>NC_137682.1:15028311-15035811 GCF_963989245.1 Nansenia antarctica
TTCTCCCTAGTGGTCGAAAACAATACAAAAAATTAAGACTCGCAAACATGGAACATAAGGACTCTTTTGGACTCCAGCTGAGGCACCGACAGCAGGACTGTGCTTATTACGGAAGAGCTGAAGTGATATGACACTGCTGCATTATTACCCTGGTGTGAGGTATATTTACATGTGTGTATATTATTACCCTGGTGTGAGGTATATTTATATGTGTATGGAAATATATTTACCCTGGTGTGAGGTATATTTATATGTGTATGGAAATATATTTACCCTGGTGTGAGGTCCGGGGGTACAGGAAGAAGTTTGGTGAAGCCGTCTCTCCCAACCAGCCAGTAGGTGTCCTCACCATCCTTTACCTGAAACACACATGAAAATATACCAACTCTGTGTGAGTGAGTGTGTGTGTGTCCGCCAGGGCCCGCGTTTGCGTACAGAATAATGAGATAACAACGATTTGGGCAACTAACCCGTGTGTAGCAGCCAAATTAATATTATTATTATTACCTACCCCAACACAAATTAAGCAAGGGTCATCATCCACCACGATGGACAGCTAAGACGTGTGTACCTTTAATTTTTGGGCTCTGATTTCACACTTGTATCCGAGTTTCAGACTCTGCAGAATCCGGTTTGTGCTGACGCTGATATGTATCCTGTATGCTGCAACACACACGTTCAACACTGTGAGAGTGTGTTCATGCCTGTGTTTGTCTCTCTGTGTGAATGTGTGTGTATGTGTATATGTATTCCTGCATTTGTGTGTGTGTGTGTGTGTGTGTGTGTGTGTGTGTGTGTGTATATAGAAGTGTTTGTGTGTGTGTGTGTGTGGGTGGGTGTATGCAAGTAAAGCATGTGTGTGAGAGAAGAGAAGGTGCTACTAACGCAGTCCTGAAGCCTCCATGTGGGATGCTGTGGTCACCGTGTCTCCAAACAGACAATACCGTGGCATTGTAAGACCAACCACACCAGCTACCACAGGACCTAAACACACACACAGAGAGAGAGAGAGAGAGAGAGAGAGAGAGAGAGAGAGAGAGAGAGAGAGAGAGAGAGAGAGAGAGAGAGAGAGAGAGAGAGAGAGAGAGATTCAGGGCTGATGCAGATCTTTACTTTGACATGGCATATGTTTGATTAGAGGTCAGGGGTCAGTACCAGAGTGCAGGCCGATACGGATCTTGACCTTGACATCAGGCATGTGTTTGATGCGGAACGTTCCGATGCAGTGAAGGATGTCCAGAGACATGTTCGAAATCTCGGCAGCATGACGATTCTCATTCTTGTTAGGAACACCCGACGCTACCATGTACGCATCTCCTATAGTCTCTACCTACACACACACGGTTAGGGGAATGTTAAGGGGTAGGTTTAGGTGTAGGGTTAACAGGACATTTTACCCTTATTTTTCACTTTTGCAATCGTTTACATACTCTACCTTACCAGTAGAATGGGAAAGACTAGCACCAGGAAAGTTCTATTCAGTCTGTAATACATGTTGTGAAGCAAACAATACGTCATTAGTTGTCTATTCTTGACTTAGTATTTCAGTCAAACGACGTGATGTTAACATTGGTAGCAGGCTGCTAGCTAACAAGCTCACTAGAACTCAGAACAAACGTTACTTGACATTTTATGCATGAGTATCATCCGATAATCTTTAGGTATTATCCGAAATCCTTTAAATCTAAAAATAAGTATGAATTTCCTTTCAATCTAAATGTGAAATTCCTTTCAATCTAAAAATAAGTATGACACCAGTTAAGCTGTCTGTAAACCAATGTGAGATGTGTGCGATGTGCCTGCTGCAATGATTGGATCAGAGCCTCAGACACCTCAGTTCGAAAGAAGCCAGCGGATGACGTGTAGCTCCAACAAGTCCATCTGTTTTTATCTCTGCTCAAAGCTCATAACTTCCGAAACTGTGGTAATATTGTACAAGAATAAAGAAAAACTATTGAACTTTGATTTTGTGTATCAGTTAATATGAACCATGCATGCGTTTTAAATAACAGGAATTTCTCAGTGACAGGCGTTTGCTAATATCAGTTCTGTCCGACTGAGTTGGTTAGCAGCCTAGTCAGCCACCATTGCTAACATGTCATTAGACTGAAATACCAAGTTTAGAATAGACAACTTGTTCTAACACCTTTTCTAACAAATATACAACGGACAACTGAGTAATATTTATTACAGATTGAATGGAACTTTTGTGGTGCTGGTCTTTCCTATTCATTGGGCAAATATGACCTGTGATGTTTTGATTGATATGGAATACATGCTGCAATACCTACACACGGCCAACTAGAGGCCACTTAGAAGGTATGTAAATGCGACAGGTGTGGGGTCAGGGATACTTGAGGGGTCAGGGTTAAATGAGGGCTTTGTTAAGAGGTTAGGGTTGAAGGGTCAGAGGTGAATAGACCTGCCTTATAGACATCATGACTAGCAATGATGGCATCAAAGGCAGTGTAGAGATCATTCAACAGATCCACCACCTAGACATAGAAAAAACCTAGTTAGTGTGTGTGAAAATGTGTGTATGTGTGTGTGTGTGTGTGTGTGTGTGTCCGTGTGTGTGTGTGTGTCCGTGTGTGTGTGTACCTCTATGGGTTCGCTGAGGGCTGAGATGGTGGTGAAGCCGACGATGTCGCTGAAGTAGAGAGTTGAGTCTGAGAAATGCTCCGGTTTGACGGGTTTCCCCTTCTTCAGAGCCTGGGCTACAGATCTGGGGGGGGGGGGGGGTAGAGGGGTATAGAGATGAGAGATGGAGAGAGAGAGGGCGGATAGAGACAGAGATGGAGAGATGTTACAGATGGGGCCAGTGCGTCCCTAGGTGTCTCCCTCCATCCTTCCACTGTGCCACCTCAATCACAAACTCATCACCAACACCAACACCTATTTGTCACTCATGTTATATGTACCCTCACTTCCCTTCACTCCCTGCTTGAGTTATAGAGTACACAAGTACTATTTTGAAACTGTGATCGCCCCTTTTATTTGGAGCCTTGAGTCTGTGCTTTTTTATCCTGTTTTGTCTACTCTTCCTAAATAAAGGACCTTTTGTTTCATACCGCTAACTACTTGTCCGCCTTCTTTTCTCTGCACTACACCTGGGTCCGCTTACAAAACCCAAACCTTACAGAGAGAGAAAGTACCCCACTAAAGCCCTATTTGGACAGGATTAGTATTATCTTATCTGGAATTACCCCCTGACGTCTGTGTTTCATGTGACACATTCGCACAGGATAAGCAAAGTCTGTGTTTTACTTGAATTCACTGACATTCCCCCGGATATGATGTAATGGCTATGTGTAACATCCGCTTCATGAACAACAAGCGGTGAGTAATCCGCTACTACCTAGTTAGTGTAGAGTAGTGGGGATTACTCACCGAATCCATTGCATTTAGGGATGCACCTAAATGAATATTCTTGGCCGAAGCCGAAACCTAAATTAAGGAAACACTTGGCTGAATACTGAATACCGAATACCGAGTGTGTACCAGCAGTTTTATATTTATTTTGAAGTCGAAAAAAACCCTAAAACGGAAGTCTTAATGTCGGAATGTGCCTCTTGTTGCCGACATGTTTGCTGTAGTTATATGACTTGGCAGTAGGCAGTCATCACTCAGAACAACACGGGTTGCTTGCACTGTTTGAGCGCGTCATCAAAAAACGTCTCGTATTCGGTAACATTTTCAGTCTTTTCACACAACACTGAATGTGCTTCTTTTGCTATTCAGCCGAATAATTTCAGTTTGCCGAAATTTCGGAGCATCCCTAATTGCATTGCAATGTTTTGGCTTGACTAGCGAGTGTGCCATTGATTTTCAACAGCGTTGACATTTATTTACATTTTTCTGAATAAAAGTCAGAACATCTTCATTGGTTGCCGACTTGTTCCCGCTTTCACCAGCTGCTGTCACAAATGGTCTTTCCACATGGTTGTATCACTGTGCATCACTGCTTAGCAGAAGCAAAGTGGAGATGAAAGAATGTGTGTGTGTGCAGGGCTGGACTTGGGGGGGTGGAGGCCCCTGGGCTTGAGTCATTGTTCGGGCCCCTACCTACACCAAAAATGATAAGCTACAACTACACCAACCAGAACCTATGACCAGAAACACACGTATCCCAATGGAGTATGTTATTGGCATAAAGCACATGAACAAAACAGAAAAAACTTAGGAGTAGGCTATACTTGAATAGAAAGTGGTCCCCCAGCAGAGAGAGAGAGAGAGAGAGAGAAAGAAAGAGAGAGAGAGAATGCCATGTCAAACTTTAACCTTAAATCTTGGGCAACTTAGCTATATTTAGTTATTTTTTCATTTGTCCTTTTCGTTTTTTGGCCCCACTAATGTGCGTCCGCTTCATTTTTGCAGCTTTCTCTTACGAATTTAGCCTAGGCTATGCGTAGCCTACGTCCTGCGTGACTGATAGGGCTTTCACACCGGCAGTTCCGAACGTTGGCGCTGTCTGGCGAACGAGCCCGCGTTCATACCAGTGTATCGTTCGCCAGACAGCGCCAACGTTCGGAACTGCCGGTGTGAAAGCCCTATCAGTAACATAAACTGGTGAGATGAGATGCGCGAGATTTCTTCTATAGAAAACCTGGATTCCGCGGGCATCTCGTAGTACCTCCTGTCCGCCATGATCATGACATTGACAATCGCGCCACCAAAGATTATGCCCCTGCCCTGGCTGCGCGTGACGCGTCCATGTAAACCTCTCCATTGGCCTAAATATATAATTAAACAAATTAAAACACCTCATTCATCAGAGCGTCCAATAGGCTGTATTTCCGTGCCCAGCGCTGCGACAAAACATTTTTTTCCAATTTGAACGTAATTTGTGAATTCAAAATCAAAGAGCAAATATTTATTCATACATTTGGATTTATTTCGGGGCCCCTTGTAGCCCGGGGCTAATTAAATTAAAACACCTCATTCATCAGAGCGTCCAATAGGCTGTATTTCCGTGCCCAGCGCTGCGACAATTTTTTTTCTTCCAATTTGAACGTAATTTGTGAATTCAAAATCAAAGAGCAAATATTTATTCATACATTTGGATTTATTTTGGGGCCCCTTGTAGCCCGGGGCCCCTGGGCTCAAGCCCAGGGAAGCCCATGCATAAGTCCGGCCCAGTGTGTGTGTGTGTGTGTGTGTGTGTGTGTGTGTGTGTGTGTGTGTGTGTGTTACCTGGGTAGCAGCTGTCCCAGTAGTTTCTCAGTCTTGGTTCTCTCCACCTCCAGTTCGTCAGTTCTCTCTCTGATCAGATCCTCCAGGTTAGAGGAGTACTGCTCCAGCATCTTCAGCATCGAGTCTATGATGTTAGCTTTCTTCCCTCTGCTCACACTCTTAAACTACACACACAGACACAACAACATACATTTGCTGCGGTCAGGGCTGCGGTCAGGGCAACAGCCTCCTTTGCTGGACAGAGCCACCAGCTAACATCTAGAGGGGCCAGACGGACTCTCATGGACCTTCACCAACATCAACAACAACAACACTGGACTGGTCTGAAACTCCAGGGAAAACTGGCATGTCTTCCCACAGCTGATCACTCTGTTTCCCATTCTTTTCTAAAAAACACTGCACTCGATGAGGACATTGTCATATTCACAACCAAGGCCAGATTACAAGTCCTTCCTACCAGACTCAACCTCTCTATTTGGTTTCCCTCCACTCAGGTTCCTCATTGCTTGCACCACACCACAGAACAGGTTACAGAAACACTTTCACATATCTTGAATGGCTGTTATGTTTACAAAGGAATGTATATAGCACGTCATGACAGAATTGTGAGCCTAATAGTAAAGGACATATCACTCCACTTCCCAGTTACAGTGAAAATGTATACACATGCTTGTGTCAATGCATCCATGTTCAATTTCTGTAATGACCAATGTCACTTTTCACAGTTGTCTGCTAACACACCAGATGTTGTTGTTGTTAATGAAGAGTCCAGAGAGGTGTCTGTATTAGAGGTAGCATGCACCTTTGATATAAGCCTAGAGGAAGCCTTCATGACTAAGGTCATGAAATACCAGCAGCTTGTAGACACCATCTCAGAGCTAGGCTATAGGTGTACGCTATTAGTCTTTATATTTGGCAGTCTTGGACATGTGCACAGATTGGTTGTCAGAGGACTACGTCTACTGGGAATGTCCAAGGGAGAAGCAAAAAGGCTCAGCAAGTATTGCTCTGTCTCTGCGATTATTGGCAGCCGCCAAATATGGCGGAGACGGTGTTACTTGTACCCGTGAGTCTTGTCCTGTTGTATGTGAAAGACATTGTCCATGTCTGTTTGTGAATGCATCCCATCTGTGCCTTCAGTATTTGTGTCCTTGTATACTTGTTTCTATGTGGACAGAAATAAATGATTAAAATGTGTGCATGCGTGTGCGTGTTACCAGTTTAAATATCTCCTGGAAATTGGGTCTTCTGTCTGTGTTTTCGCTCCAGCACTGTTGCATCAGACTGATACACTCCAGCGGAGCCGCGTCCACGTTCACACACGGACGACAGAGAGGAGGGGGACAACGCACCCTGTTAATGATCTCTACACACACACACACACACACACACACACACACACATTGTGACTTACTCTCCTGTCTCTATTTCTCTCTTCCTCCCCACTATCTCTCTTTCTCCCCCTCTCTCTCACTCTCTCTCAACATCTCCTCCCCATACCCCTGTCTCTCTCCATCTCTCTTTCTCTCCCTCTTTCTCACCATCTCTACCCCACACCCCCTGTCTCTCTCTCCGTCTCTCTTTCTCTCCCTCTCTTCTTCTCTCTCTCTCACCTTGTGCAGGCATATCCAGCATGGCGTAGGGGGGGTTGCGTGAAATCACTTCATGTACGATGATGGAGAAGCTGTAAACGTCTCCTGGATATGAACCTCCCTCCTGGGGACTCCGCAACAACTCTGGAGCTGTCCACAGGAGATCTACACACACACACACAAAGAACACACACACACACACACACACACACAAACACACACACACACACACACACACACACACACACACACACACACACAATTTCATCTACAGCTATTCAAACCACAAACAGGATAGATCCGTAGCATCTGACAACGTTGATTCACTTTAACCAAACAAACAGGCTAACCAACACACTAACCAGCATCACAACACACAGACCAACACACAAACCAGCAGGGTTAGAGTTTGATAGCTGGGTTAGGTCTAGATTAGTCTCATTCCCAGACTCTTCGCCCAAATGCGTGAAAGGTCTAGTGGACCAACATGTTAAACTTAATAATAAAAAGACAGTCAAAATGGACAGCGCATAACCATTGACTTAGTCAGCTTAATCTATCAACCAATCATCTCCAACAATGCCGTCTCCCCTAACCCTCCTCCCTTATATGTTCCCCCGGTATATGCTCTCCTACTCTGCAACATGGACATTAGGGAATAAGAATTACGTTTATGATGCAGGTCTGTCACAAGTATGCAAACTGCATGTACACA
>NC_137682.1:15040811-15043311 GCF_963989245.1 Nansenia antarctica
CCACAGTGATGGCAAGAGTAAAGTGTGAACCTTATCTGAGAAATATATTAGAGAGAAAAAAAATAAAGTAAAAAGTTGTTGACTGGCCAAGTCAACCTCCAGAAATGCTTTTGAACATGCATTTCATATGCTGACGAGGAGACTTAAGGCAAAACATCCTCGAAACAAATAACAACTGAAGATGGCTACAGTACAGAACTGGCAGAGCATCACCATGGTTACAGTACAAGTCTGGCAGAGCCAGATACCCAGCTACCCTGCGTCTGGTGGGGTCAGTGAGACTTCAGACTTGGCAGACTTCAGGCAGTTATTGCATACGAAGGATGTTGACACCAATATGTATACAAATACCATCAAATAAAAGCTGAGAATCTCTGCTTTAACCTCATAGAAATTGTTTGATTTGACAAATCCTACGCTTTGGAGTGTAGAGCCGAAAGAAGAAACAATGCTTCAATGTCCAAATGACTTGCCTATCCATTCCGTTGTGAGCAAGGGAAGGGGGAATTCTATCCTTTCCTTATCACCTTCCCCAAGTCAACAAGGCATGAAGGCATCCAACAAGTCATTACAATTAATTCAACACGCTCAATCCACTGTTGGTGGTCCAAGGCCGACGGTGGCTATGGGCCTATTGTCTCCAATTGACGCAATTGAGACAAGAAGCAATGTATGCAACATTGGTCATTCAATGTTTTATGGAATATAAGCTTACAGAATTTAGTAATGCGAGAATATACGGTCTTTGCACATGGTTTTACTGCTGCACAGTGCTATTTAGCAGAAGCCCCCCCCCCACCCCACACACACCTTTGACCTTGTCAGCCTCCCTGATGGTCCTAAGAGCAGCGCGTGGCCCGTCCCCCTCCATCTTCATCGTGACCACTGGACCAACCGGCAACCCCAAGGCGCGTAGCGATGATGCCACTTCCTGTCCGGTGGCCGCCCATAGGTCGGTGGGGGCTGTGACCACAGCCACGTGCGCCCAGGCGAAGAAGCGTAGAACAGACCAGAGGATTCCAGGGGGAGGGGGGAGGGGCGGCAGGGAGGGCTTAACAGAATCAAGACATCCTGGCGATGCCAGCCCCGACCCCCAGTGACTGGTAAATAGGGACGCGGCCGAGCAGAGAGTGGGGTTGAACGGGCCGATGTAGGCGTGTCCGTAACCCTCCCACTCGGCAAACTGTGCGAGGGCATGGGAGGAGCTGCAGGATTCTGTTAGAACAGTGACGTCATACCAGAACCCACGGCTCAGGCTAGCATCCTTGCGTAGTCGTGACAACGCCAGGTGCGCCGCCACCACTGGCGACGCCTGAGAGAACACACTGTCACATGACCATGGGCCAATCAGAGCCAGCTTAAAGGTCGCCGCCCACACCACAGGCACACCTAGCAACCACAGCAATATCCCTAGCAACCACTTGCCACGGTAGAGGGATGCCATGGAAACTCTGTTTTACCCCACCTGGAGAGAGAGAGAGAGAAAGAACAAATAAAAAGAGAGGAAAAAGGGGGACAGAGAGAGACAATTTCCGCTGACGACATACCTACACACCACACTCATCACCACACCACACTCATACACACACATACTCACATACTCTCTCTCTCACATACATGCATACATACATACACTCACATGCTTACACTCGTTACCATCACTTCTGCTATATTTTAATGTATTTATTTGTACTGCTCATCTACAGTTGGCCAGTTTTTAAAAGCTGTCATAATGCCATGGCACCAATGTGCCTCAAAGATGCGTGAAATACTGCTAAAGGCAACCACAAGTGGTGACAAGAGCTGTGAAGTTCGAAAAGATCTATCCTTCTGATATAAATAAATAAAGATCTATCCTTCTGATATAAATAAATAAAGATCTATCCTTCTGATATAAATAAATGGTCTGGTGAAAAGGTCCACCAGTCGTATCGTACTTAAATAATTCAGAAAATATAGTATGGCTGTGTTCGGAATAGCATACTAGCATACTACTCATACTAGATATGACGTAGATTTGAGTATGCGAGAGCGTTCACACTGTACAGTATGCGAGATTTGAGTATGCGATAAATTTAGTATACTGTATATACTATATTTTCTGAATAATTTAAGTACGATACGACTGGACACTTCTGGGGTACTGATTCCCCAAAATGCATTGTGCGTCCAGGGTTGCCAGATGGGGCGGGTTACTGCCGAATGGGCTACTGGATTACATTTACATTCTGTTTATAAGAATTTCTAGGGGTGCCAATAATTGTGGCACACATGGTTTTGTTAAAAATAATTATTTTTTGATGACAGAATTTTTTTTCTCTCAGAATACATTTATTTAAATTAAAGGTAGGATGCATCTCTTTTTTTTTTTTTTCCAGTATGAGATTAAGCTTTTTTTATAACCCTTTTTTACTCATCTTTACCAATAATTGTGGAGGGCACTGTATATATGTATAATCATATGGTTATGGAGATTGGGGTTAAGGGTTATATTTCTGTC
>NC_137682.1:15045811-15450811 GCF_963989245.1 Nansenia antarctica
TGTCTTTGGAGAAATAAAAAAGAATAACTGTTTTGCGGGGACGATGATGACGACAAACAGACATGGTCATGATCCACGTTTGGATTTGGAACCAAACAATTATCATGAAGCTAAAGTAGATATTCTCAGTTTATATTTGAGGGTATTCTACTGTGTTCATTTCAAGCCTGCAAACTGTGACACTTTAAATAACGTGAAACAATACTATTGTGCAATATGAAAACCCTAGTCGTCTATCTGTACAGTATAGTACAGTGGACTGTGTACATAGCCTTTATTTATGTAAACCAGCTCCTTCCCTTCTTGTGAAATTATTTTTTAAAGTTTTTTTTTTCCCTTTCCTAACACCAGGGGAGCCACCCCTCCTAAATTTCGTTGTTTGGTACCTGTACTGTAGCAATGACAATAAAGTCCATTCATTCATCACCATTCAGGAATTACAAAACTTTGTTTAAACACAGTTTTAACACAGCTTTGATAAGCTGTTTCTATATGATATGATCTCTGTATCTATATAACGGTATGGGGCAGATACGAGGCAGAGGTAAGGGGTAATATTGTACCTCTTGCGCCCTTGACTTAATAACTTCCTGTGACTGAGCATCCCGGCTGGGTTGGTCAGACACACCTTGCTGCAAAGGACGTTGGCGCCGTCTAGCGGTAACCTATGGTCTCGCTTCATCTTCTCAAGACTTAAACTACTATGAGCTACTCATAAACTATGCCTGTAACACCTGCAGAGATGTCTCAGTGATTTGAACATCAGCCTCTACGCTTTAGATCCGATGCGTACGATAGTTAAAGCCTATTAGAACAGAAAACGGTAAGTATAGTCTGGCAGTTTCTACCTCCATTTGTATTCTTCTAAATTCCCGATTATGTTGTCACATCGAAATTACGGTAAACAAACGCATGACGCGCTAGGATTGGTCCTGAAAAACATTGTTATTGTTATTAAAAAAAACATTGATAACATTGTTATTATATTCCTAAACTACAATGAGCTAAAAAAAAACTGCACAGCAGCAGAAAATAGTGAACACTAGGTATGGGGTTGGGCTTAGCGGCAGGGCAAATGTCATGAGCCTGTGACTGGACATTAATATGCACCTTTATTTGAAGGTGCAGCAACCATAGCAAATGCGTTTAACACTAGAACAGCCATGAGTAAAGAAAAATGTTATATCTTTGCACTCGATCAAATTTCATGACTTTTCCTAGATATGTGCGTTCTACCAAAGCAGGTTAATTTACAAGCGGCCAACTAGTGGTCTTTGTGTGTAAATAGCAGCGTGAGCATTGTAAAAATGGGTTTTGACCCATGGGTTTTGACCACCCTTTTAGTAGGTAAAAAGGCACGGCTGTTCTAGTGTTAAGGAAGCCGGTTAGTAACTTTGAGTGGGTGAAGCACTCGGTGGGATCAAGTAGTAAACATACACGGAGGGATCAGGTCTACACAATGACAGAGAACATGTTCATAATGCACCATACCTACTAATGCTAGGATTATTATTCCTAAAAAAAGATGCAACTAAATGTTACAATATGTGGTAGAGAAAAGCTGAGGTAGGCCAGAGAAGACCGGGCCTCCTGTGGAAGCACATCAACATAAAGTACATTGTTCCAATAAATAAAAGCAAATGTTATAGATATTAATCTAAATCAATGCAGTTCTCGCACAAGTTTCTGCTCCCTGTTGTAAATCCTGCTTCAAAACATCTACAAGCACAAAAACATTATTTTACAAATATATTCATCATATTTCAATTGCTAAATACAACATTACTATGGGGAGGGTATAGTACCTGGTATGTAAGCTTCATTCACCACATCTCCCTCTCTCCCTGAGCTAAGGCAGGTGACTGTAGGCTATACAATGGCACAAAAGAGGCCAGTTACACTTGAACAGATACACGACTAAAGTGCATTGTTTTTAGTTGAAAGGACGTTAGAACTGACCAATTATTGATCGATGTGTGGCTCAACAGCCTTCATCTGCTCTCCATCACAAGCTAGATCTGTGGGAAAATACATCAACTATATTCTATAACTGTGCATTAGCTTAGCAAAGTTTCAAGGTATTACTAAATTAGTTTAACACAATGCAGAAGAGGTGAGACAAAAGTAGAGACAAACATTTGGTCAACCACCATGTGGCGTTGCAAAACAACAGCAGCAGAGAGAGAGAGTCGGGAATCCAAAGTGATTTACAATTACCAATTACAGGGACATTCCCCCTGGAGTAACTGAGGGCTAAGTGCCTTACACAATGGCACACTAGTGGTGGTGGTGTTTCAGGTGGGATTTGAACTCACAACCATTCGATCACCAGTCCAACTCACTATGCACTAGACCACCACTACCCCCTAAACAACTAAACAACCAGACTAAACAACCAGTGCATTATTTTCTGCATGGTATTGATCTAATTCAATGATTGCACTGTTCCACTAACATCAACAAGTGTCTCCGGACCTCACTTGGGTATGTTTTAATGCTTAACCATTAGAATTGTTCAACAATGCCCCCTGGTGGTTGTTTTGCTGAGGTGAAATACCTCAAATAAAATGTGTGGAAAAAGTCAAGTTGACTTGCTACTACTGTATTGGTATCGTTGCTCAACCATGAACCTTTTAAACTCTCAGCCACTGTATCTCGCTTGCCAAGACTCATGGACTCTACAGTGGAATAGCCGTTTTCTCAGCTCAGTGGAACAAAATGACTGGTAGACCTATTTGGACACTTAAAATAACATTTTTTTTTACAGTGCCTCCTGAACTGTATGGGGATTCCAGTCTATCTGTCACCGTCTCCCCTCATCCGCATGAATTAAGGAGGGGGGCAGGAGTGGGCCTAATCCACACACACTTAAACCCGAGCAAGAGGGAGGGGGGGTAACGAGTATAATTTCAGTCTAAGAAGATTAGCCATAGTCATTAGCCAGAGCGAGGCACATTGGGTGCCTGGACACCAGACACTCACACCACACCGGGAGCTGCACAAGGGAACCGTGTCACATGTGCTGAAAGACTGTTTTACCAAGGTCCAGGAAAGGCCGTCCTAGCCTCAGGATGATTTCTTGTACCATAAGCATTGTGGGGGTGACAAGAACACCCGCATTACACCGGCACCAGAGGCAGATGTAACACTTTTGACATTGAAAGGTGTTTGTGTGGGGGCATTAAAGCGTGGCCATGAAGACACGGCCCGCGGGCATCGGCAACTCCAATGCCGACTGGATGGGAGCGCTCGCCCCCACGCTCACGGCCATGCCCCTCAAGTACCTTGCGGTGCCTGGTAAGCGTACGTGTGTGTATCTGTGTGTAACTTTTATGAATGGAAATTGAAAGCATCTTGTATATCGAAAAATGTGTGACAGATGAAAGACTGTGGACTCTGTTCGGGCTTAGGGGAACTCCAATGACATTGAGTTCAAACTGTTTAAACAGTAAACCCACACACTAACACAATTAAGTTGCACCTTTTCAGTCTGTGAACATAGTGAAGAGATCTGGTTTCACAAAGCCTATGGTACACACTGTTATACAGTATATGCCACAATAAAATGTAGTTAGGGTGCATGTCTTTCACTGTTCACCTGATCTTAGAGTGACAGTGCAAAGTGTAACAGTAGCTCTGTTGGCAGTATGTTTTCTGTGACATGTGTGTATCAGTGGAGGCTGGTGAACAATTGAGGAGGACGGGAGAGTATAGGCACAGTATGAGTATAGACGGCATGATATTGTTTTAAAGTTGTTGTTTTTTTTCTGAGTGGGGCAGTCCCACTTATATTTTTCATTTTATTGACAGATACAGTCGAGATTTAGACAGGAAGGATGGGTGAGAGAGAGAGGAGGGATGACATGCAGGATATGTCCCCGGCAGGAATCGAACCGGGGACCCTGCGGTTACATGGTCGACGCTTAACCCGCTACGCCACATAAGCGCCCCATGATATTATCTTAAACATTTTCTAAGACATATATTTTTTAGCACCTTCTCTCTCCCCCCCCCCCCCCCCCCCCCCCTCTCTCTCTCTCACAGGGTCCCATGACTCTTTTACGTTCTGGGTGGATGAAAATGCTCCTGTGGGTCCAGACCAGATGGCCATAGTGAAGCACCTGGCGACAGTGTTCCGCTTTGCTGCCAAAAAGCTCATGAAAAAGTGGTCAATGACACAGGTGGGGCTTCAAAGTGGTTCGATTGGACCACAGTAGCATAGTATGGTTCCCCCTTGAATGTTTATTAAATAAAATACAGTTGACGTAAAAAAAACGCTGCTCACTTCTGCTGCATAAAATGCACTTAAACAGCTCACACAAACCATGAAAAATCATCTCAGATAGAAGTAGTCATCAGTGGTCCCAAAATGGTTGAACATGGTAACTCCCTGCTCTGTTAAGCCACATTCATTGTGTTTTTATTTTTTCAATTCGCATTTCACTACTTGAGAGGATGGTTCTCAGACCAAATTATGTCAACCTCACAAACTGACAATCCAATCAAATTCATAAGCTAGCTAGTTCACTCTCTCACTGTCTTTGCATATAGGTCTTTCTGGCACAAAATGCTATTCATTAAATTCTAATTAAATTCTTCAAAAATGATGGCAAAGGAGCAGAAAGAAAGTGAGAGCAAGCTATTCTTGTAACATTATTTTGTTGTATTTTTTGTTGTTCTTCTTCTTAGTTTACCTTTCATTTACTTAGCTAATGCAGCTAATTTAGCCTATTCAACAACCTGACTCATTCAGTCACCCACCAGTGTAATTGCTTGCTGTTTCTAATTGTAAACATTGATTAGAATTGTAGGTTATGAGTGTTAGTTTTCAGTTTCCCAACTATGGTTAATATGATGATAATGGTGTAAGTTGTGTAGCTGTTATTGGAGGTTTCTGCGCCTGGTTTTCCAGACAGCTGTGTGGCGCTGAAGTTCCCAGACGAAGGGAAAAGGTGAGAGGAGAAGAGCGTGTGGATGGAAGAAGGAATAATACATCAAGCAAATTGATGACGCTGTATGTGTCTGCTATGAAAGTGTACTGTGTGTGGGGGTGATCAGATCAGCTAGATCCAGGCAAGATAAGAGTGTGCAAGGCGGTATTGAATGTGTTACGGTGAATATGTCACCTTGATAACTCCGATCTACACTACATAACCAAAAGTATGTGGACACAATTATGGTCTGGGGCTGTTTTTCAAGATTTGGGCTAGGCCCCTTAGTTCCAGTGAAGGGAAATCTTAATGCTACAGCATACAATGAGATACTACAGAATTGTAGGCTTCCAACTTTGTGGCAACAGTTTGGGCTAGGCCCTTTCCTGTTTCAACATGCACAAAGCGAGGTCCATAATGACATGGTTTGCAGAGTTTGGGGTGGAAGAACTTAACTGGCCTACACAGAGCCCTGACCTCAACCCCATCGAACACCTTTGGGATGAATTGGAACGCAGACTGCGAGCCAGGCCTTCTCGCCCAACCTCAGTAATGCTCTTGTAGCTGAATAGGAACCAATCCCCACAACCATGTTGCAAAAACTAGTGGAAAGCCTTCCCAGAAGAATGGAGGCTGTTATAGCAGCAAAGGGGGGGACCAACTCCATATTAATGACTGGCCAAGTCAATCTTCACAGTTCCATTTTGAACATGCATTTCATTTCCTGATGATAAGATTTAAGGTAAAAAGACCTGAAAACAAACAACAACTGAAAATGGTTGCAGTACAGGCTTAAGCATCACGAGAGAACATACCCAGCATTTGGTAGGGTCAATGATTTGTCGACTAAGTTCTAAACACGAGTGCATAATTAGGACATTTGAGGGCCGGTTTCAGAGACAAGGCTTAAGCCTAGTCCTGGACTAAATCACACTTTCAATGTAAAATCTCCATTGAAGATGCTTTTTAGTCTAGGATTAGGCTTAAGCCTTGTCTGTGAAACCAGCTCAATATATTCTATCCCATTACGTATGGTGCCCTGGAATTGGGGGACTATGTAGAAAGAATATTCCCATTTCTAAATGGTGAAACCAATATGTACCCAAATAGCATCAAATACAAATCTCTACTTTAACATTATAATAACTGTCTGATTTCAAGTAAAATGTTATGGAGCATAGAACCAAAAGAAGAAAAAATGCTTCACTGTGCCATTACATATGCAGGGCACTGTATGTGTTGTTTGTTACGTGTCTTTGGATGAACGCATCCTCTAACTTTGAACATCAACGTTAAGACCGACTGTATTATTATTTTTAGCATTGTTCAAACCTGTGTTTATGTTATTGAACACTGATTTGTCATTATCTTTGTTAGAACCTGACATTTAAGGAGCAGCTGGATGCGGGGATTCGCTACTTTGACCTCCGCGTCTCGTCCAAACCTGGAGAGCCTGGTCATGAGATCTACTTCATCCACGGCCTGTTTGGCCACAAGGTGTGTACACAGTGGTGGGTATACAGTGGTGGGTATACAGTGGTGGGTATACAGAGGTGGGTATACAGTGGTGGGTATACAGTGGTGGGTATACAGAGGTGGGTATACAGTGGTGGGTATACAGAGGTGGGTATACAGTGGTGGGTATACAGTGGTGGGGATACAGCGGTGGGGATACAGTGGTGGGTATACAGCGGTGGGTATACAGTGGTGGGTATACAGCGGTGGGTATACAGTGGTGGGTATACAGTATAGTGGTAGGCACGTAGTCCAATAGCAAAGAAAGGTATCAGGATGAAGTAAACCTTAACTTAATTCCACAAAATTCCCACTTAGTTTAGGATATGCAACAGTTCAGACCACTTAGGGTTAGCAGGATACATAGGGGGGACATAAACAAAACTTCAAAAAGTGTTGTGTTTATGTGTGAATTATTTCACAAGTGGAGTCAGCTTCTATTATATATATACTTTTAATTACATACTTTATTTAGAAATATTTTATATTGGGGGGGACAACTTGTCTTTCTGAAGTTGGAGGGGACACATCCCCTACGACCCCCCCTGGATCTGTGCCCATGTCCCCACCTGATATCAATTCAAAAGAACCTTTTGCACTGTGAACAGAAAATTAAGTTTCTAACTTTTATCAAATTCCCGTTTATGATATAATAATCGCTCATCAATTTAGGCTGTGTACGTAAATTCGCTCTGGAAATCTGATCAACACTCATGGAATGCCTCTTGTCCAATCAAATTACTTGGTCCCTTTATGACGTTGAACCCAGTGTGCGCTCCGGCGATCTCAGAGCGAATTTACGAACGCAGCCATGATTCTATAATCAAGTCATGTTGGTGGCATTGATACATTTATTCAACTGTTTTCAGATCTAGCCTCTTAATAAATATCAGTAGAAACATGCAACGCAGCATAGGTGTATACGGTAGATGTATTTGATATTAAGACGTTTGTGTTAAATACAAATATCACTGCTTTAGGTCTAATAATTAAATTTTTAATTTTTTATTAATTTTGCCATTTAGCAGACGCCTTTATCCAAAGCGACTTACAATTACGAATTACAGGGACATTCCCCCTGGAGTAACTGAGGGCTAAGTGCCTTACTCAAGGGCACACTAGTAGTGGTGTGGCTTCAGGCGGGATTCGAACTCACAACCTTCCGATCACAAGTCCAACTCACTATCCACTAGACCACCACTACCCCAATACTTTAGCCTACCCTCCTACTTTAGCCTACGCTCGTAATGACCACAGTGGATGAACTTATTCCATTCTGATCAAGCCATCAACCAACCCTAAACCTAACCACATCTATTTTCTTTATGGTTTGTGAGGTGTACTTTATGTCTGAGTAGACAGAGTCATTGAAAACATTTGCAAGCAGTGATGATTATGTAGCCCACTCCGTGCTGCAGGTTCCTGACTGATTTTTTTCTTAATAAATGAAGTGCATTGGGTCAAATCCATGGTCTAATGTATACCTAATGGTAATCGGTCTTAGGATAGATGCGATCAGTGGAATTGTCAGCTAATTAAGCTAATTTCTTCGTTAGTAGCAGAGAATGTTTATTCCAGCGTACACAATGTATACATTTCACTTTGTTTTTGAATGTTGACAATAATTGCTTTTCCCCGTTATGTAACATACATTTGATTTCTTACCCTCACACACACATATAGGTGCGAGACGGTCTGTCGGACATTAACTCTTTCCTGAACGCCCATCGTAAGGAGGTGGTGTTCCTGGACTTTAACCATCACTACGCCATGGGGGCAGAGCACCACACGTACCTCATCAGAATGCTCCAACAAGTGTTTGGAAACAAGATGTCCCGGATCAGCAGGGTGGAGGAGGTCAGCCTGGACTACCTGTGGGAGCAGAAGTATCAGGTGAAAGCCCTACCTCCCTCCTGCTTTGCAATAGGCTAGGTGCACGATCTCACTACTTCCTGAAAGGCACCTGGCATATCCTGTCTCACTCTATTGGTTTAATTGATTAATCAGCTGTGCACTGTGTGTTCCAACGGTTTACCGCACAGCTGATTAATCAATTCAACCAATAGAGTGAGACAGGATATGTTCATACCAGTTGCCTTTCAGGAAGTAGTGAGATCGTGCACCTAGCCTATAAGCACTGATCTGACCAGTGGAATCCTGATTTGTAGTAGAATCTTTTTTCCCCACCTATTTCATCATTATGAGACATGTGGCCATGTGTTATATTTTCCTTGGACACTGCATTGAAAAGGGCTGTTGTTTCCTGTCATCATTTCTCCATCTGAATATTTGAATATAAGCTAAATATAAATTATAAATATAGGCCAATTTTCCATTCAGCTGTTTTCATCTAAACAGATTGTGTCCAGAAATCTAGCAAGTGTTTTGGCCACAAGAACTACAAAGATACAACTTTATATATATATATATATATATATATATATATATATATATATATATATATATATTTACAACTTTTAATTAATTCATTAAATAAACTTTTTAAAATGTTGCTAAAAACTACGGTGACTGTTGGCAACTCTGTGATATAGCCTACACTACATATTATGTAAAAAAAAAAAAAGTATCTGCATTAATATGGAGTTGGTACCCCTTTGCTACGACAACAGCCTCCACTCTTCTGGGAAGGCTTTCTACTGCATTTTGGAACATGATTGCGGGGATTTGCTCCCATTCAGCCACAAGAGCATTACTGTGGTTGGGTGCTGATGTTGGGCGAGAAGCCCTGGCTCACAGTCGGCATTCCAATTCATCCCAAAGGTGTCTGATGGGGTTGAGGTCAGGGCTCTATGCAGGCGAGTCAAACCATGTCATTATGGACCTCGCTTTGTGCATTGTCATGCTGAAACAGGAAAGGGCCTTCCCCAAACTGTTGCCACAAAGTTGGAAGCATAGTTGAAAGCAATTCTCTAGAATCGCATTGTATGCTACAGCATTAAGATTTCCCTCCACTGGAAGGAGCCTAGCCCAAACCATGAAAAACAGCTCCAGACCATTATTGTGTGTTTGTGTCCCCATACTTTAGGCTATGTATGTAGTGTACCTAGTTTCTTCTGAAAGAATTGGCCTAGAGACATTACTGTTAAGTGTGCAGGAGAGTGTGCAGGAGTATGTGTGTGTGGAGGAGTTGTGTAGAGTATTAAATCAACCAATTAGTACTATGGTTTGTGCACTTGCTTTAGGTGTGGGAGTAAAATCGCTTTTTTACACACTCTCAGTTTTCATGTTATTTCATGTGAAATATAAATAATTTGCATAATTTAGTCCGCATTAGGTTAGAATATTTTTGTGTTTTGAGTTTTTCTGCAGCTAAGAATGGACATATTGAAGTCTGACGTCACCGTATTATTTTCAATAGTAGTAGCTTGTGTTGCTAATTGACCAATAACATGTGTACTTCCTAGTCGCCATTTTGGTCTGTCCACCCACTGAACATGTTCAGTATTTGCTCTCGTCTAGAGCAACGCGAGAACAATGCATGAGCCAAACGCGGCCCCTGGGAAGCCCCAGTAAAGTCTCTGCCGATCGAGCATCGTCTGCGTTACCAATACGAGAAGCAGATGGGAATGGGGCAATACAGACACAGCACATCATTCAGCTGATATACACTCACCAGCCACTTCATTGGGTATACCTTTTCAACTGCTCGTTAACACAAATATCTAATCAACCACTGTGGCAGCAACTCAATGCATTTAGGCATGTAGACATGGTCAAAACGATCTGCTGAAGTTCAAACCAAGCATCAGAATGGGGAAGAAAGGTGATTTAAGTGACTTTGAACGTGGCATGGTTGTTGGTGCCAGACAGGCGGATTTGAGCATTTCAGAAAGCGCTACTGGGATTTTCCTGCACAACAATCTCTAGTCTAGGGTTTACAGAGAATGGTCTGAAAAAGAGAAAATATCCAGTGAGCGGCAGTTCTCTGGGAGAAAAAGCCTGGTTGATGGCAGAGGTCAGAGGAGAATGGCCAGACTGGTTCAAGCTGATAGAATGGCAACAGTAACTCAAATAACCACTCACAATTACAACCACATACATACCAATTACATGCCACTCCTGTCAGCTAAGAACAGGAAACTGAGGCTACAATTTGCATGGCCCCATCAAAACGGGTCAGTAGAAGATTGGAAAAACGTTGCCTGGTCTGATGAGTCTCGATTTCTGCTGCGATATTCAGATGGTAAGGTCAAAACTTGGCGTAAACAACATGAAAGCATAGTTCCATCCTGCCTTGTATCAACGGTTCAGGCTAGTAGTAGGTAGTGCTGGAACAGTGTGGGGGATATTTTCTTGACACACTTTGTGTCCCTTTGGGTCCCCCACGATTTCCTGAAGAAAAGGGGATGGTGGAACGTCTCTGGGTACAGCCGGTTAACAGAGTTAACTCCTTTGGCTTTGCGGTTAGCGTGGCCAGTTGGGAAGTGGGAGGTTGGGGTTGGAGACCTGCTGGGGGTGAGTTACTCTACCCTGGTGTTCGCCACAGATGGGAAGTCTCAGAAACCTGGTTCCTAGTCCTCACCAGTTTGTGTAGACCCTTATAACTGGGCAGTTACAATAAGAAGGATTGGCAGGGTCATTTGGCTCTGTATTAATATAATAGATAATTATAAATAATCTGACTCTATTGCACTTAATTAACACTACTGTATACAAAGAATTGTTGAGTTTTGGTTGACTAGAGCAAGACTTGTCAACTGAGAATAAATCAAATGGCTTTAATATGTTAACAAATACAAAGTAAATATGCAAATACATCATAGATAATTGTTACATCCTACCCTCATGGTAAATGAGAGAGAGAGAGAGAGAGAGAGAGAGAGAGAGAGAGAGAGAGAGAGAGAGAGAGAGAGAGAGAGAGAGAGAGAGAGAGAGAGAGAGAGAGAGAAAGAGACATTTTGGATAGCAAAGAACAATTAACTCAACCTCAAAGTGAGACAATCCCTTTGTCTGAATGATTGCCACACACACACACACACACACACACACACACACACACACACACACACACACACACACACACACACACACACACACACAGCTATTTCTGTCTGTAAGCGGGCGGTGTATACGGGTTAGTGACAGCCGGTTAGGAGATTATTTGGGAGTCAGGAGCCAGTCACTGTGTCGAATACTCACCAACGTTGTAGTGAAAGTAGTTGATCTACCCACACCCACACACACACAAACACACACACACACACACACACGCACGCACGCACGCACGCACGCACGCACGCACGCACGCACGCACGCACGCACGCACGCACACACACACACACACACACACACACACACACACACACACACACACACACACACAGATTGGAGGACAGTGTAAGCTGTGATTTACCTGTGTGTCTCTGTCTGTCATTTCGAAGGTTGTGTGTGTGTGTGTGTGTGTGGGTAGGTAATCTGGCAGGTAATCTGGGAACAGTCAGATTATCTGCCTCGAAGGTGAGAAGGTGGGGTGAGACAGGAGAGAAGTGATTGGTGACAGGTGATAAGGAGGAGGCAGATAGGAGAGAGGTGAAGGGTGAGACAGGATAGAAGGAACGATACGATTATCTACTCTACTGTGTAGCAGATTCTGTACAACTCGCCACTGAAAGACTGCAGCTTGCGTTCAATGTTCTTCAAGAAGCACTATTCAAGCTTAAACTGGATCTGAACGCTAGTTAAACTGAATTCATGTTATTTATGAATACCAAAAATATTGATCATGACTGTCTATGTATAACCACAGTCAATGGCTCTGGCATTGAGAGAGTCTCAGAGTATAAGTACTTTGGTATCTGAATTTCAATTTAAGTATCATATTGATAACCTTGTCAGCAAGCTGCGTCAGACGGTTGGCTTTTTGGACAGAAACAAATCCTGTTTTCCTTTGTCGTACAGAAAAAGAATTGTGGAAGCAACTTTCCTGTCTGTCTTGGACTATGGTGATGTGATCTATAGACATGCTGCAACTTCAACGCTAAAACCACTTGACTCAGTCTATCACTCTGCCCTTAGATTTGTCACAGGTGCCTATTACAACACTCACCATTGTCTTTTATATAACATGGTTCGTTGGTCATCCTTGGAAATGAAGCGAAATAGGCATTGGTATCTGTTTATTTATAAGGCGCTACTTGGGAAATTGCCACCATACATTTCTTCACTGCTAAGTCAGAATATTGGCCCTTACCTCACCCCATCAAATAACTGGCTTACGCTAAAGGTCCCCTGTATGCGTACAGAACATGGAAAGACTGCCTTCTTATTTGCTGCTCCACACTCCTGGAACCTGCTGCAAAGCACTTTTAAAATAGACTCTCTCCCATCTATTGGTCAATTCAAGTCGAAGTCACCTAAATCTATTTGCACCTGCTTTGATTGATCCTGGCTGAAATGTGTATTTGTTATTGTTATTGTTATTGCTCTTATTGTGTTTTTATTGTTGCACTATGTATGTTTATGTATTTATTGTGTTGCACTGTATGTGTATATCCTGTACACTCTGCGCCCAAAACGAGGGTCTCCCTCAGTGGTCCCCGAGTTGAAATAAAGGCTTGAAATGAAATGAAAAATATTTGTTAAACAACATTTGTTATTTGAAAGTGTAACAAACATCTCTCTATCACTCCATCCCTCAGCTGCTGGTATTCTACCACCACCCATCAGCAGAGAGCTGTCTCCAGATGTGGCACGGCAGTCGTATCCCTGCCCCCTGGGCCAACACTACAGATGCCACAAAACTCATTCAGGTGAGTCCCTCATACGCTCGCACACGCACACGCACACGCATACATTTGTTGTTTTTAGGAAGATTTCTTGTATATGTTCTGTGTGGACCCCAGGAAGAGTAGCTGATGCAAAGCAATGGGGATCCTAATAAATCAAATAAATCAAATAAAATAATCTGTTTATTAGAACACCTGTGCATGAAGTGACCATAGCCACCTAACTCTGATCCATTGTGGTGATTGTGATTGTAGTTCCTGGACACCACTCTAGCTGAGAGGGCGAAGAAGGGCTCCTTCCACGTGTCCCAGGCCATCCTCACTCCCCGAGTCCCAACTATAATGAAAGGCCTTCTACAGGGGCTACGCAAGAACCTGGTGGAGAGGTGGGGGTTTGATGAGTGGTGGAGGTGGTGGTTGTAGTAGATGTGGTGGGCGTGGTGGTGGTGGTGTGCTGACTTGGGCTGTGTGTGTGTGTGTGTGTGTGTGTGTGTGTGTGTGTGTGTGTGTGTGTGTGTGTGTGTGTGTGGAGATTCAATGTTTCAATGCTTTCTTTTTTCAGATTGGTTTTACCATGAAATTACAAATGCGCTTGACAGGTGTGTAGCGACTAAATAGAGTCCAGTAGTAAAAAAAGTCGCTGAGAGACGCGAGCAGGGTCTGTGTTGATGTTATGACACGGCCAAAACAATTCACTTGAGGAAAAAGTGTACGTTTAAAGCATTTATTGAAATGGAACAATCAAACTAGTGAACGTACAAAATTAATCCATATAAAATATGAAAATAACAAACAATATATAACAAAAATGCGGTCAACAGAAAATACAACGACCCTGTCTCCCCTCTCTCTCCACTCCCGCCATACAGGTGAACAGGTGTTTTAGTTAACCTCGGGCTATCCCCGCCCATAATCATGTGACTTCCGGAAGGAAGAACATAACCTCATCAAAACAATAAACAAACAAGCAAATAAACTCACAGATCATATTCATGGCTCCTACAAGGTGTTTCCGGTATGTCTGGTGTGTTCTATCACATCATTTGTGCAGGCATAAGAGAGCTGTCAATGTCAGAACAATCTGAAACATAGTCAAAACCTTAGGGTTGCCAAAAAGTTCAGATCATTAAAAAGAAATAAAAGCACAGGTGAGCTCAGCAATAGGGCTTGTAAACCAAGGGGTTTTAAACCACTTCTACAGTGGATGACTGGGTGGATAACCATAATTAAGAAATAGTTTTTTTAGTAACTAAAAAGAAAAAAGAAAAAAGTAACTAAAAAGCCTGCAGAGGTCTGGAAAAATGTCTTGTAGACAGATAAGATAAATATTATCATGTACCAGAGTGATTGTAAGTGGAAAGTTTGGAGAAAAAAGGATCTGCCCAAGATTTACAGCATACCACCTCATCTGTGAAACATGGCGGAGCTCATCTGTGAAAAATGTTGTGCTTTCTAAATGGTTAAACCAATCTGAAAAAAAGAACTCCACTGAATTAAAGCTGAGAATCTCTACTTTAACCATATAGCAATTGTTTGATTTAAAATCCAAACTGTTAGAGTATAAAAGAAGACAAAATGCTTCCTCTTTCCAATATTTATGGAGGGCATTGTCATTTATCTCTCATTCTTTGAGCAGCCAGCAGAGGGCAATGTATACAGTCAGGTGTATACTGTCCTCAAACTCGAATTTAGGATGACCAAAATGGTCCTAAAAGCTAACCTTACCCAGGGGGTCTATGGGCACAGTTTGAATGGTGCCTTGGTCACACCTATTATCTGTGTTTCCTTGAATTTCAGTTGGTATTTACCTCGTTCCAAATGGCGCCTTGAGTTGCTTGGTTTAATAATGAATCCAAATGTTCATCCAAACACTTACTGTAGCTAAACACAGCATCCATCATGATTGACATTCTGTGCCCCATTCCACTGCCCTTTTCCCTCACATGGATTTAAAAAGCATATGATACATTTAAGCATGGGCTTCCACCACATCTTACAGGAACAGTCCATTGTTTCTACATACATGTAGTTGAGTAAACGTGCAGAATGGAACGCAGACGGATCTATAAGATACCTCACTCCTCTTGCCCTTAGGCACACTTCTAGGATCAGTTCCACCTCTCTAAATCCTCACATCAACCATAAGATGGTAACACTCTTAAAAACTGATGCTAGATCAGTGTCTAAACTAGAGGCAACTTCCCCCTACTCTGAAGCCAACATTCTGTGGAGACAGTGGTCTGGGAGGAAGCAGCCTAATTTTGTGTTTTCCGAGGAAACGGGATTGTATATTACAGTGTCTGGCGTTTGTAATGGGACAGTGAAGCTTTTTGTATTCCTTTATTTATATACTCCAAATGTTTAGATTTGAAATCAAACAAACCATTTAGAAATGACAACACTCAGGTGTATTCTGTCACGTTATTTGTGCAGCCATAAGACAGCTGTCAATGTCTAGTATTATTTGTAGGTTTTGCATTTGCCTTTGGCGTCTGCTATTGGTGTTTGTCAAGATAAGGACCAAAGAGAGGTCAATGAAAGTCAATGAAGCCATTATGAGGCTGAAATATCAGAAACACAAACAAAATTACCTCACTATACATAGCTCATAACTGTATATAGCTCATAACTGTATATACCTCTAAACTAAACTGATGTTTACAATACTACCTCTGCACATAGTGTATATTACACAGTTACCTATCACTACCATTCTTGTTCTATTTATATCATGCCCTTATATAACTATTTGCACCTTTGGTTGGATGCTTAACTGCATTTAGTTGTATAGTACTTTGCAATGAAAATAAAGTTGAATCTAATCTAATCTAATCTAAAATCTTAGGCATGCCAAAATCAAGAGTTTGGATCAATAAAAAGAAAGGAAAAAGCACAGGTGAGCTCAGCAATCGCAAACTTGACTGGTAGGCTAAGGAAGACTTCTACAGTGGAGGACCAAAGTATATTCACCATAATTAAGAAAAAGCCTAAAACAATTGTCGCACAGATCAGGAACACTCTCCAGGAGGTCGACATAGATGTCTAGACATAGATGTGGATAGATGACATAGATGTGGATAGATGACATAGATGTGGATAGATGACATAGATGTGGATAGATGACATAGATGTGGATAGATGACATAGATGTCTACCATCCACAGAATACATCACCAGCCGACCTACAAAGGCTTCACTGCGAGGTGCAAGCCACTAGCTAATGCTCAAAAAGGATGGTCAGGTTAGAGTTTGAGGTCTGGAAAAACGTGCCCAAGATTTACAGCATACCACCTCATAGTGAAACATGGTGCAGGGGTGTTTGGGCACGTATAGCTGCCGCTCGAACAGGCTAACTTGTCTTAATTGATGATGTAACTGCTGACAGCAGCATAGCAGTGTATAGAAATATTGTCTGCTCGAGCAAATGCCTCCAAATTGCCTCCAAAAAGTGGAAGGTGATTGATTGGCCAAGTCAGTCTTCAGACTTAAATCCATTTAGACATGTATTTAATTTCCTGATGATAGGATTTTAGGCAAAAAGACCTCAAAACAACTGAAGATGACTACAATACAGGCCAGGCAGAGCATCACCAGAGAAGATACCCAGCATCTGGTTGGGTCAATGGGCCGAAGACCGTAGGCAATTATTGAATGCAAAGGATTGTCGACCTTAATACTAAACATGACTAGACATTACATAAATCTGTCGCATTACTTCAGGTGCCCTGAAATAGGGGGACAATGTATAAATGTGCTGTCATTTCTAAATAACTAATATGTACACAAATACCATTACATAAAAACAGAGAATATCTACTTTAACCCCCATAGTAATTGTCTGATTTCAACAATCTAAGCTTTTAGCGTGTAGAGCCAAAAGAAAAAACAAACTTTTCTCTCTGGATAAACATTCCCAATTTCCTGGTTTTGTCCCAAACAGCCGCCATGACTTAGCAGAGGGTTAAGGGCTTTATCACTGATATAAATACTATGTGTTTGTGCATGTGTGTGTGTGTGTGTGTGTGTGTTTGTGTTTAAAAGTGCGCCTGCTCATAACTAAAACAGTGGGTCTCCAAAAAACAATGATTTTGAAGATAATGACTGTCTTTAGTTTCACCAGCCTCTATTGAATCCTATCTTTCTCTTATCCCCTTCTTCCTTTCCCACCCTTCTCTCTCCTGCACCTCTCCCTCTTTTCCCTCTCCCTCTCTCTCCCTGCCCCTTTACTCTCTCTCCCCCACTCTCTTTCTTCACCCTCTCCCCCCCTCCACCCTCCATAGGAACCTTCCTACCATTTTGACGTGGGTGGAGGCCCAGAAGCCTGGCGTTGGCGGGGTTAACATCATCACCTCGGACTTCGTGGAGCTGACCGACTTCGCCAACACGGTCATCAACCTCAACAACCTCTTGCTGCGCGACCAGTCTACCAAGGCCACGTGACCCATGCCCTACACTAACAACCAGTTAGAACAGCCCAGCAAGGCCACGTGACCCATGCCCTACACTAATAACCAGTTAGAACATTCTATAAACTTGAAAATTCACCTGGATTTCTTTTCATGGTTCGAAACCAAAATGGCAGCTGCACCGACGTTGATCACAGGACTAAGAACTCAGGGACAACCCTGTGATCATGTCAGAACTCATTGGACCTAGAATGTCTTGTACCATGAGGATGTCCTCTTGGTCTAATGTTTTTTGCCTGTGCCATCCAAGCGAGAGGTCCCTGGTTCAAACCTTGCCAGTTACACATAGGGGTCCCTGCACCAGTTCCTGCATTTATATGTGACAGCAGCTGGTGAAAGTGGGAATAAGTCAGTTGCCGACTTATTCCTGCTTTCACCAGCTGCTGTCACATATGGTCAGGCTAAGAGAAAGCAAGTGCACTCTGGGACTGCTAATGTCTTGTGTTCTAGTGATGGGGGGGTTTTCTGGCATGGTCATGAAAATGCTGCATGTGTTAATTATGTATTGAGTTTATACAAATGTAGCAACGCTATGCAAGAAGCCTGAGACTACTTACGCATGTGCGTGTGCACACACACACACACACACACACACACACACACACGCACACACACACAGAAATAAGCAGACCCGCACTCACACACAGGCACATAAACACATTTTCAATGGTTACAGTTATTCTTTTACAGCTATATTGTCATGCAATTACTCATTGTAATAACGATGCTGCATCATAGATCATAACATTTTATTGACATCTTGATTTATAACCTTTTGAGAGTAATGAAAGAATGCCACACACTTCATAGCCATACACAGCAGTCTGGTTTGTGTGTTTGTGTGTGTGTGTGTGTGTGTGTGTGTGTGTGTGTGTGTGTGTGAGTGTGTGTGTGTGTGCACACGCGCGGTTCTAATTGTTGCTTATGCTTATGTTTGCTATTGCCTTCCGCTGACAACTTAGCGTAACCGGATTGGTACATTTTATATTTTTGGGCTTTGAAATTAATGATACATCACATAGCCATTGATTCTTGAAGAATATCATTTAGAAATGCCTCATTAGCTTAGTTCAACTGTCTTACCCCATCAGAACCCCAAATATAAGGTTGTTTTATTCCACTGTTTGTAAACAATGTTATTGTAAACAAACACTGTATAGCTTCAAAATAATAGTTAAAACTATACACACAGATTGCCAATTTAAAAGGGAGAATAAGGAGGGAAAAGATACCACAATGATATTAGAGAGAGTGAAAGAGGAGAGAGCGAACCAGAGAGAAAAAGATCAAATCATAACAGCTGCACTCCTCTAAGCAGGATCCCTCCCTCCCTTTCTCGGCTGATGTGAGCGTGTCCCTGTCCAGGCCGCATTGTTGACTCTGTCTCGTGCGGTCCATGAGCACTGTGGCAGTAACTCTCTCTCTCTCTCTCTCTCTCTCTCTCTCACACACACACACACACACACACACACACACACACACACACAGGGACACTAATTACATAGTCATTACACATACCACAGAAGGCCTGTGGGAGTGGAGCAGCTATAATGGACTGTGGGAGATCGCCGTGTTGTTCTGTCCTTTGTTCTCTTTCTCTCTCCCTCCCTCTCTCTCCTCTCTCTCTCCCTCTCTCTCCCTCTCTCTCCTCTCTCTCTCCCTCTCTCTCTCCCTCTCTCTCCCTCTCTCTCTCCTCTCTCTCTCCTCTCTCTCTCCCTCTCTCTCTTCTCTCCTCTCTCTCATCTCTTTCAGTGGGCTCTCCAGGTTACCAAGGAGAGTTTTGGCTTCAAGACCCGTTGACCCGTGTCTGTTTGTCTATGGCATTAAAAGAGGTGTGAAAGGTAACGGTCTGGCTCTTATTACACTGAGAAGTTGACACTGTGTCTACATTGGCACAGAGGCATCAGACTGAGGGAGAGAGACGGTGAGATAGGTGAATGAGTAAGTGAGGTAGTGAGGTAGGTGGAGGGGGGAGAGAGGTAGTGAGGTAGGTGGGAGGGTGAGAGAGAGAGAGAGAGGACAAGACAGGGGAGTGCTTTTTCTAACCAAAAGCTTTGGGGATCTGCAGAATAAACTGGTCATTCTGGATGTAAGAGCTCTTAATTCCGAGTGTTATCCCTGTCAAAACAGCCCCAGAGAGCCTGCTCAGCCTCCAGAGTGCCTGCTCAGATGTAATCACTTGGGAAATCTGGAATTCACTCTGGAATGTTGCCAGACATTCCACGGCCGCCACGGCATCCGTCTGTGTTTCAGTATGATGTCATTGATAACTTACAGCTCCTCTACGTGCGTGTGTGTCTGAGGAGGGGGCGGGGGGGACATGTGACAGACATGTGACAAAACAATACCAAACATGATTTCTAGTCAGTTCAATTACTTTTTAATCAATTACTTGGTGTGATGTACAGTATGCATGAAGATGAGTGGTGGAAATATTGTTAGTGGAGAGGGTAACATGGATGTAGTGAAGAGACATGGATGGGGCAACATTACGTCTAGCATTATTATTACATGGTCATTATTTCCTGCTTACATCAAGTTGTCCCGGTGTCTGATATGATATCCCCAAATGTCCCTGTCGAACGAGACGAGTCTTACGCCATAGGACCGCTCAGATCTGCCCAGAGCCTCCAGGTGCTGAGATAGTATGTGCATAATCCTCTCCTAATCTCCTCTCTGGGCTTTAACCTGATCTAGAAGGCTAAGTGAAAGCAATATGGAGGATACCTGCAAGTGGAACAGTCCCAGAAGATGGGTAACACGTGTGTTTCTGTGGTAAAAGACTATAACCTGAGGAGGCACTTCAAGACTAAACACTCACATTTTCCAATGGGTTCAGATGTTCCCAAAAACAACATTGAAAATGTATCGGCCTCCTACAGTATAACCAGAGAATAGTCACCATGGTTATAACTTGCTCCGCACAAGAGAAGGCTACAGCCTTTCTCCGTGTGGCATGGATCCTTGCTAAAAAGAAGACGCCTTTTACAAACTCTGAGATAGTGAGTGAGTGGATGTTAGCTATTGTTGATAAGTGGTCAGAAATCAGGCAATGTCGTAGATTAAAAACATTCCCATGTCTGACACATCAACCACATGATGAGTTGACGTTCTAGCAACAGATGTTTTCGAGACCCTTTTGGACAGACTGAGAAACACAGAGGTCATGTCATGTTGACGAATCCACAGACAACACTGACATAGCACAGCTTTGTTTATATGTGCGATTTTTTGATGCCGAATGGTTTCTGAAGACCTTTTTCAATGAAAGTTAGGGAGGAGATTGTTGCTTTTCTCTGAGATTGTCAGGACAAGAAAGCCAACACATATACAGTTAGGTCCATATATGTATGGAAATGTTGTTATTTTAGCTGAAATTACAGTTATTTCATAAACATGGGATTAAAGTGCAGACTCTCAGCTTTAATTTGAGGGTATTCACATCCAAATTGGAGGAAGGGTTTAGGAATTACAGCTCTAATAGCCCCCTCTTTTTCAAGGGACCAAAAGTAATTGGACAACTGACTCAAAAGCTGTTTTGTGGACAGGTGTGGGCTATTCTTTTGTTATTTATGTCTTGATTAAGCAGGTAAAAGCTCTGAGTTGATTCCAAGTGTGGCATTTGCATTTGAAAGCTGTTTCTGTGAATGCACAACATGCGGTCAAAAGAGCTCTCAATGCAGGTGAAACAGGCCATCCTTAGCCTCAGCCTGCAAAAACAAAAGAAAAATTCAGAAGAGAGATAGCGGGAACATTAGGAGTGGCCAAATCAGAAGTTTGGTACATTCTGAGAAAAAAAGAATGCACTGGTGAGCTCGGCACCACAAAAAGGCCTGGACGTCCATGGAAGACAACAGTGGTGGATGATCCCCCATGAAAACCCATTCACAACATCCAGCCAAGTGAAGAACAGTCTCCTGGATGTAGGCATATCATTATCTAAGTCTACCATAAAGAGAAGACTTCCTGAGAGCAAATACAGACGGTTCACCACAAGGTGCAAACCATTCATAAGCCTCAAGAATAGAAAGGCCAGATTAGACTTTCCCAAAAAACATCTAAAAAACCCAGCCCAGTTCTGGAACAGCATTCTTCGGACAGATGAAACCTGTACCAGAATGATGGAAAGAAAAAAGTATGGAGAAGGTTTGGAATGGCTCATGATCCGAAGCATACCACATCATCTGTAAAACTCGGTGGAGGTTGTGTGACGGCATGGGCATGCATGGCTTCCAATGGCACTGGGTCACTAGTGTTTATTGATGTTGTGACATAAGACAGATGCAGCCGAATTAATTCTTAAGTGTTTATGAATATACTCTCTGCTCAGATTCAGCCAAATTCGGCAAAGTTGATTGGACGGCGCTTCACAGTGCAGATGGATAATGACCCAAAACATACTGCGAAAGCAACCCAGGAGGATGTTAAGGCAAAAAAGTTCTGCAATGGCCGAATCAATCACCTGATCTCAACCCGATCGAGCAAGCATTTCACTTGCTGAAGACAATTTTTATTTATGATTATGTTAATTTGTCCAATTACATTTGAGCCCCTGAAAATACAGGACTGTGTATAAAAATGGTTGCAATTCCTAAACGTTTCATGTGATATATTTTTTTAACGCCTTAAATTAAAGCATTTCAAATCTATTGTGCTGGCGTACAGAGCCAAAGTTATGGAAATTGTGTCACCAATATTTCCAGACCTAACTGTTTATTGCAAATGCTGGATAGGGAATTTATGGCAGAGGTTTGCTTTTTAAGTGACATCTTCAACCACTTGAATGGACTTAATTTGGGACTCCAGGGCAACATTGATATTAAAAGCTTTTCAAAAGAAATTGGTCATTTCTTCTTCCGATTTGACATAATGCTCCATTTCCCTACACTGGTCGACTACGTATATTATTAGGCAAGGCAATCAAATTTATTTGTTTAGCACATTTCATACAACAGGGGCAATTCAAAGTGCTTTACATTAAGCATTAAAAAATACAGAAAAAGGAGGCTAGTAAGAAAATAAAAATGACAAGAATAGCCCTAACCCTAAATATAGTAAAAAAGTAAAAATGTGTTAAAATGTCCTATGTTTTAACTTATTATGTTTTTTAGCATGTTTCTTTTTAACTCTGTAGCACTCTGAGATTCTTTTGAATGAAAAGTGCAATACAAATAAAATGCATTATTATCATTATATAAATAGAAAATAAATAGGTAAATATTTAACAAGATAATAAGACAATGAATAAAAAGATATAGATAAAAGTGTTATTACTGCAACTGTATTCAACCGTTGTCCAACCACTGTCCCGATATGGCGTGTGAGATTGCAGGTACTCCGTCTGTGTTTAGCCACTATCTTGCATGATATGGTGTGTGAGATTGCAGAGTAAAATGACACATCTGCCTATATTTACAGTGAATTTATAGCTCTTGGATATTACTCATAACTGCTGCAGATATAACAAGTAAAAAGATAAAATGTTTAATAAGATAATAGTTAATGGATAAAAGGCATAGATAGAGTGTTAGTGTTTAATCATAACTGCTGCAAAACATTAAGGTTTTTAGCTTAGATTTAAACATTCGTAGGGTTTAGGCCTGTTTGATTTCTTCAGGGAGTTTGTTCCAGGAGCATGCAGCAGAGTGACTTAATGCTGCTTTACCGTGTTTTGTTTTCACTCTTGGAATGATTAGCTGATTAGTCTCAGCTGACCTTAGTGGCCTTGCTAGAATATTGGGTGGGAGAAGATCTGATATGTATTTTGGTCCAAGACCATTTTGTGATTTGTATGTAATTAGGAGTATTTTGAATTACATTCTCTGAGAGACTGGTAGCCAGTGTAGGGATCTCAGGATTGGTGTTATTTGTTCAAACTTTGTTTTTGTTAGGACTCAGGCAGCGGTGTTTTGGATGAGCTGCAATTTACGAACATCTCCTTTAGATAGGCCTGTTACATTACCATTACAATAATCAAATCTACTCAAAACAAATGCATGGATGAGTTTTTTTCTAGCAAGGTCTTGCTTGGACATGAAACCTCTCATTCTTGTTATGTTTTTCAAGTGATAGTAGCCTGATTTAGTTATCGAGTTTATGTGGCTGTGGTTTAGATCGGAGTCTAGAATTACACCAAGATTTCTGACCTGTTTTTTAGTTTGAAGAGAGAGAGACACCCTCCCACCTAACAGCTCACAGCAAAAACATAGTATAGAGTAGACTACTCTCCAGCAACCCCGAATGAACTCCTCACTCCTCTCTTTTAACCCCCAGAGTCTCAGAGTTTTTCAGCCACATGGCTGTCCATGGTTGATTGCGAAACACCCCCTCACAAATGTCCCCTCCCAAAACAGGTTCACTACAGTACTACCAGTACTACCAGGGGTGTTCTAAGGGAGTAGACTGTTTCATTGATTTCTGCCTCTCTCAGGTGGCTGCCTCTTCGTGCAGAATCATACCATGATTCACACAAGTCTATTTCGGGGGTTATATTATTATTAGGGAGAATGTTGTTGAATTTCACCAGGGTAGCCAGAGGTGGCAGATTTCCAACCAACTTCATTCATCAGGAGCCCTGCTCCTTTAAGAGCTGTATTTCATCCCCTAAAATAGTAATCGTGAGAGGAAATACATTCCAGGCCTAATATCATTATCTAAACGGCAGAGAATGTATGTTAATTAGATTAAATCTAAGTGCATATAAGGGACTGGCTCAAGAGGTCATAGGGACAGTTGGAATATCTTTCTATTTTCCCTTACTCTTTCTCTCTCTCTCTTTCTCAGAAAATAAAATGAAATGGACTTAACCAAAGACCATGGAGAAATAATCAACTCACCGTTTTCGGACAGAAATAGAGAGAGGATGGTGAAGGTCAAACCGAGGTGTCTGTTAACACCTGCCCATTATGTGTGTGTGTGAATTTGAGAATGTCTGTCGGTCGGCACCGCTGGACTGAGCCTTTCCCCAACACACACGCACACACACACACACACACACACACACACACACACACACACACACACACACACACACACACACGCCCCCCTGTCCCGTCCGTCCCTTGCGGGTCCCGTTCCAGCTGTTACGCATTCCTGTGCGTTACACGTCGCCACTGGCGTGGGCCGGCCTTTGTGTGTGTGTGTGTGTGTGTGTGTGTGTGTGTGTGTGTGTGTGTGTGTGTGTGTGTGTGTGTGTGTGTGTGTGCGTGTGTGTGTGAGGAGAAGGGGGGGAGGGGGGGGGGGCGTCAAAGTCTCTCCAAATGAGCCGCAAGTGCCGTTGTACTTCTGGGTCCAGGTGTGGAACGCGCTGGGGAAGTGTTCGGATTACCTCGTGCTTGGAGAAGAGACGTACAGTGACATTCCGCCGGGACAGTCCTAAAAGAACAGCTCAGATATTCTATAGAACAAATAATATTATACTTATAAAGACAAACGAAGAGAAACTGGGCGACTTGCGCGCCTGTGTGTTTGTGTAGGCACCTTCTCCCCGACAGAGTTGGCGAGTCCCGCTTCAACTATGGTAGGAATACGTTCTTTTAAATAAGTTCTATACATGTACACTAGTAAAAAAAGACTATTGTAATTGTTATGAACGACAAAACCGCTGTGGAGTGTTTAAAAGTACAGGTCTGTTGCGTTGTTCTTCTCAGAACGCAGCCTGTGCTATTAGGACCCTTAATGGTTGATTATTGCTCAGTAATCCATGTTGTTTAATTGCACATTTTGTTAATTTAGAACGGAGATAAAGGCTGCTGTTGTGTGTTATTATATCGTGACGTTAGAATTATAAGGTTCTATCTCCATTTTTGTAAAAATTGAGTTTTTTACATAATCTGATCCATTAGGTGTTTATTGATGCCTGTGTGGTGTTATTTTTAAAATGTTGACATTTTTGAGTTAGTAATTCATAAAATACAAAGGTTCCATCTCACAAAACATAATGGAATGTAAAAACTTTGACGCTCAATATCTCTGAACTACCCTAAACGGAGATAGAACCTTATCATTCTAAGCTCACGATATATCGTTGCGCATGGTTTGGGAGGTCGGGACGAGAGTAGAACCCGCGTGTCTGATTTCTATCAATACCAAGACTGTTGTGGTTCAATTATTATTATTGTGAGCAGTAAACTATAAGGTTGACCACGCCCCAGGGGTTAGACCTTGGCTGAGGTTGAATCTATGTATTAACCCCCTACCCCCCTAGGTAGGTGGTAGTCTAAAGTCTGTTTCTACTTCTACTGCTTTTCTACTTTTCTACTTCTACTCTTTCTATTTTGAACCAGAAAGGAGCATTAAAGCCTGCTCGATGGCTGACACACGCACAAGGCAAGAGGCATGTTTATTTAAGGTGACATTGAGTGTCTTGAAAGTGTCACAAAAGTTGTGTCCTAAAGTTACCCCTCAAATGTATTATCACACACTGCACACACCCTCTCCCTTTATCTCTCTCTCTCTCCCCCTCCACCCCTAGTCTCTTTCCTTCCTTCCTTCCCTCCCTTCCTCTTCTCTCCTCCTAGCCATGGTCTATCCCAGAGACACTCCCATATGAGGTCTATTGGTGGAGGTCAGCAGACCCAGTCCGAACGTGGTTTACGTGTGATATCCGCCCTGCTGGAAGTGAAGTGAAGTGTGTCTGTGTGTGTGTGTGTGTGTGTGTGTGTGTGTGTGTGTGTGTGTGTGCGTGTGTGTGTGTGTGTGTGTGTGTGTTTGTGTGTGTGTGTGTGCGTGTGTCAATAGTGATCATTAATACCATTGACTTACCTGTTGTATACATGATCATTAATACCATCGACTTACCTGTTGTATACATGATGACCATCGACGGACCACTGACTCTCTCAGTCAATGTCTGTGTTCCAAATCAAGCTCTTACTATTACAGTATGTACTAAATACTTGTATGAAGCCAAAGTGACGTACTTCGTATTTCATATACGAGAGCAATCAGTGATTTCAGTATGGAATCCTTTTCCTTAAGCCGTCACTTATATCCCCTATGCGTACTAGATACTAGTATGGAGGTATGCATTTTCCAGCAAAGCCTCTGCAATGATTCAGAAGCCTCTTCTGTCATGCCTCCATCTCGTGCAGTGATGTATATCATAGATCCAAGGAGAGGGGGAGAGGAGAGAAGGAGGAGAAGATCACCTCAGGGGGAGGAGGGGGAGAGGAGAGGTTCACCTTAGGGGGAGGAGGGGGAGAGGAGAGGGTCACCTTAGGGGGAGGAGGGGGAGAGGAGAGGGTCACCTTAGGGGGAGGAGGGGGAGAGGAGAGGGTCACCTTAGGGGGAGGAGGGGGTATGGAGAGGGTCACCTTAGGGGGAGGAGGGGGAGAGGAGAGGGTCACCTTAGGGGGAGGAGGGGGAGAGGAGAGGGTCACCTTAGGGGGAGGAGGGGGTATGGAGAGGGTCACCTTAGGGGGAGGAGGGGGAGAGGCGAGGTTCACCTTAGGGGGAGGAGGGCGAGAGGAGAGGTTCACCTTAGGGGGAGGAGGGGGAGAGGAGAGGGTCACCTTAGGGGGAGGAGGGGGAGAGGAGAGGTTCACCTTAGGGGGAGGAGGGGGAGAGGAGAGGTTCACCTTAGGGGGAGGAGGGCGAGAGGAGAGGTTCACCTTAGGGGGAGGAGGGGGAGAGGAGAGGGTCACCTTAGGGGGAGGAGGGCGAGAGGAGAGGGTCACCTTAGGGGGAGGAGGGGGAGAGGAGAGGTTCACCTTAGGGGGAGGAGGGCGAGAGGAGAGGGTCACCTTAGGGGGAGGAGGGGGAGAGGAGAGGGTCACCTTAGGGGGAGGAGGGGGAGAGGAGAGGGTCACCTTAGGGGGAGGAGGGGGAGAGGAGAGGTTCACCTTAGGGGGAGGAGGGGGAGAGGAGAGGTTCACCTTAGGGGGAGGAGGGCGAGAGGAGAGGTTCACCTTAGGGGGAGGAGGGCGAGAGGCGAGGGTCACCTTAGGGGGAGGAGGGGGAGAGGAGAGGGTCACCTTAGGGGGAGGAGGGGTATGGAGAGGTTCACCTTAGGGGGAGGAGGGGGAGAGGAGAGGGTCACCTTAGGGGGAGGAGGGGGAGAGGCGAGGTTCACCTTAGGGGGAGGAGGGGGAGAGGAGAGGTTCACCTTAGGGGGAGGAGGGGGAGAGGAGAGGGTCACCTTAGGGGGAGGAGGGGGAGAGGAGAGGTTCACCTTAGGGGGAGGAGGGGGAGAGGCGAGGGTCACCTTAGGGGGAGGAGGGGGAGAGGCGAGGGTCACCCTCTGACGTCTCATGTCATTCTTAAGTCCAAATCGGCGCCTAGCCCCTGTGGGCCACTTTGGTCCTAGTCGGGGCCAAAATGCATAATTTTATCATTTTGTGTATCAATTTGCAGGCTGCATATAGGACAGGTGTAAGCTGGATGCGGTTCATGGGCCGCTAGTTGCCAATCCCTGCCCTTGGCACTAGATCTGGAGAGGGGCATATCTGAGGGCTAGATGAAGCTTTAGCCTATCCAATCCTCTCAGATCTACAGGAGTGCGTAGGGGGGAGGGGCTAGTGGTCGATTGGGAATTCAGCATCTGAGGGACAGGCAAAGGGGACTCCATATTAAACAGGAGAAGGAACACAATACTGCCTTTGTCAGGTGGGAGGAGACCATAGCAGGAATGTGTGTGTATGAGAGAGAGAGAGAGAGAGAGAGAGAGAGAGAGAGAGAGAGAGAGCACCTCCTGACAGCCCTTCCAATGACCACCACACACACACACACACACACACACACACACACACACACACACACACACACACACACACACACACACACACACACTTGGAGCTTGAGCTCCACCCTCCACAATATTTACATGCATTTACTGAACTGGTGAGGGCACTACAACAACTGCAGCACCCGGTCTCACCCTTCAAGAGGTCAAAGGTGACAGCTGCTGTGAAAGGAGCCGGCAGCCGATTTAATGTTCTGACTTTTCAACATTTCAGCGTTGTTGAACATCAGTGACACACTCGCTAGGGATCTAAGACAGCTTGTTTTGTGAGCCTGCTAACAATGTAAAGTAGTTAACTAGGTAGTAGTGGGGATTACTCACCGAATCCATTGCATTGCAATATTTTGGCTTGACTAGCGAGTGTGTGTTGTGATTTTCAACAACGTTGAAATGTATTCCCGTTTTTCAAAATAAAAGTCTGAACATTTTGATTACTTGCCGACTTGTTCCCCCTTTCACCAGCTGCTGTCACAAATGTCTCCTGCTTGCGGATGCTCTGGTGCTAATGTCCACAACCCAGGGGGCCTACAGCAGCACCTAGATCTTCTGCACAGATTCTGTCAGACCTGTGCCCTGACAGCGAATCTCAATGAGACAAAAATAATGATGTTCCTAAAAACAGATGCCAGGACCACAAATGCAAATTCAATTTAGACGCTGTTGCCCTGGAGCACACACATACCTATACCTACCTCTGGAGCACACACATACCTATACCTACCTCGGCCTAGGCTCACCACAGGTCACTTTCACAAGGCTGTGACCGACCTGAGAGACAAGGCAAAGAGGGCCTTCTACGCCATTAAAAGTAACCTAAAACTTGACATCCTGATTAGGATCTGGCAAAAAATACTTGAATCAGTTATAGTGAGGTCTGGGGTCCACTCACCAACCAATAATTCACAAAATGGGACAAATACACAATTGAGACTGCGTGCAGACTTCCGAATCCATTTGAAGTAAAACTTCTAATAATGCATGCAGGGCAAAATTAGGATTATACTAGACTATCCTATTAGGACTAACATCAACATTCAGTAAAGAGATGTTCAATTCAACAAGGAAGCGATGCCCAAACCTTCCACCACAAAGCCCTGAACCTGCCTAGAGAGGAGTCCCCTCAGCCAGCTGATTCTGGGGCTTCCTGAAGTTTTATAAATAATACCTAATAAATAAGTTGCCGCATAAATCTTAATTGAGGTTGCGGCTGTGGTTGTGTGCGTGTGAGAGTGTGTGTGTGTGTGTGTGTGTGTGTGTATGTGTGTTTTCTCTAACCTGCTGAGGAAAATATTGAATTTGTGAGTTTGCTTACTGTGTGTGTGTGTGCTACTGTGTTACTTATTTTCCCTTTATACAGTCCCCCCCCCCTCACACACTCACACACACACACACACACACACACACACACTCACACACACACACACACACACACACACACACACACACACACACACACACTAACCTCGGCACCTTGTGCGACCTCCTCACGCCCTGCCCACAACCCTGTGCGGTGGTACATGGTGTCTAATCAAGAATGTGGCTTTTCCAAAAACGACAAGTGTGCACGCACACACACACACACAGGCACGCACATACACACACACACACACACACATACACACACACACACACACACACACACACACACACACAGATCCTTTGAACTCCGTCCATTCCATCTGTATAACAGCTGAGGGTTTCCCCAAATACCCTCTCCATCTCGCATCTGGAAGAGGGCAGAACTCTCAAAGAAGTGAGGAAAAGCAGCAGAGAGAGAAGGATAGGAAGATGGAGAGGGAGAGAGAACTCATAAAGAACAAGAAAGAGAGAGAGAGGGCAATATTCATCCAGACGGTTTCTCTTAGTTACAGCTCTGCTCTGGTTCTTTCATCTCATCTCTTCTTCATGTTCTCCTCTCATCAGACACCCCTCTGTCTGATCCCCCTCTCCTCCCTTTCCTCCCTTTCCTCTCTTTTCCCTTTTCCTGTTGTCTCGGTAATACATTTAGTTTTTTTCAACTAGACGTGCCTTTTCTACCTACTAAAAGAGCCGCTTGTAAATTAGCCTGCTACCTACACAGAAAAACGGCAAAATAGCTTTATATTAGCTTATCCTATGATGATCCCAAATGATTTTGAAAATGTAAGGATACTGTGTGGTAGAACGCACATATCTAGGGAAAGTCATGAAAGGAGGGTCCTGAAATGTTATCGAGTGCAAAGATATAAAATGTTTCTTTACTCACAGGGGTCAAATGACCCCTCATGGCTGTTCAAATGTTCTCAATAATGCTGGTCTTGATCTTGTACTTGAGCCACTGAGCTTTGTGCAAGTGTTGACACTCTGTGTGTGTGTGTGTGTGTTCTTCCTCTCTATCTCTATGTCTGTGTTTGTGTGTGCGCTCTCTGTATGCGTATGTGTGTTATACCGTTTAAACATGTCTAACCTCTCTACCTGAGGCAGTAACATTCCACTAAACTAATCTGTTATGATTATCACATAGACTACACACACACACACACACACACACATTAACCTCAGATTTTCAACACCAAAACACATTCTCCAACCCTCCCCTGTCCTCTCTGGTTGATATGGACAAATCCTGATAGTATCGGGATCGGGAGAGACAGATCTCAGGAATGCAACCTCAGAACGTCGTTCTGTATTCTGTATCCCGGGGCGACATCTGATTACTCCACTAGAGCGAGACGGGGCTAAACAATATGTGTCTGGGCTCGTCTGCTCACCTGGAGGGCACGGGGGGGGGGGGGGGCAGGTGGTGACTCTTTGTGTGACTTCGAGACTCCCCATGAACTTCAGGAGAATGCACCTACAGTATATAACTGTCTTTCCCTTTCTGGGTTAGGGTTAGGGTCCCCCCTCTCCCCCCACTTCCCTCTCTCAATCACTGTCTCTCACTGAATGTAGATATTACATATCATTTCTAGTTTTACAAGTAAATTAACACATTATCTCAATCACGATGAGTGGTAGTTGTAGTTGTGTAGTATAGTTGAGCCTCTGAGCTGTTTGGGGTGTGTGTGTGAGTGTGTGTGTGTGTGTGTGTGTCTGTGTGTGTGTTGCTGTGTCTCCTTGCTGTGACACTCATTTCCCTTGTGTTTGTTTCTGTGTTTCCCACACGCACACACTCACACACACACACACACACACACTCACACACACACACACACACACACACACACACACTCACACTCACACTCACACTCACACACTCACACTCACACTCACACACACACACACACACACACACACACACACACACACACACTCACACTCACACTCACACTCACACTCACACTCACACACTCACACTCACACACACACACACTCCAACAATTCAATCACCCTCAACTTTCTCCAAAACACATGCAAACAGCCACATTTTCAAATCAGCCCTTCTCCTTATCACACAGACCTGCTTCCGTACATCACACATTATGGTGTGTGTGTGTGTGTGTGTGTGTGTGTGTGTGTGTTTTAAGGGAAATGAGGGAGCAGTACAGGAAGTGAGTTGAGACAGGATGTGAGCCCTGAATTAGAGGAAGTGCTCTATGATTGTCTATGATTGTTCTTCCTTCTGTTAGAGAGTGGAAAGAGAGGGTGAGGAGAGGAGGAGAGGAGAGAAGGTGGAGGAGAGGAAAGGAGAGGAGAGGAAGAGGAGAGGAAAGACAGAGGAGGACGAGAGAGAGGGAGGGGGCGAGGGACGAGTTAGGAGGAAAAAAACGAGATGGAAAGGGGCGGTTGGGTGCAAAAGAAAGGAGGGAGGAGGAGGGAATGATGGAGGAAATGGTAGGAGGATAAGGAAGAGGTGCAGGAGGAAGAGAGTAGAGGACAGATGAGAAGATGGATGGAGGGATGATTGAAAGGGGAGTGCGGTTTCTTGGTGGCTTGGCCTTGCCACACACACACACACACACACACACACACACACACACACACACACACACACACACACACACACACACACACACACACACACACACACACACACACACACACACACACACACACACACACACACACACACACAGCATGTCTTATCTGTAGAGAAATTCTCTCCTATCTTCTCCTCCTAATTTCTCCTACATTCTGAACCTGACAGAAATTATTGTAATAATAATGCATTTATTTTGTAAAGAGCTTATCTCCATACTCAGACACTACATTTCATGAGGAGAACAACAATAGATAAATAAAAAGTTAAACCAAAGTAGTTCGGTCTGTACAGTGAGACAGGTTGTCTTGAAGACTTGCTCAAGTTGACACCCTCTAGATTTGAATTGATGCAGTTCAGCAGCGCCGGCTGATTACAATACAGTAATAATTAGCAGCATTGATGGTATTGAGTGAGAACGGGTGTGTGTGTTGATCATTGTTGTCATAGGTTCTAGCATAATAGCTTTCCTTAACAGCTGAGTTGTACTCCCGTGGCGTGCCAAATACTCCCATGGACTAGTGGGAAAACTGCCGGCATGGAACATTCCTATCCATTCCTCTCATTGTGTGTGTGTGTGTGTGTGTGTGCCCGCAACTGTCTTCCCAGCCTCTGCCCTGTTGAAGCAATTTTTTTCCCTATGGCACTATTTCACACGGACGGACTCTATCAGCCAGCTGTGGTCAACCCTGCTTCTTGCATGACCTTGCAGTTGCTGCTTGTCTGTGTGTGTATGTGTGTGTGTGTGTGTGTGTGTGTGTGTTGTCTCAGTAACACTCTCCTTTCTATCCTGTAGGACCGAGGGGCATTTTTCCAGCCAGAGTTGGACCAGATGAGTCCAGACGAGTCCATGGTGAGACAGACGCCTCCTACCGATGAGACAGAGCTCAACACATTACACTAGGAGAGACGAGACAGAGCTCAACACATTACACTAGGAGAGAGACAGAAGAGACAGAGCTCAATACATTACACTAGGAGAGAGACAGATGAGACAGAGCTCAACACATTACACTATGAGAGACGAGACAGAGCTCAACACATTACACTAGGAGAGACAGATGAGACAGAGCTCAACACATTACACTAGGAGAGACAGACGAGACAGAGCTCAACACATTACACTAGGAGAGAGACAGATGAGATAGAGCTCAACACATTACACTAGGAGAGACGAGACAGAGCTCAACACATTACACTAGGAGAGACAGACGAGACAGAGCTCAACACATTACACTAGGAGAGACGAGACAGAGCTCAACACATTACACTAGGAGACACAGACGAGAGCCAAAGTTATAATAATTGTATTATTATATATTAGTAATTATATTAGTAATTAATTATTAATTAATACATTATTAAGTAATACATTCTTATAGTTATAATAGTTATAAAGTTATAATAATAACTTTTCCTGCAAACGAAAAATTCAAAATTTAATAAAAAAAATAAATACATTTATGAATTAATTAAACATTTAGAATTATGTATGCAACCTATAATCATTCTGTTATGGGTTAGGGTTAGGGTTAGTGTTATTCTGTTATTGGATTTAAATCCACTTCACTTTCTGTAGCTCAACCAAAAACAACAACCAAAAGAGACATTTTCAAACTCAACGTATATGATAACTAAGACCCCAATGTCTCTGTTACCGTGGAATTGCCAATCTACAACGTTTCACCTACTGAATACATCTGTTTTTGTGTTTTCCAGTCTCCTCTTGACTTGATTGACACAGGGAAAGGCTTGACGTTGCAGACAGCCACGCCCCATCTGGTTAGCTTAGGCAGCGGAAGACTGAGTGTGGCTATTACTCTACTGCCACTTAAAGAAGGTAATGCACACACACACACACACACACACACACACACACACACACACACACACACACACACACACACACACACACACACACACATATTCGGGTAACAATGAGAGCAAAATGTGGATGATGATATTGTTTACACAATAGTCTGGCTAAGACCCTCTGGGAGTTTGTGTGTGTGTGTGTGTGTGTGTGTGTGTGTGTGTGTGTGCATGTGTACGCTCACGCGCAAATTCTATTCATAGACTGAATGGACCAGGACATTGATATGGGTGGGGTTCAGTGTTCACCTATCCTATCCTCGTAGACGTAGAGTAGAAGTAGAAAGCGGGTGGAAGGGGGGGGCAGAGGGGGGAAGGGGGGGGGCAGGGGTATCCGACACCATGGGAGGATATTAAGTCACAATAGTCAGGATAGGGAGCCAAGTCAACTTCCTCCCTTAGGCCAGACATGCATTCACCCCCACACACACACACACACACACACACACACACACACACACACACACACACACACACACACACACACACACACACACACACACACACACACACACACACACACACACACACACACAGTGTTTGGCCAAGATACATGTTAGTAATGCAGACTGTATGAAGAGTTTTGACAATGTGACTTCAGTTTTGAACACTGCGGGTACTGTACTTGTCTATTCCATAGATATACTGTCGTATTCCAGACAGTTAGGCTAACAGAGTGTAGATGGAAGCACAGATAGAGAGATCTACACAGAGATAAACTGTCTGGAAGATGAACTTGTACTGTGTGAGATTATGAATATCTTACTCCCATTTGCATGCAGCATTATATGATCATGAACATAGGGAATAGGGAACGTTTCTCTGGTAAATGTACACACATACACACACATGTACACACATACACACATACACTAACATGACATTCTTTCCCTGTTCCAGGCGTGACCCTTATTGGGCGAGAGGATGCTCCTGTGCCCCAGGACATCACCATCCAGGGTGCGGGCATCGAGGCGGAGCACTGCCGCATCACCAACAGGGGCGGAGTCGTCACCCTTGACCCCTGTGGTCACCTCTGTGCCCTGGACGGTGTCCCTGTCTACGCACCCACCCCGCTGACGCAAGGTGAGAGATGCACATAGACCTGATGGGGCTGAATTCTGACAGTTCATCCGGGCCGGGTCGGGCCGGGCAGGAAACACACAGCTGTGTTTAATTTGATTTAGATATAATCTGTGAATGGCTGTGTGTATAACTCACAGGCGCCTACTGCTCTCTCCCTATAGATGCACAGCAGCAGCACTTGTTCAATACATGTTTGTGTTCATTTTGGTTGCTGTTATTTTTCCCATCTGCAGAAATAACGCAAATACTTTAGTTGTTTTTTTTATCCCTTTTTTTTATGTTCTCTTGCCATTGTCATTGCCACTTCGAAGTATTTAATTGGTGTTTATACGCTGCAAAATTAGCTAATTTGACTTGCTCTGATCAATTGAAAGCATAACACACTTCGCTAGATCTGGCAAATTTTTGGAAATATGGTATTCTAAGCCTAAGGTAAATACAGTTGTTGATATTAAAGTGAGTTTTCATCAGTCTCTCTCTCTCCACTCTTCTCTGAGAGTAGCTTACTCTTCCTTTACTCCACAGTGCTGCATTTTTGCTATGGTGCTCAATGGAGATGTCTTCGATGTTGGGCTTGGGCTTCATCTCAACGGGCATGGGTTGGTTCGGGCTTGAACATCCAGGCCATTTAAAACTCTATGCTAACTGCATATATTATATCATCGTGTGTGTGTGTGTGTGTGTGTGTGTGTGCGTGTTATATGTGTGTGTGAGAGGAATTTGTGGGTTGGCTTGCATGCCTGTCTGTGTGTGTATGGATCATGTGATTGCTCTGATGATCCCAGTTCTGCACACTGTTATACAGTGAGTTGGATTGTTTGTGTGTGAGTATGTGTGTGTGTCTCTGGTTTGGCCACCATCCTGTAGCGTTAATTCATTGGTTTGGTTGAGGCTAGCTGGTGTTGGCTGCTATGCTGTGAGTCACAACCTCCTGTTCTCCAAGTACTCTCTTCCTTACACAACCCCTCACAATGTTTCCTCTCTTTCTCTCCACTCTCATCCAAGGTCTCTCTCTCTCTCTCTCTCTAAACTTTTATTTACTGTATCTCTTTCCCCCCTCCTTTGTGTTTTGAGGGGAATGACTGGGGCCACGTTCTTCTACAGCACTCTCAGTTTTACTTCCTAGTCATGCCCCTGTGTTTATCCTCACCCTCAGCCCTGTTTAGAGAGGGCTGTGGAAATCAGTTGTGGACCGCCAGATGTTTGCCGTATATAAACAGAAAGTATATCGCCAAAAGGGTTTGTTGCTAAAAATTCAGATTTTCCCGCTCTCTTGCGAGGTAGCATGCAACAGTTCCGCAAATGAACAGTACCCCCCTGTGTCTCCCAGCATGTACATGTACATTTATGTAAAATCTATGTAAAATGTAAATAGAAATTGCCAAAATATCTAGCTAGATTAGTTGCGACCATTCCATTGCTCTGTGTTGCTATCTCCAAATTGTGTCAATAAGGCAAATGCAGGAGACAAAGGGAGCGTGTGGAGTAACAACTCCCAACTGCCCCTAGGCCTGAGCTAGATCACCCTTCCTGCTACAACTGGTGGATTGATGATTCACTTGCTTAGTCAAATGTATCGATGTATAAATGTAAGTCGCTTTGAAATAAGGCGTCTGCTCAATGCCCAAAATGTAAATGTAATGTAAACATGAGTGAGAATGAGACCAGGGCTCCCCTCTCTCTTTGGTAGACTGACCGGATCCAGTGATCTCTGAGGGAAGCGACCTGGGGATGAACTGAAGGGTGTATTTACATAATGTGTTTACAATCCAGTCGCGCAGCTTGATCTTGTTACATTTTATGTAGATTACATGAAAACACAGGACATTTTATCATCCACCATGATTTGTGTGATCATTCCACAAAGCAAAGTAAAGAGCCCCTCTCTCTCTCTCTCTCGCTCTGTTAAATATTGACTGGCCTATTTGTTTTTACACCGTGGCTGGCTGCTTCAAATATTGACAACGTCTTGGTATGTATACATCGTAGAGGCAGAGGCATTGTGAAGTCAGAGAATAAACCAGAGGTCCACAGAGAGGGCAGGGAGAGAGGAGGGGAGACAGAGAGGGCAGGGAGAGAGGAGGGGAGACAGAGAGGGCAGGGAGAGAGGAGGGGAGACAGAGAGGGCAGGGAGAGAGGAGGGGAGATAGAGAGGGCAGGGAGAGAGGAGGGGAGACAGAGAGGGCAGGGAGAGAGGAGGGGAGACAGAGAGGGCAGGGAGAGAGGAGGGGAGACAGAGAGGGCAGGGAGAGAGGAGGGGAGACAGAGAGGGCAGGGAGAGAGGAGGGGAGACAGAGAGGGCAGGGAGAGAGGAGGGGAGACAGAGAGGGCAGGGAGAGAGGAGGGGAGACAGAGAGGGCGGGGAGAGAAAAGAGTGAGGTTAGAGAGAGGGGAAGAGAGGGAGGGGAGGAAGCGACACAAGGAAGATGAGCAAAAGAGACAGAGAGAAAAAAGGAGGGAGGAAGACAGAGAAAAAGAGAGAAGGAGACAGTAAGATATAACAATTCCACTTGACTAATCCAATCCCTCAGACTCCAAACCAATGGTAATGAATTAATGCTACAGGATGATGGACAAACCAGAGACAAAACACACAAGCGCGGTGCATATCACTTTGAGATGAGATCCATCCCATATTGCTGTCCGTGGTCAGATCTATACCACCCATATCCCTGTCCCTGGTTAGCGCCCTGCATAAGTAATGGGACAGTGAGGCATGTGTTCTTCTTTTGGTTCTATACTCCAAAAGTTTGAATTTCAAATCATACTTATACAAATCATCTTTTATGTGATGGTATTTGTGTGCATATTGGTTTCACCATTCAGAAATGACACTTTTCAAGGTAATGAGGCTATGGTCAGCTTTCTTTCACCAATCCTAACATCATTAACCAGTGGGGAAAAAACACAAAACTGACCATTTACCAGCATCAAGGGGACAGCATCTTACCCATATGCAGCCCCCACTGGCATCCAAAAATACTTTTCTGAAACTCAATCTCTAAAAGGAGATTAGCCTCGCTCAGATGAATACACACACATATGGGCATATTTGAAGGCAAAAACACACACACACACACACACACACACACACACACACACACACACACACACGCACACACGCACACACACACACACACACACGCACACACACACACACACACACACACACACACACACACACACACACACACACACACACACACACACACACACACACACACACACACACACACACACACACACACACACACACACACACACACACACACACACACACACGCACACACACACTGAAACTCTATCCCTAAACCAGAGTCTGCCAGGAGTCTTCACAGGAAAATATCAGAGTGGATGTTTTTCTCCTTCTCACTATGCCCTCCCCTAGTCTCTCTCTCCCTTTCTCTGTCCCAGTATACAGTATCTCTCCCCCTGTCTCTTTTCTTTTCTTCTCTTTGATGCACTGGCACTAAACTGCTATTTATCTGAGGTAGGTAGATAGGTAGACAAAGAAAAAAGAGAGAGAGAGAGAGAAGGGAGGGGGGGGGGGGGGGAGGACCAAATACCTAAGTGTGTTTAAACCACTACGAACCCGTCCAACAGAAAAAATGGGGGTCAAGGACTCAAACAGTTAGGCTGTACTACTTTTTTTAGATCGAATACAGTCGGATTGGTTTTTACAATCGTGTTTATTGCTCATTTAGAACTTGTAAACGTTTTAACGGGGTAGATTTTGCCTTCTACAACATCTGTTTGTATGAAGCTGAAGTTGACACCCCTTTTTGAAAGAGTTGGTGCGTTCTTTAACTCCCAGCCCCATCTGGATGTAAATCTGAGGACCCCAACGTAGAGTCAAGTCTGGAACTGCACAGCAAAATGTGACTTCACGCCGTACTCACTCCACGAATAATCAATTGTCATGATACTTATTTAGTCTGAGAGGAAATAAAAAGTCTTTACCCAGTGTTCGCTGAATGGGACTCGGTGAAAGGTCAATAAGGTAATGAACAATTTCTATAGTTCACTGAGTTGTAGGAATCTCTGTGCGTGTGTGTAGATTATTGAACATAGTCTCCTCTTCTCTTTATTTTGCCATAATGATCTGGAACGAGTTAGCATTGCAACTTAGTTGTGTTGCATTACTTTTAGACAAAGTGGGCTATTTGATATGGGTTGTTATGCTTCACAGCTGCTGTTGATTAGAAAATGTTTGAGTAATTTGAAACGAAAATGAAACAATTTGAGTAATTCGTTTGCTGTCGCAATGCAAACCACTTGAATGTGATTAAGCATGATATTTGGACCACGTTTTCTGTGGGATTCTTATTTACATGATGATGATATCAAGTGGATTACACTGACTACATTGTGACTGAAGGTAAGTCTTTCTATAAGTATAATACAACTTTAACCATTCTCTGCTAACCCCCCCTAACCCCCCCATCCCCCCTATTTTGTAGTGAGAAAGTTGGCAACTTTTAATTAACATGTCTACCACCTTTTATTGACATAATAACTGGTCAGAGACTAGTGGAATATTAGAACCTCTGAATATTCCCCTCATTCCTTTCCCCAGGCTTTGATCCCTGTCACAACAGGATTATACAGGTGTGTTCGTAGTTTGCTTTGTAGTTTGTGTTAGTGTGTCTGTGTCTCAGGACGAGGATGGGACAACAGTGGTGTATTTGAACCCTGGGCCCTGGATGGGCTCTGCACATACTTATCACATCTATAAATCATCTCAACTTCCAAATCAACCAAAATCACTCACAGATCCTTATGGTGGATGGATTAGCTAATCTACACAGGCAAACCTACATGTGAGCCTGCAGATTGTTTTCTGATTGCGTCATATTTCCCTTGTGTGTGTCCCACACAGATTGATCGGTGGTTTTAGGGCCAATTACACACACACACACACACACACACACACACACACACACACACACACCTCTCTCACCCACCCCATGTAAGAGGAAGAGGACCGTATGGTTTCAGTTGGCAGTTTCCACTCATATTTCCAAGCGCAGAGCAGTTCCCCTCCCATAACATTGTGGCTTTAAGTGAAGTGGATCATTAATTTAGATGCGGCAAGAAATTGGTACCAGACTTGAAACCCCATGGCATATGTGTCATCAAAGCAGTGAGGTTATCTTTGTAGATGGCAAACACAATATTTTTAAACGTATGTGCATAGGCATGTGCATGTGCATGTGTGAGAAGGGAGGATGGGGGAAGGGGGTTGCTGTTTGTTTGGTAATGGGATGAGAGGAAATGAGAAAGTAGTGTAACAAACAAATAAGGGGAACATTTCACCTCTTCTATAACACTGGCATCCCGGGGGAGAGGGGGAATTAGCCTAGCTTTTATGAGGAAAGTTGTTTAAGCTGTTTAAGCCTATTTCTTTCTCTGTTTGTTTCTCCTCTCTGTGTTTGAATGAATGAATGAATGAATGAATGAATGAATGAATGAATGGTCTTTATTGTCATTGCTACAGTACAGGTACCAAACAACGAAATTTAGGAGGGGTGGCTCCTTTCATGCTAAATCATTTAATTTATTTCAGGGGTTTGCTTTCATGCTAAATGCAGAGTGGCACTGTCAGTCATTAGACAGCCACTGTAAGGAATATGTATACATGGTTAACACTCGCTCACACTTCTGAAGACGTATACTTTACACACGTATGACACATATGACACACAAACACAAAAGCTAACCGTGGACACTGGACACCCATTTTGGGATGTGGGTTTGACTGCTTGGTGTGAGCACGCGTGTGTGTATGTGCTTGTCCAGAACACACACACACCACACAAAGTACACTGGTTAGTAAACAAAATCTGGAATGTTAAGGGTATGATATTGATATCTGGATGTCACACACAGACACACAGACGTTTAGAGAAAACACATCACCTGTAAGGAAGTGTGTCAGTGTTTCTTTATACGGTGGAGTGGACACTTGTAAAACACCTCAGACCTGAAGACTTGAGTAACTGGAGTGCCTACGTTTTAACCGGATACCAGGATTGAAACCCAGTCAGCCACACCAGCTGCCTACCAGACATGTCATCTACTGTACCTACCAGACATGTCATCTACTGTACCTACCAGACATGTCATCTACTGTACCTACCAGACATGTCAGTGAAGCACGCTAGCTATGTACTTTAGAGGAATACTGTATGCTAAAACAACACGTTCCAGTTCCTTTGCCTTTTCGCTCGACTTTGGAGCTTTAGGACAGGGAGAGAGAGTGTGAGAGAGAAAGCCAATGGGCTTCGAGAGAATGTTTCCATGCTGCCCCCCCCCCCCCCCCCCCCCCCCTTCGGTTCTGTCTGACAGTGCATGGGCCCATGGTCTCTGGTATAGCACCGACGGAACATTCCTGTAGCCCAGTGTTATAAACTGTCTTTTACTCATACGATAAAGAGGAAAGTGAAGAGAGAGGATAAGTGAGAAGATTGTTTGGGAGATAGAGAGAGAGAGAGAGACAGAGAGACAGAGAGAGAGAGAGAGAGAGAGAGAGAGAGAGAGAGAGAGACAGAGAAAGAGAGAGAGAGAGAGAGACAGAGAGACAGAGAGAGAGAGAGAGAGAAAGAGAGATAGAGAGAGAGACAGAGACAGAGACAGAGACAGAGAGAGAGAGAGAGAGAGCTAGGCCCAGTGTTGAACTGTAGTATAATAGTTCCTTCTGAGGTATTTGGACAGCTGTGGCTTGTGTGTGTGTTTTGATGGTTGTGACCCTGACGTCTTGTGTGTGTGTGTGTGTGTGTGTGTGTGTGTGTGTGTGCGTGCGCGTGTGCGTGCGTGTGTGCTTCCTCTCCAGGTTACTCTCTGTGTCTGGGTAAATCCTACATCTTCCGCTTCAACCATCCAGAGGAGGCCAGCCGTATGAAGAGTATGCAGCCACAGAAGAGCCCTGTATCAGCCCTGGCCTACAACACAGGTACAACACACACACACACACACACACACACACATTCAGGCAGGCACACACATACACACATCCATACAGATTCAACTCCTACCCCCTCCTCTTTCACCTCTGAACCCAACTTAACCCCTCAGTCCTGTCGTCTCCTTTGTTCCCCCTCTCCACCCCTCTTCTCTCTCACCGCTATAATCTCACAGGTCCCATTTCTCTCTCCCGCTGTGTGTGTGTGTGTGTGTGTGTGTGTGTGTGTGTGTGTGTGGTTGTGGGTACAGTTACAGGTAGACCCCCCACCAGAACATGTGCGTGTGATGGAAACGGGACCATGCATGACTAAACTGGGTTGCTGGACAGCAGGAATGTGTGTACGCACACACACACACACACACACACACACACACACGCACACACACGCACACACACACACACACACACACACACGCACACACACACACACACACACAGACACACACACACACACACACGCACACACACACACACACACGCACACACACACACACACACACAGACACACACGCACACGCACGCGCACATACATTCAGCCTCTTGCACGGAGCCTGAGAATGCAGAAGAAACATCTGTATAGGGGTGTCTCTCTTTGAGGTTACACCATATAGAACAGATCCTTTCAGTGCCCAGAGTACAGGGAGATCACAGAGAGCCGATACGAGCCAGGCCTGCCCCATATATGGAGCCAAGCTGTGTGTGTGTGTGTGTGTGTGTGTCTCTGTGTATGTGTGTGTCTGTGTATCTGCTTCTGTGTATGTGTGTGAGTTGCACCAACAGCGTCTTGAGATCTTGTAATGCATTTTAGTTTCTACCTCATTCCTACCCCCCTCCGAACAAGGCACTGTAAGTAAGCCTAACTTACACACCCAGGCCCATCACTGTCTAAATGTATACACACACTCCCATCCGGACGTGTGTACTTAGAACTTACACACATCTACCCACAGCATGTCCGTCTGGGTTCACATTTTATCATTCAGACTGTAGAGAGGTCCCGTTTCCACATGCCTTGCGGTTCTCTGACAAACATCTGTGCAGTGAAATCCATTTCTGACCCTAAGCCCTTTCTGAAATGTGACCTGAGTGACAAACATTGTTAGCTTAGTCTTGCAACTTGGTTGTAGAGAGAAATAAAGCACTGTGTTACCTACAATAGTTACTCTACTATCACAGATGGGCCGTTGAAAGAAATAAGGGGGCATTTAGGGGGCAATTCCTGAGCACAATGTTTCCCAAATTTCCAAAATAAGGAACTCTGTTGCTCTGCTACTTTTAGAGAACGGAAACTACCACATGTGTGTTTGTTTTGGACGTTCCTGTGTGTGTGTGTGTGTGTGTGTGTGTGTGTGTGTGTGTGTGTGTGTGAGTGTGTGTGTGTGTGTGTGTGTGTGTATGTTTTGGCTTTTGGAGTACATTTGGTTCTGGATGGTTTGCTGCCAGGTCTCTGTTGTTTGTTGCCAAAGCCGTCTATGCTATGTATACACTGTATAGACCAGCTCCAGGTGCAGACACCTCCCCCCCCCCCTCTCTCTCTCTCTCTCTCTCTCTCTCTCTGTCTCTCAATAACTCTTACACTTTCCCCCCACCTCTTTCTCTCCACCCCTCTCCCCTACATCTCTCTCTTCCCCTCTCTCTCTCTCCCTGATCCCCCCCCCCCTCAGACTATCTGAAGTTCAGCAGCGACTACGGCCATGCGGTGGTGGGAGGGGCGAGGGGCATGCGCTCCGCCTCCGAGCTCCGCGATCTGATGGACACCCTCCAGCGCAAGAAGGTTGCCCTGGAGACCAGCCTGAGAGCCAATGGGGACTCTAGCCCCTCCTACTTCAGCATGACACAGGTACAAGCGCCAGCGTAGCCCTGATGAAACAGTCCTAAACCCTTCTGTTCTGCTGTATTCATTCGCAAGGTTGCAGATGGAATCCGTCTAATCCAAATCCTATTCTACATGCCAGTTATTCACATTGTGTGAATGACAGGGGACTTCATTCCTACGCCCACAGTCGGAGCCTGAACTGACCTGTCTTGTAGGACATGAAACCAATCTTCAAAAAGAACAATCACAAAGCATCAGCCATAAAGTATTTTCCTAATTTGTGGTATTACTGCGCCCTTCCATTACTTTCCATGGGACGGCTACTTATGTTACAAAAACCACTATATGAGACAGATCAGACAGATCAGCTGCTTGGAGAGATTCTGTGCCCTGCGTAAGTAACGGGACAGTGAAGCATTTCCTCTTATTTTGGCTCTATACTCCAGAAGTCTGGATTTGAAATCAAACAATAACTATGGGGTTAAGAGGAGAGATTCTCAGCTTTTATTTGATGGTATTTGTGTACATATTAGTTTCATCATTTAGAAATGACGGCATTGGTTGGTCAGGTTTGTTCTGTCACATCATCTGTGCAAGCAATGTCTAGTATTGATTCTAGTCTTTGCTGTTACCTTTGGAATCTGCTGTTGAACAAACATAACCAAAACCGTAGGCTTGCAAAAATCAACAGTTTGGAACATCGTTAAAAAGAAAACGCACTGGTGAGCGGGTGGTTGGCAGGCAAAGGAAGACTTTTCCAGTGGATGACCAAAGAATGCTCACCATAAACAAGAAACCCTCACAAAAAAATGTCCCACAGATCAAGAACACTCCACAGGAGGTAGGCGTGAATGTGTTTGGGACTCTGCTATCCACAGAATATGTCCCCAGCCGAACTATAGAAACTTCACGAACCACTAGTTAGCCTCAAAAAGGGCAATTAGGTTACAGTTTACTAAAATGTACCTAGAAACCCTGCAGAGGTCTGGAAAAAGATCTTTGGAGAGATAAGATGAATATTATCATATACCAGAGGGATTGAACGTTTGGAGAAAAAAGGATCTGCCCAAGTATTACAGTATATGGTTTGTGCATGTATAGCTGCCACTAGAACTGGCTAACTTGTCTTAATTGTTTTGTCTTAATTGTAGAGAAACATCTTGTCTGTTTGAGTATAAGCAATCCAATTGTACATGCATTTCATTTCCGGATGATCAAATCTTTCTCTAGAAGAGATCCAACATCTGGTGGGGTCAATGGGTCACAGACTTCAGGCAGTTATTACATGCAAAGGATTGTCAACCATATACTAAACATGAGTGATTAATTTGGACATTATATTAATCTTTCTGATTACTTTTGGTGGCCTAGTATTTTTTTTATTTCAAATCCAAACTTTTGGAGTATAGAGCCAAAAGAAAGTCTAAACTATAAATGTACAGATAGATAGAAGGTAGATAGATAGATGGATGGATGGATGGATGGATGGATGATAGATGATGATATTCAACCAGGTCTAAGTTATAAATGGAGGTCTAAACTGCTCTAAACTATACATGAACAGAGGTCTAAACTGCTCTAAACTATACATGGATAGATAGATAGATGTATTCAAACAGTTCTAAACTATAAATTAACAGAGTGCAAATGCATGACTTTATTGTTCCATATTTGAGTCTTCTAATATGATATTGTCTCCATTTCCTCTTCTTATCTCTTTCTCTCTCTCTTTTTCTCAGTCTCCTCCCACCACGCCTGTGACCTCACCTATCTCGCTCTCATCAGCCTATCAGGAGCAGGCGAGACATTTTTACAGCTCAGAGCGCCCACCCCTGTCAGGCAAAGCCAACCAATCACCGGACAACCAGGTCTCCTCTCGTGATGGTCGACGCCGGATAAATCCAAACACCTCCCCCCTGCTCTCTATGTGGAATGGTGGTGGCTCCTCCTCTTCTGTTGCCAGTAGTGACAGCCTCCTCCTCTCCCCTCCTCCCCTTGTTCCAGGAGGGGTGGCGAGCATGCCCTCCAGCCCCCGCCTCGGTCGGCGTAGCCACGGAAACCAGGACTCCATGCCTAGCAACCGAACCAGGAAGTACTCGGCGGGATCGCTAGGGGGGATGACGGGAGGTCACAGTCGCTCCCTGCCCCGCCTCTGCCCATCGCCCCGTAACCCGGGCAACGGAGTGGTCACCCTGACAACGTTGCCTCCACGTCGCTCCGAAACCAGCAGCTCTCAACATAACCACAACCAAACCGCTACTCTGAACCACAACCAAACCACTACCCAGAACCACAACCAAGCCACTACCCAGAACCACAGCTCCAACATTGACCGCAACCACAACCAAGCCTCTACCTACCACATCTCCAACACTGACCGCAACCACAACCAAGGGGAGGGGGTAGTGTCCATCTCCCTGTCCTCCCCGAAGACCCACACCACCACCGCCACCCCCGGCCCCCCTGACGTGACTGTCCCGTCCCGAGCAGGGGGCTCCTCCAGCCCCCGCATGGCCAAGAAGCTCAGCCTGACCTCCACCAGCTCCAGTACCGGCTCCATCCCTCCAGAGCCAGGGAGGCTGGCCAGCCACGGAGTCTTCGCAGGAACAGAGCTCTGTCCGGGGGAGACGGAGGGGGAGAGCGAGAGGAAGGGGAAGGAGGAGAGAGAGAGGTGGGGGATGGGCCTGGATCCTGGACTGGGGGAGAGGAGGTCTTCATTTGGGAAGGCTGGGCTGGAGTCAGGTTCAGCCGGGTTTGGTCTGGGCGAGAGAAGGCAGTCGTTTGGGAAGGCCGGGGTGGGGGTGGGGCTGGGGCTGGGGGTGACTCCACCAGGGGGGTTCAGGGAGAGGAGAGGCAGTATTAGCTCCCTGAGTGGGAAAGAAGAACTGACAGACTACCACCAACACCAGAGAGATGAGAGACTCAGGGAGCAGGAAGTGGAGAGGCTGGTGAGTTGTGTCACACACACACACACACACACACACACACACACACACACACACAGACACACAAATCTCTTGGTAGCTGTAGTCCCACATTCTTCTCCTCTGTGTGCTCAATGGATCCAGTCTGCCCTCTACAGGTTGGACAACTAAACTACAGGTTTTGGGTCTTAGTGGAACACATACCTGTCACTCCACTGTCCTTGTACTAATATAGGAACATCGAGTAGATCTCCGTGTTCCTATATTTGTATATCCTCTCTCCTCTTTCACACCCCCCCCCCCTTCTCCACTCCTCTCCATCCCTTTGTGCCAGGGTGCCAGAGATCGCATTACACTGGAGTAGCCAGTTGCTTACTTCGCTAGATCTTCCTCTCTCTCTCTCGTTTGCTCCCCCTCTCTGCTTCTCTCAATCTCTTTTATACCCTCTGCTCTCTCTCTTGCTGCCTTTGTCCCTCTCTCTACCACACATAGTCACACTCACTTTTGCTCATGCTATATCCTCTGCTCTCTCTCTCTCCTGGGTGACAGTGTTATTGTAACAGACTCTGTGTAGTAGCTCTACAGAGGCTTGTGTTCATTACAAGTGAACCAGGTGTGGAACTGACACAGTGTTTGCTTAGTGTGTGTGTGTGTGTGTGTTGTGGTGTAGTGGTGTGTGTGTGTGTGTATGTGTGTGTGTGTGTGTGTCCTTCTGAGCCTTCTTCCATAGAGAAAAGACATGGAGGTGCATAAGAGTCCTTGATGAGTGTTACTCACTCAGATGACTGTGACTGATCGTACATACATTTTAAATGGCTTGTGTATGCTTAGCTTTTCCGGTCCAAGATTCCTTGACTGTGACTGAGAGCCAACAGCATTCCCAGGAAAGCCCCCCGCCCCCCACACACATGCACTCTTACACTCTCCCTCCCTCATACTGTACCTGATATCAGTTGCACTGCCCTGGTAGCTCTCTCTGTGTGGTTCGTAGTTTCTCTACATTAGGCGCTAATAGCACATAGGGCTGCTTTAGCCTGTAGCTACTAGCTTCAGCCGCTTTTGGAGTACATTGCTATAGGTTCAGGTTGTGTTAGGCCATGCGGTCATGTGATGGTTAGGAGCTTGGTGCTGCTGACCCAGGTTCGCACAACTATGATGCATGTTAATAGGTCTGTGAGAAGGGGATGATTCTTTCGACAGCCATGCTTCCTCAGGTAATATCTCTACAATGGTGTGTGGTGTGTGTTTGGATGTTATTTCAACGGAAGAATGTCTGTTTATAGGATGTGTGTGTGTGTGTGTGTGTGTGTGTGTATGTTGTAGGAGCGTCAGCGGCTGGAGACCATCCTCTCTCTGTGTTCTGAGCTGGGTCGAGCGGAGAGGGACAGGGAGCGTCCTGGCTCTGCCATAGCCAACCTCCAAGAGATCAACCGGAAGCTCGAGAAACTCCAGCTCTCCGACGACGACGACGAATCGGAATCCGTGTTCTCCGACTCGACGGCTAACGGAAACAGGAACGGACACGACGCAGGCTCCGAGAATGGTTACTACAGCAACGGCGAAGAGCGCCAGGGCCGACAGAGCTGGAGCAGCAATCACTGTGACAACAGGGCGGAGTCACCTGCGGTCAGTCTGCGGAGTCTGGCGCCCTCCCCCACCCTGTGTACACAGAGGACCAATCAGGTGAGAGTCCTGACAAAGACATCAGGATTTCAAGCGTGGGCCATTGTTAAAAAAACAAGGTGCATCCTCCTCAACTTCCAAAATAACCGTGAAATGCTTTGTCTCAATGGGATTCCTCTCAAGTAGACCTAATATTAAAACAAAGCAAGATTAATACTGCGTTAAATAGGCTATGCACTACTACAACTTGAATGAATATAGTGGGCCTAACCTGCCTCGCAAAAACTGCACTCTCATCATGACTCCCATCTCATCCAAATCTGTGTTCTGAGTTCAAATAATGATTTCAAAAAAGCATGGTTAATTCACTACGTCAACACAAATCAAAGAATCATTTCTGTAAATCATGAAAGATTTCTAGTGCAGGTAATGTGGGATAACTGGGTCAGGATAGGCACACCAGACTCTGCCAACGGCTCCTTCGGTGTACAAAAATAAACATTGATGGTTGCCAAAGATACTGTCCCTAGGCTCCTAATGAATCAAATAAACACCACAACATGACCCTCAAGAGGCGACGGCCCCAAGGTAGCAAGATGCTTTACTTTACTTTACTTTATTTGTATAGCACTTATCAAGACAGCAGTCACAAAGTGCTTCACAATACAGTTGGTAGTATACAGCATAACACAGGAAGTAAACAGCCAACAAATAAAATATAATTCATAGGTAAACAAGCACTTCACAAAAGCAATGAAACAAATGATAAAGGATCAAATCAATACAGATATCAGAAGTAAAAAGAGAAAACGACTTATAAAAATGCCATCCTGGGTTTTTAAACGTTTTTAAAAAAGTGGTACAGACCCAGCTAACCTGACAGTGAGGGGGAGGCGATTCCATAATGTTGGAGCTACAACAGTAAAAGCACAGCCACCCTTTTTGAGCCTAGACCGTGGGACAATTAAAAGCCTTTGGTCAGACGATCTAAGTGATCTAGGTGCAATGTATTCTGTTAAAAGATCGGAACAGGACAGGAGCGAAAATGCCTGATTGGGGTTATTTTGGAAACAAAATGTTTCTGTAGGCACAATTTCCCCATGGCACTGAGAACCAGGCAGGATTTAAATAATATATAGGCTACCTCGCACAAACTGTGGACCTCTCATTCATTGAATCAAAATGTTATCAATGAAGCCAAGTGAAGTTGAAGTTGATGAAGTTTCACCCAACTGAGAAGCTCTTAAACTGTATTCACTGTGGGAGTGTGATGTCATCAACAGGTGCCGGAGGACGGCCAGCAGCAGAGACAGGAATTGACCCGTGTGGAGGAGGAGAGGATCCAGGTGCTGAACGACATGGAGGAGCTGGAGCAGAAGATTAAAGAGCTGGACAACCAGATGGACGAGTCTCTCAGAGAGGTAGAGGGAGGGAAGGAGGGAGAAAGGGGGAGACAGGGAGAAGGAGTTAAAACAACTGAGAGGTCGAGGGCAGGGTAGAAGATAGATAAACAGAGGGAGTGAGGGTTACACACTAAATACATCTACCTTAAATAACGCTCCGGTTTATCACCAACGACACATATACCACTCGTCATTGTACTTCATACCAGAATGTGGGTTGGGTTGCCCTGTCTAATCGAACATCATGTCATCGGCTTACTTTTGTTTTTTAAAACTTAAAGTTTCTCCAGAAACTACCATCGTACCGTACCCTACTTTTGAATCGTATGTACATTCATGTGTGCGGTACCTGATGGTTCTCTATGTGTGTGTGTGTGTCCCAGGTGGAGGTGGAGCGTGCTCTCGTAGAAGCGGAGCAGGAGACGGAGCTCACCGCCCTGCAGCAAGAGAGAGATGCCCTGGACACACTCAACACCAGGATGGTCCACATGGAGACACACACACAGGCCCAGAAGACTCAGGTAAGGACCTGGGTCTAGAGATCAAATCTAATCACACTTTATTTACACAGCGTAGTTTCATACCAACAGAGATAAAAACCCTAGTGTATATCTGCACAGGGTCAATCTCATCTCTTGAGGGAGAGAGAGGGAGAGTGTGTGTTTCTGTACATGACATAATGAGTAGTGAGTGTAATGTGAGTGGGGTATATGTTTTCAAGCACACTTTGTAAGTGTAAATCCCTCATGCTGTCCCTGGTCCAAATATACAGCTGTTAATACAGCACAGAGTGTAGCAGTCACGGCCCTGTCCCATCTCACACACCCAGTGTGTGTGTGTGTGTGTGTGTGTGTGTGTGTGTGTGTGTGTGTGTGTGTGTGTGTGTGTGTGTGTTGAAGTAAAGGATCGATGACAGGGCAAAAGATGAGATTGGATAAATGGAAGGAAGTGTGTGTGTGTCAAGTTTGGCACCCTTTCCTCCGTGAGATCGTGTTCAGGCCTGCTTCCGGAGAGTTCCGTTAACCCCCACAGCTGGCTGATACATGAGAGAGGGGTGGAAAAATAGATGGGGAGAGCTAGAGATGTTTTACATTTTAAGCTAAAGGCAAACAGGGTTGCCATTACCAACATGTTCCTTTTGAGACTTTTATTTGATGGGATTTGTGTACATATTGGTTTCACCATTCAGAAATTACAATACTGTTGGTTTTAGCAAGTCGGAGGTTTTGGTTATGTTTCTTTTCATATTTTCCAGCCTAATAAAGGCTTCCTTGGCTGTCATTGACACTGCCTTGGTCCTCAAGTTGTCACCAATAGCAGAAACCAAAGGCACAAGGAACACAAAACTTAGAATCAATACGACAATAGACATTGACAGCTCTCTTATGCTTTCACAAATGATGTGATGAAACACACCTGTCAACCCAATTACTTTTTCTGGAAGTACTGGAAGTCCCAGAGTCAATGAGAGGCAGGGGGCTTGTTTGTGAGGCAGAAACTGTGAGGAAGAAACTGTTCAGGTGGCGCGAGGTTTTGGTCTTGATAGACCAGAACCTTTTTCCAGATGGAAACCAATGTACACAAATATCATTGAATAAAAAATGCTTCCTTACGCAGGGCACTGTATGTGCATAACTACGCTTTTTGCAAGACAAAACACATCTAGCTGTGAAAACATGTCACTTTGTTTCACCAAACTATTTACAACACCAGCCATACACTCTGGGCTCCAATTGCTTCTGCAAAACAGTAGCAGGCAGTGCAAAAACCATGTGCAAAAACCGTTGGTCATTTTGTGTCACCTCGAGGCGCGTCTAAGTCTGACCAACACAGACTTTGCACCACTATAGGCAGAACAATAAATAGGAGTGTTCAGAGGACTTGGAGTGGGCAAGTTAGCCATTCCACGTTAAATAATTAACAATAAGCAAACGTAAGTCTTATTGGGATTGACTACTGTTACAGGGGGACATTAGTAATGTAGATACTACCCTGGAACGGATTTCCAGCATACCACCTCATCTGTGAAACATGTTGGAGGGGGTGCTACAGTGGGCCACTGGTTATTAGGTTGACCCGCCATTGCAGCGGTGGTCCACCTGAATGCTGCAAGTACAGGTTACAAAGTGCTGCTGAAAGCCACCACAAGGTGGTGACAATTAAGCAATATCACACGAGAGGGAGTGTGTTATACTGAATATCAGCACGGCTGTGATTCGGTCGTGTGACGATCACAGCCGTGCTGATATTCAGTATAACAGCACGACCTCGAGTGTGATATTGCTTTTAAACAACAGTTCTACAGCGCGATTTATTAGTTAACAGTAATAAGCGACAACAGATTATGATTTGTTTGTTTATTTAATCATAAAAATAAACAAAAAATAGTTCCGCAACTGAACTTCAAATGGACTGTTGCCTAGTAACCTGAACAGAAACATGTAGTCTAATTAACGGTAATTCAGTAGAACATCTGTGCGGCGGAGTGATACATATAGTTAAAAGTCCCAGTGCTGTTATACTGTATACTCATGGAATGCCTCTTGTCCAATCAAATTACTTGGTCGGAACTAACTGTTGTATAAGGGCTGTTAGAGAATAGTTTTCCTTATCAGCTTGCCTTATCAGATACATTGGCAAAATCTAGTTTATTATAGCAGCTCATGAATTACAGAGATTAAGAATGGAAATTGTTTAAATATCAGGTTATTTTAACGAGGACCAAACAAAGGGACCAACTCCTATCTACTCTCATACTGTCATCACGCAGTCTCTCACAGAGCAGAGAAGCGGGGGAAATGTTTTTGCGCAATCTGACATGGATAAGTGTGAGTCGGCTTTAATTGCATTTTAATTAACTCATACAGATGTAATGTTTCCCAGTTGATTCCGCCTATTTCAGCAGTAGGCTATGGTGAACAGTGTGCTCACAAAGCACAGAGCGCAGTTTGTGTAATGAAATTGAATGACAAAATGCTTTGTCTTTCCAATACCTATGGAGAGAACTGTATTTGCATTCATGCAAAGAGGTAATCTATCTTGGAAGAGTAAGGCACTGCAATCATAAACTAGAAAGACATTTTACTTACTTACTTACTTACTTACCATCTCTCCCTCATGTCCTTACATCCCTCATGTCCATACATCTCTCATGTCCTTACATCCTTCATAGCTCTTGCCTCCTCCTGATGATGACTTTTGGCAGCACTTAACATATCTTCACAACTACTCTCTGGCAGTAGCAGCATTGAGGCAGTCCACCACTGCGATGACAGCATGCAATGCAAACAGTGACCTATTGTACCTACTTCATAGAAAAATATGTACAACCTAAAAAGATGATGGTTAGAATCATTCTGAAAATGGCCCAATTCTACTTCTTCAATCCATATTGGGAGAGACTACTATGACTATATGTACTATGACCTACCTAAGTCTAATCCTAAAGGCTGTGTTGTGTTTAGACTATTGAGATACAGCCTTAAAAGCAGGACCCACCCACCATTCTATCTCCCTCCTTCCCTCCTTCTCTCCTTCTCTCCCTCCTTCTCTCCCTTTCTCCCTGCCCCCTAGTCCATCCTCTTGAAGACAACACTGTAACACTGTAGCGCCTAACCCTGCCTCACCAGCTCCCACTAACGCTGCCCTCTCTCTCTCTCTGCCCTGTGCGTGTGTACGTGCGTGCATGCGCGCACGTGTGTGTGTGTGTGTGTGTGTGTGTGTGCACGTCCTCCATGTATGTGCGTGTGTGTGTGTGTGTGTGTGTGTGTGTGTGTGTGCTGGTTGTGCTTTCTGTGTTGGTGTGTGTGCCAGATGTGTGAGTTGCTCCAGAGTGAGAGGGGCAGGGTAGAGAGGTTGGCTCAGAGTGTGTGTGAGCAGCGCTCCCTGCTGGACTCCTGCCCTGAGGCTATGAAGCAGCCCCTACAGGAGCAGCTTGCCAGGGTCAGTACACACACACACACACACACACTTCCTGATCACCTATTCCTGTTCCTTCTAAGCACTCTACCTCCTGCTATGTCTGTCTGCATCTGCATCTGCCACCTGCCTGTTTGATAACCCTCCATCCATCCCTCCATCCATCCCTCCATCCATCCCTCCATCCATCCCTCCATCCACTCACTCTTTCTCTGTGCCCTCCGTCAGTCAGATGAAGCTCTAAAAACAATCTGCCTGCTCTTTGGCTGTCCTAGCTGTGTTTATGAGGAAGGATACAGCACGTTGAGTGCCACATTTTGTTTGCAAGCCTTTGATTTACTTGTGTTCATTGTTTAAAGTCTGGATTGATATGGAAATAGTTGTGGTACGGTTGTGTGTACGGCTGTATGGTTCTGTCTGCCTGTCTGCCTGCCTGCCTGCCTGTCGGTCGGTCTGCCTGTCGGTCTCCCTGTCTGCCTGCCTGTCTGTCTTTCTCCTGTGTGTACAGCTTGGTTTGGTATGTCTGTCTGTCTGGATTGGTGACATGGGTGGAAAATGTGTATGAGTGTGTGTGTGCTCTCATTTGTAGCGGATACAGATTTGATAAATGGAAAGGTACAAATACAGATTTGTAAACGATCTTGACTATTTTCAATCCGCATACAGTAGGTCTATTAAGTATGTGTGCGTGTGTGTGTGTGTGTGTGTGTGTGTGTCAGGACTTGGAGGTGCTGGAGGCTGAGACTAAGCATTTTGAGGACCTGGAGTTTCAACAGCTGGAGAGCGAGAGTCGTCATGACGAAGAGAAGGAGACATGCACACAGCAGCTCCTCCGAGAGATGGCAGAGTACCAGCGTAGCACTGTGACACGCAAGGTAGATGTGTGTGTTGAGATTAACACTAGAACAGCCATTACTCTTTGAGCAAAGAAACATTTTATATCTTTGCAGTCGATCACATTTCAGGACCCTCCTTTCATGACTTTTCCTAGATATGTGCGTTCTACCACCCAGTATCCTTACATTTTAAAAATCACATCAGGATAAGCTAGTATAAAGCTATTTTGAAGTTTTTCTGTGCAGGAAGCAGGCTAAATTACAAGCGGCCAACTAGTGGTTGTTGTGTGTAAATAGCAGCTTGAGCATTGTAAAGAGGCGGCTCTTCTAGTAGGTAAAAAGGCACGGCTGTTCTAGTGTTAAGTGTTTTTGTGCTTACTTTTATTGTGTCGGTTACCTAGTGTAACATGTGCCGGGTCTTCACACGTCATTTGAAATTCAAGCTTCCAAGTTGGACAAAAATTGCATGAAAGCTTCTGGAGCCTCTTTGTGTCTGCCTGTGTGTGGTGTGGTGTATTTGTATGTGTCTGTACAGTAGGTCACTGTTTGCACGTTGTCATCACAGTGATGGACTACCTAAATGCCACAACTGTGGCAGGTAGTAGTTGTGAAGACGTGTGCCGAAGTGCTGCCGAAAGCCACCAGCAGGTGGAGGCAAGAGCTGTGAAGGATGTTGGAAAAGATCCACCCTTCTGTGGTGGAAATTACTTTTTAGTTTTTTCTTGTCTACCATGCCTCTACTTCAGGGGCGGATTTAGGATCGTAGGAGATCCGGGGCTTAGCCCAGAGGGAGAATATAATGTGGGCGCAGAGCGCGCCGGAAAATTTTGCCTTCAACCTTCAACTTACCACCACCTTAAAGCGGACAAAAGGCACTGGAGAACACATATACATTCACACCCTTTAATGAAGCAAACTAATTGTGGTGGTTCTGGGCACAGAGGGAGGTCAGCACACGTAGCTCCCCCTGCCAGTCACCATCATTTATATTTGTATAGAATTACATAATTGATGGGCTGAGGCTAGTTATGTTACAGTATGTATATCAGGGCAGACTCTGTGCTCACCACTTATATTGTATTTAGAGTCTTGTCCTGTGTTATATGACGATATATTACATGTATTGTTGGCCTGTGTATAGTACTGTGAAATCAAATCCCCCCTGGGACATTAAACAAACTTAGTTAGTTAGCGTTACATCTTAGGATAGATTTGAGTCATGTTCTGTATACATACATACTACCATAAGGGCATACTTAATGTGGTTACTCCATGTTTACTAGCTGTAACATTAACGTTACATCATTCTTTTTCACTTGTTACTCAGTCAACCAGAGTGCAGATATCAAAGACTATCAGCCTGTTATTCACTTTATTTGTATAAAGTGAATAACCACTTCATTCCATCTGTTTTTCAAATAAAGTCCATTCCATTCCATTCCATTCCATAAGTATTATCCTTTGTTTGATTTCTTACCATGTACCGTAACAGTACCTTGCTATGTTTCATTTTCATTATAACATAACGTTATGTTATGATAGCCAGCTAGCATTAGCAAACCGGAAAAGTAGTGTCAGTGAGTCAGTCACCTTTCTAATAAGATTCACAAACCTGAAACATCATCTATGTCATCACTGCTGGTGATGTCATTGTTGTCAGCTGCTGATACGGCTGCTGCAACAGTTCTTGGCGCTTGTTTTGTTGAAAACAACTTTCGGATATCCATCCTTACACTTTTGCAAGTCAGGCACTGATTGAGATCACTTCTTCTTCAGGGCAGGGTAGGCTACGCAGTATGCAGGCTAATGTCGCGCAGCTGCTGCCTCTCTGTTGGACTCCGGTACTGCACGTTACTCACGAGAGTTTTTATTTTATTTTATTTTTGATTTATTTTTTTTAAGTAAAACATTCGGGGCTTTTCAGAAAACATCCGGGGCTTGAGCCCCAGTAGCCACCCCCTAGCGCCGCCCCTGCTCTACTTCATAGCTGTGGCAGAGATGCCTATGTAGTGCATCATTTACATTTACATTTTGGGCATTTAGCAGACTTATTCCAAAGCGACTTACAATCAATACATTTGACTAAGCAGGTGAATCATCAATCATCCCCCCCCCAAAAAGAGCCCAGCATCACCTTCCCAACATCTGTTATCAATGGGGTGCAAACAGTCTAAACACCCACTTATAGCTTAACACCCAACCACCCTGTGGATAACTGATGGTTTAAAAGAATACTGTTGACAGGCTGCTGATGAATCACAAACACATGGCAGGGTTCCCGCGGGTCCTGTGAATTTGAGAAAGAAAAATCAAGGTCTTAAAAGTTTTCTTCATTGAAAGTGCTTGAATTCCCCCCTCTCTCTTTCTCTCTCTTTTTGTTTTTTTTACTTAGCTTGGCAACAGCCCGTGTGCACAACAGACTTTTTTTCTGGATCCTTTGCAACATTTTATTATGCACTACAGTAGTAGACTATTAGACTTCCTGTCTGTTTTATTTGATGTGATTCATTAATCACATCTTTCACCATTGCTTATAATGTGCGCATTTGTATTGTGTGAGTGAAATGCACTTTTAAACTGTCATCTCAAGAATGGCTCTTCAGTAGCCTAGAAACTATGATACATTCGCTCCGAAATAGAATCACACCTTCCCCCGCCCCACATTGTAGGCTATGATCGCTGCCCATTGCAAACCCATTATTGGCATTATGGCATTACATTACTAGTCTTCGTCTGCTTTTTGTAGTATCAGCAATTCGGCTACAAAGAATGGAAACACAGATCTCGGTGTCTCGGTAATGATGTGTAGCCTTTTCTTTGCAGTTTCTAAACATCATTGGACTCATTTGGCACAATTATATTATTATAACGGATGAATTAAACAGGACACAATGTGGCCAATTAGAAATGCATTCAATAAAACCCATTCAATAAAACCCATTCAATAAAACCCATTCAATAAAACAGGGCAACATTGGGTCTATTGAAAACACCTTTTACATGACTATTTGTTCTGTGTGCATTTTGACCTCCTGACTGTCTCCATGGGCTGGGGTTTATTATTTATGTGTGGAGGGAGGCTGAGCTCCTGCTGTAGCGCTTTGACGGGACTCCGCCAGGGGTTCGGCTTTGCTCTAATAAATAAAAGAATAAATCCAGACCAAAACGATCAATGCAGCTGCCTGGCGGAAATGGAAAGCTTGTCATGGCCCAACCACACCATGGCCCAACCAACCCCCGAAAACAGAAAGGTTCCAATCCTGAAAACCAAAGATATTTGCAGACACTCATACTCCCCTTTGCAATGCATGTAGTCTAATCTTAATTTAGAAATGTGCCCCTAGTATCTACGGTCGTTTGCAAAGTCAGGTAACCAAATTGTATTCACTGCATGCAGTTCTATGCGTTCGAGACGCAGCAGTAAACCAAAACTTGTGAAGTTCACCAGTGGTTACAATTGAAAAGATAGGCAAGGACCAAGAACATAGAGAATTATAAAAGGAGGAGAAATTAAAACGATTTACTCCATGACAATTGTTTTCCGTTAGTGTCAGTTTTGGGGTTAGACATACACTACAGGCCACCCGCCAGTCACCATAACTGTATGAAGTGTGATGAGCACATCACTTGTGTGTCACGGTAACCGTGCTCTGTCGTCGTTGACAAATTCATGTATTAATCACTGACCTACTGTATGAGGTTGTGTGTGTGTGTGGGTGTGTGTGTGTGTGTGTGTGTGTGCGTGTGAGTGCGTGGTTAAACTAACTATCTTGTTCTCTCAGGAGAGGCTCCTCACTCTGAACAAGCAAGCAGCTCAGATTACCCAGCAGGCTCAGCGAGAGAAGGCCAGTTTCTTGAAGGAGAAGAGCAACCTACAAATAATGCTCCAGAGGGTACGAGTGTGTGTGTGTGTGTGTGTGTGTGTGTGTGTGTGTGTGTGTGTGTGTCTGTCTGTCTGTCTGTTTGTAACTATTTCTATTCTCTATTTTACTGATATTTTTCTACATCTAATTTATTTTATTCTCCCCCCTCTCCTCTCTCTCTCTCCATCTCTCAGGAAAAAGAGAAACTTGCCGCTCTGGAGAGGACGTACGCTGACCTCATGGGGGGGCGGGGCTTCCCTCTCAGCCCTGTCAATCTGAAGGAGGTATGTTTGAGTGACAGCTCATCCAACCAGCCCGGTTGGTGTTACTACACCACATGTCCCACCATATCATATCAATCTGCCTTTCCCTGTCTACTCTCCTCACTGATGATGCAATGGCCTTGTTCCAATACTCTAAACACACATCCTTACTGAATCCCCTCTATTGAGGTCATCACTGTGACAGTGGATTGGATCAGAAAGAAAGGTTTCCACCCTGATGCGTTTAGTAGCCTTGTCCTTGTCCTTCTCTGGATGGTTGCATGGCAGCTGTCTCCATGGTGGCATGACCTTTGGGGATGTGGCTTCTATCTTCTGTCTCTTAGGATACAACCTCACTGGCTGACGTGTGTCAGTCTCCTAGAGACCTCACCTGTGACCGCAACTCCTCCTTTCTCTCTCTCCTTTCCACTGACCTGCTGGCCCTCTCATCCCATCTTTGCTCTCTTTCTCTGAAGAGCGCTGAGGTACTTTTGTCTTTCTTTCTCTCTCTCTCTCTCTCGCTCTCTCCCTCTCCCCATGCTACCCAAAAATGTTTTGAAGAACCCTGTCCAAACTCTGACATAAATAAATTACAATTCAATCCTTTCTTCTTTCCTTCCCTCCCTACTCATGTTCATCCTACCTGAATAAGGTCACTGATCTGAAGGGTTTACCTCTCTATACAAGAATCAGTGCTCTCTTAAAGCAATCTGCAGAGGGAGGAAGAAAGATATGGAGTATACGAGAAGATACAAGTTTAAGAATGTGGACAGGGTTCTAACCCTAACCCTAACCTCTATCATACTCTATTCATACGCTATTCCAGTGAAATAGAACCTTTTTAAAGCTGATTTTTTTAAAGAATATTCATTCCAATATTAACAGACTGCTAAATATATGTCCATGTTTATATGTTTACCTTTCTCATCATTTCTCTGTGGAACTAATAGCACATGTGTAACCTACATTAACAACAAGTTTACAACAAGTTTAACGTGGCGGAATCTCTCTCCCTTTTCTCAACCAATGTACAACCCTTCTCCCTCTCTCTGACAACCCCTTAACTATTGTCTCTCTTCATATCTCCACCCCTCTCTTCCTCCTTCCCACCTTTTCTCCATGCTTTCTATATGGACCCCCCTTTCTCCCCTCATGGTTTGTTCCAGGGCTATGTCACAGTCAGTGAGATCAATGAACTTTACTCCCAGCTGGGGGGGAACCCTAACCCCACCCATGCCCCTGTTCTGGCCAATTCATCACATGAGCCAGAGCCTAGCCCCTCCCCTGACGGCAGCGCCCAAAAAACAGAAGAGGGCCAGGTGTGTTCCTCTCTCTGTTTGTCTCTCTGCCCCTCCATCTCTCTCTCTGTTTCTCTACCCCTCCATCTCTCTCTGTCTCTCTACCCCTCCACCTCTCTCTGTTTGTCTCTCTGCCCCTCCATCTCTCTCTCTGTTTGTCTCTCTACCCCTCCATCTCTCTCTCTGTCTCTCTACCCCTCCATCTCTCTCTGTCTCTCTGCCCCTCCATCTCTCTCTCTCTGTCTCTCTACCCCTCCATCTCTCTGTCTCTCTACCCCTCCATCTCTCTCTCTCTGTCTCTCTACCCCTCCATCTCTCTGTCTCTCTACCCCTCCATCTCTCTCTCTGTCTCTCTACCCCTCCATCTCTCTCTGTTTGTCTCTCTAACCCTCCATCTCTCTCTCTGTTTGTCTCTCTAACCCTCCATCTCTCTCTCTGTTTGTCTCTCTACCCCTCCATCTCTCTCTCTGTTTGTCTCTCTAACCCTCCATCTCTCTCTCTGTTTGTCTCTCTAACCCTCCATCTCTCTCTGTCTCTCTACCCCTCCATCTCTCTCTGTTTGTCTCTCTAACCCTCCATCTCTCTCTCTTTGTCTCTCTACCCCTCCATCTCTCTCTTTGTTTGTCTCTCTACCCCTCCATCTCTCTCTGTTTGTCTCTCTACCCCTTCACCTCTCTCTGTTTGTCTCTCTGCCCCTCCATCTCTCTCTTTGTCTCTCTACCCCTCCATCTCTCTCTGTTTGTCTCTCTACCCCTCCATCTCTCTCTGTTTGTCTCTCTACCCCTCCATCTCTCTCTTTGTCTCTCTACCCCTCCATCTCTCTCTGTCTCTCTGCCCCTCCATCTCTCTCTTTGTCTCTCTACCCCTCCATCTCTCTCTCTGTTTGTCTCTCTGCCCCTCCATCTCTCTCTCTCTGTCTCTCTACCCCTCCATCTCTCTGTCTCTCTACCCCTCCATCTCTCTCTCTCTGTCTCTCTACCCCTCCATCTCTCTGTCTCTCTACCCCTCCATCTCTCTCTCTGTCTCTCTACCCCTCCATCTCTCTCTGTTTGTCTCTCTAACCCTCCATCTCTCTCTCTGTTTGTCTCTCTAACCCTCCATCTCTCTCTCTGTTTGTCTCTCTACCCCTCCATCTCTCTCTCTGTTTGTCTCTCTAACCCTCCATCTCTCTCTCTGTTTGTCTCTCTAACCCTCCATCTCTCTCTGTCTCTCTACCCCTCCATCTCTCTCTGTTTGTCTCTCTAACCCTCCATCTCTCTCTCTTTGTCTCTCTACCCCTCCATCTCTCTCTTTGTTTGTCTCTCTACCCCTCCATCTCTCTCTGTTTGTCTCTCTACCCCTTCACCTCTCTCTGTTTGTCTCTCTGCCCCTCCATCTCTCTCTTTGTCTCTCTACCCCTCCATCTCTCTCTGTTTGTCTCTCTACCCCTCCATCTCTCTCTGTTTGTCTCTCTACCCCTCCATCTCTCTCTTTGTCTCTCTACCCCTCCATCTCTCTCTGTCTCTCTGCCCCTCCATCTCTCTCTTTGTCTCTCTACCCCTCCATCTCTCTCTCTGTTTGTCTCTCTACCCCTCCATCTCTCTCTCTGTTTGTCTCTCTACCCCTCCATCTCTCTCTTTGTCTCTCTACCCCTCCATCTCTCTCTCTGTCTCTCTACCCCTCCATCTCTCTATCTGTTTGTCTCTCTAACCCTCCATCTCTCTCTGTTTGTCTCTCTACCCCTCCATCTCTCTCTCTTTGTCTCTCTACCCCTCCATCTCTCTCTCTTTGTCTCTCTAACCCTCCATCTCTCTCTTTGTCTCTCTGCCCCTCCATCTCTCTCTGTCTCTCTACCCCTCCATCTCTCTCTTTGTCTCTCTACCCCTCCATCTCTCTCTGTCTCTCTACCCCTCCATCTCTCTCTGTTTGCCTCTCTACCCCTCCATCTCTCTCTGTTTGCCTCTCTACCCCTCCATCTCTCTCTGTTTGTCTCTCTACCCCTCCATCTCTCTCTCTGTCTCTCTACCCCTCCATCTCTCTCTTTGTCTCTCTACCCCTCCATCTCTCTCTTTGTCTCTCTACCCCTCCATCTCTCTCTTTGTCTCTCTACCCCTCCATCTCTCTCTGTCTCTCTACCCCTCCATCTCTCTCTCTGTTTGTCTCTCTACCCCTCCATCTCTCTCTGTCTCTCTACCCCTCCATCTCTCTCTCTGTTTGTCTCTCTACCCCTCCATCTCTCTCTTTGTCTCTCTACCCCTCCATCTCTCTCTCTGTTTGTCTCTCTAACCCTCCATCTCTCTCTGTCTCTCTACCCCTCCATCTCTCTCTTTGTCTCTCTACCCCTCCATCTCTCTCTCTGTTTGTCTCTCTAACCCTCCATCTCTCTCTGTTTGTCTCTCTACCCCTCCATCTCTCTCTCTGTCTCTCTACCCCTCCACCTCTCTCTCTGTTTGTCTCTCTACCCCTCCATCTCTCTCTCTTTGTCTCTCTACCCCTCCATCTCTCTCTCTGTTTGTCTCTCTACCCCTCCATCTCTCTCTCTGTCTCTCTACCCCTCCATCTCTCTCTCTGTTTGTCTCTCTACCCCTCCATCTCTCTCTCTCTCTGTCTGTCTCTCTACCCCTCCATCTCTCTCTGTTTGTCTCTCTACCCCTCCATCTCTCTCTCTGTTTGTCTCTCTACCCCTCCATCTCTCTCTCTGTTTGTCTCTCTAACCCTCCATCTCTCTCTCTGTCTCTACCCCTCCATCTCTCTCTTTGTCTCTCTACCCCTCCATCTCTCTCTCTGTTTGTCTCTCTACCCCTCCATCTCTCTCTCTGTTTGTCTCTCTAACCCTCCATCTCTCTCTCTCTCTCTACCCCTCCATCTCTCTCTTTGTCTCTCTACCCCTCCATCTCTCTCTCTCTCTCTGTCTCTCTACCCCTCCATCTCTCTCTTTGTCTCTCTACCCCTCCATCTCTCTCTGTCTCTCTACCCCTCCATCTCTCTCTTTGTCTCTCTACCCCTCCATCTCTCTCTCTCTCTCTGTCTCTCTACCCCTCCATCTCTCTCTTTGTCTCTCTACCCCTTCACCTCTCTCTGTTTGTCTCTCTACCCCTCCATCTCTCTCTCTGTTTGTCTCTCTACCCCTCCACCTCTCTCTGTCTCTCTACCCCTCCCCCCCTATTTGTCTCTCTACCCCTCTGCCTGATTCTGTTCCTCTCTTTTTTCTCAAGCTCTGTTGCTCCTCCTTCCCTGTTGATGGTCCCTCCTCCTCCTCCTCCTCCTCCTCCTCCTCCCAGCCCCTATCTCCCCGCCACCTCCCCAAAACACCCTCTGTTCATTGGCCTGAGGACATGGTGACCTATCGAGATCCCTCCCCTCTCCCTGACTCTCTTCCTCCTCCTCTGCCTGTCAAAAAACACCGCCATCGCAGGCAGGTAAAGTGTGTGTGTGTGTGTGTGTGTGTGTGAGAGAGAGATTAGATTTGTATCTGAAAGATGTCTTATTACTGCCCATCTATTAAAGACTGAGTGTGTGTGTGTGTGCGTGTGTGTGTGTGTGTGTCATCAGCACTTCCGTTCACTGGAGGAGAGGAAGAAGTTTGGGAGCCAGAGCGGAGTACACTTGAGTGACACGTTACCTAGGAAAAGAAACACACCCACGGTGAGCTCTCAGCTAAGCTGTGCTACCCTGGGCCGTAGCCTCGCCAACAAGGTACACACGCACACACACACACATGCTCGCACACACGCACACACGCACACGCACACACGCACACGCACACACACACACACACACACAGCAGCATAAAAAGAGACAAAGTATGCTCCATGTGCATATCTTGGTTTACCTCACTCACTTACTCCCTCACTTCCCCTGGTCCTCCACAGTCCCATCAGCCCTTGATGCAGAGTTCTAGCTGCGGGAGCATCATACCCCGCTCCTTCTCTGTCTCCAGCAAAGAGGCCGACACTCGCCGGCTACATAAGGGTGAGACACACACACACACACACACACACACACTCACTTGTTTTAAATGTTACTGTTGCTGCAAAACACATGGACGGACCAAACCATCTTTAGACCTTTACTGCATTAACATTTACAACAAGCCTCACAATGTGCCTTAGTTGTTTTGGTAACTTGCCATGTCTTGGCACGGATTTGCTGCATGTTTGCGCCACACACACACACACACACACACACACCTACACACACCACATCTAGTTCTATGTAAAGGGCTGGATGTCACACACCTGGTGACCACCAGTGACAAGTGTGAGAATCACACAGCTTACCATTTATGGTCACGGCTTTATAATAATAATACACTTTTTATTTGTATAGCGCTTTTCCTGCAAACGTTGCAGCTCAAAGTGCTCCAATCATTATCCCTTTAGCCCAGTGAGTGAGTGTGTGTGTTCTGTTAGTTTTTTGTTTGTAGAGATAATGCAGGAATGCTAGTGAAGGAGAGGAGGGACAGGAAACTGGCTGCTGTGGTTGAGTCTTCCCTGACCACAAATGGCCCACACATCAACCACAGACCTGTAGTGGCGTAGTGAAGGCTCACTGTACGTGTGTGTGTTCATCCATCTGTGTGTGCTTGTGTGTCTGTGTGTGTGTGTGCGTGTTCATCCATCTGTGTGTGCTTGTATGTGTGTGTGTGTGTGTGTGTGTATGTGCGTGTTCATCCATCTGTGTGTGTGTGTGTGTGTGTGTTCATCCGTGTGTGCTTGTGCTTGTGTGTGTGTGTGTGTGTGTGTGTGTGTGTGTGTGTGTGTGCGTGCGTGTTATCATACCAAACGTTCTTTCCTGCTGGTCCCAGGGGCCAGATCATCAGAAGGGTGTGTCTTTTGACCGCCTTGGGTTGATGGTATCAGTGTGACGTCCTGTGTGTGTGTGTGTGTGTGTGTGTGTGTGTGTGTGTGGGGTGTGGTGTGGTGTGGTGTGTGTGTGTGTGTGTGTGTGTGTGGTGTGGTGTGGTATGTGTGTGTGTGTGTGTGTGTGTTTCCTGTAGCCATTGGTTGAAGTGAGGGATGAGTGTTTGCCCTCCCAGTCCCAGTCAGGTTCAGGTGGTGTGCTGGTCAGGACAGCGTCTTCCCCTTCTGGTTCAACCGTGGTTGTGTTTTCTCCTCTGCGCTAACGGCTTTTGTACTGCTGCTGTGTTTCGGATTGTATTTGGATCATAATTTTTTCAGTCATTTGTGTTTCAAGATTTGCGTTAACTTTGTTCGAAGATATTTGGTTGGGGGTCGCTTAAAAAAAACGGATCATATATTTGTGGAAGTAGTTTCTTTCCAATCTCACAGTTGGGTTTATGACTGGAAGGTTTCTGTAATATTTGTTTGGAAAAGAAGAGAGCGCACACCGCAGAAAACGTAGGCGAGATGCTGGCGACGGAGCAGAATACTATAGAATGAAGTAGAAGCCTCTAGAACACTCTAGTTCCAGATGCAAAAGAGTAGATTTTAATTGACAACGGTTTCCGCCGTAGCCTTTGTCAAGACTTACTCTGTAATATTTGTACCATCCGGTTGTGGTGTTTGTGTTGACTGCGTTCTCACTGTGGCTGGGCTCTGTGATCAGAGGGAGGGGCAGCGGCCAGAGTCACATGGTCAGACTGCGCTCCCTGGGACAGGGATTAGACAGGGTGACCAGGGAGGGGCACAAACAGGTAACTGAATTTGACACACATGCGCGCGCGCACACACACACACACACACACACACAGTCATTCAAACACACGCTGATCCACACACACGCTGAGCCACAGACATTTTTGATGGACAAAATGATTGTGACTCTGCCTCTAAAGGGGATGTTAAGCCTCTGTTAAGAATTTGTGATCTGAGACTGTGACGAGACGTTAACGCTGGCAGGGTGTTTACGTATCGTTTTTGGAGTCGTTTAGTCGGCGATTGGGTGCGAGAGTCAATCAGCGACCCGTCTCGTAGTTGACATCGTAACGAACGATCCCTTAAATTCTCAGTCCTCCTGACCGTGGGTGGTGTCTTGTTGCGGTCCAGGTCAGTCCAGCTCCAGGGCTGCCTCCCAGACCAACGTCTACCTGGACACCTTTGGTTACCGTGACAACGGGCAGGCCTTTGACACGATGAGTGTGGACAGCACCGACTCCATAGAAACCAGCCTCTCCGCCTGTTCCCCTGACAACATCTCCAGGTATGACCTCTGTGTGTGTACGTCTGTGTGTGTGTATGTGTGTGTGTGTGTGTATCTAGAGTAGCGTACAGATCAGGCCTGAAAATTCTAATCCAATCCGACCCGTTGAGCCCAGCCCAAGCCCGACATCAGACATTTTATGAGCCTTTGGTCCGGAAAAAAGCCTGAATTCTAGAAAACATCTGTACCTTTTTCTATTGCGCACAACAGCAACATTGCAGCGCTGTGGAGAGGAGAAAGCCACTCCCAGGGAAGAGTGGAGAGAGAGAATGCTTGAAAACTCACATTAGTTACTATCAACAACTGTATTTACTGCACCTAATTTTCTGTAATACCTTATATATATTTCCCGAAATTAGCAATCTCTTGCCGCTGTTTCCTGTTTTGTTTGTTTGTTTGTTTAAGCATTGATGTCAATAGCGTTCCATAAGAGAAGGCTAAGGCAGCGCACGTTTGTTATGCTATTATTGACCTGGTACCCATGGTCAGCGAAGACAACATGACAGAGCAGAGGCACAATAGCCAAGGGAATGTTTTTTTTTCTTCAGCCTTTAAACACCAATCGATTTCAGTAATTAAGACTGACAGAAACAGCAAGATAATGTTAGCGCTAAAAACATGGTAGCCATAACAAAGCCATAACTAAGCTGACACCCAACTAAGCCCAATGTGTCTGGTTGCAGTGCCAGCATGTCTAACGGGGCCAGACTGGAGGAGATGGAGCGCCTGCTGCGGGAGGCCCACGCAGAGAAACACCGCCTCATTGAACACAAGGTAACACACATACACACACACACACACACACACACACACACATACACACACACACACACACACACACACACACAAGAACACCAAACCGCATTCACACACTTCAACTGTCTCTCTCTATCTCTCTCTCTCCCACCCACACACATACACACACACACACACACACACACACACACAGTCCACATTGATGTTCAACACTGGATAAGAGTCACTATGAGGTGTGTGTTATAGTCGTGTGTGGTATGTGTGTGTGCTAAGCTGTGTATTGTATTGCGTGGCCATCAGGAACAAGAGATGGAGGGGCGCCGACAGGCCCTGGAAGAGGAGAGGAGAAGGAGGGAGGATCTGGAAAAACGACTGCAGGAGGAGACCAACAGACGGCAGAAACTCATTGAGAGGGAGGTGAAACTACGGGAGAAACAGAGAGCGCAGGTGAGAGGGAGAGGGGGAGGGTGGTGAAATTACAATTGACTCACTTGATGTCCTTGCACAATCACATAACTTTGACGTCTAACCCTACCCTTTGACCCATATCCTTTTTACCCAGTCTCGTCCCCTGACTCGCTACCTGCCAGTGAGGAAGGATGACTTTGACCTGAAGGCTCACATTGAGTCGGCGGGTCACAATGTAGACATCTGCTTCCACCTATCCCTCACTGAGAAGACCTGCAGAGGCTTCCTGGTCAAGATGGGAGGCAAGATCAAGACCTGGAAGAAACGCTGGTTTGTCTTTGACCGCAACCGCAGAACACTCTCCTACTACTCAGGTAACTCCTCCTTCAGACACAGGTACGGTATGTGTGTGAGTGTGTGTGTAACTTTACTGATGTGTGCATGTTTGTGTGTGTGTGTGTGTGTGTGTTTTCACTGCAGACAAACACGAAGCCAAGCTGAAAGGTGTCATCTACTTCCAAGCCATAGAGGAAGTGTACTACGACCACCTAAAGAATGCACACAAGGTACCTGCTTAAGTAATGCACACAAGGTACCAAAGAGAGAGATTAATTTCCATGTTACTTAAATGTTACAATCCCTGTCCCTCTCTCTCAGAGTCCCAACCCGACCCTGACGTTCAGTGTGAAGACTCACGACCGGGTCTACTACATGGTAGCCCCATCGCCTGAGGCCATGCGCATCTGGATGGATGTCATCGTCACCGGCGCAGAGGGATACACCCAGTTCATGGTGTAAAAGGAGTTGTGATGTTTTTTTTAAAGAGACTTTTTGCCAGTGTGCCTTCATACAACCAGTTACTTTCTGGCCCAGTTGTGTTGCCTTACGTTGACAGTGAGTGGTTGCTATGGCAACAATAGAGATGTCTGTGTTTCTCATAATGACATGACATCACCAAATGACAATTTTCATAGTGTAGGTTTATTTCCTGTGTGGGCGGAATACTTCCTGGTTTGGTGGGAGGAAGTTGTCATGTGTGCGAGTGGATGATGGGTAATATGAGAGTCATTTGGTTGCTTTTCAATCAAATGATCAGGGGGAAAGGTTACTGAAACATATTCAACCTTTAAGTCCAAGGGTATTATGTGTTGATTTGTGTGTGTGTGTACTCTACTTGCCAATGTTAACTGGATATCCTGAGTGTCTCCAAGACATAGCCTCATATCTAAATCTGTGGGAAAAGGATAAACCTCAAGCAAATCTCAAATGACACACAGTGCAGTGCGCCATGCAGTCACATTGGGGAATAGGCAATCATTTGGGATGAAGCCTTAGAAATATGTGTGGTACAAGGACATTAGGTTTACCTAGTATCATAAGATTATTTTACCTTTATCATTATGCTGTTTTGCTTTAGCTGCTTTTATCATTCTCTAATGAGATGATGTTAGCCAAGGGTTGTACTGTATTTATCAAATGCCTGCCTTGTTTTATATATTATTGAGACCAGCCTTAGAAAATATTATTGTGCACCTGTTTGCCCTCCTGACATCATATACTGTGCAATTGAGTGTATATTGTGCAAGGTTGATACCGGAAGAGGAGTTTGGCATGTTTTGTTAAATGCTTCTAGTTTTTTGCATATTTTATACTCACATGAAATCATTTTGTTGATATGTTTGGATTGTGTATGTGTGTGTGTGTGTGTGTGCACATGAACATGTGTGTGTGTTTGTCCATATCACTCACTCTGGTTTAGGAGTGCAATATAGGAGGATGACAATCCCATGGAATGACCCTAACCTTCTTGAAAATCTGTTATAATGTTCAGAGAACAGCTCATCTGTCCCTGTAGCTACTTGCTCTCACCGACAGAGTCGGCGGGATAGCTGTGTCGTTAATGCGGAACAGTTGTTTAAAATATATACATATATATATACATACATACATACACTGGTGCCATTCATACTTATAAGTATGAATGGCACCATCGTTTAGTTATTATATACTGTATTTATGCCATCGATTACCAATGCATGTATTTTTATTTTTAAAAATTGCATTCAGAAAAATAAAGCTAAAATATATTGTGGGGCTACCTTGGGTTTGTGGTCATGTTTTATGAGTAACATTATGGTGAACCATCAGCTTGATGGAAGGGTATATACAGGGGCGCTGCCAGGTCGGCGGGAAATCAATCTTGGGTCAAAGGCATAAAACTATTTGAATGCCTCCTAAATGGCAGAGCTAACATTTAGTATAGTACTATAGTCAGTGTAAAAACACGTGTGGTGAATCCTCCCCACTAGCCTTCCTAACACGCTTTTCTGAAAAATGGTTTGCTCCACATATTGTAGCCAACCCTATAGTACACATGGTGAGGAAAGCGCGGTAAACAACAGCAATGGTCTGTTAAATGCTGCAAATTCTAGTCAATGACCCTAACCCTAACCGTAAATAACAATATAACATTGAATGGGAAGTTAAACATGTTCTTAACTGTGACCAGGGATTATAGTACTTTAGAAATGCAAGATAACGTTGATATTGGATGACATCTAGATCAGAGGGGTCATCACCCTTATGGAAAGGAACCTTGGGGATAACACCTGAGATAATTGTGACAGTGTCTGGTGAAAAAGTCCTCAAGTAAGGCAATTATGAGGCCCTCATTATGAAATTGCAGATTGTAAGTTTTCAAATGATGTGTCATACATTGAAATCTGAAAATAGTTTAAAAAGATATGCTTTGAATGTTGGTACACCTAAAACCAAATACTGGAGAATCTTGCTCTGGATCAAAACACACACAAAACAGCTAGTAGCTATCAGCTAAGAAGGTACATCGCTATGAACATCTAACTGCATGCACAACATGCTGATAAAACATCAACATGCTAAAAACCCATAACTGCACATCATTAATTCTGTCCCTGAAGAAGCAACAACCAAGAAGACGTCGCTCATTAAGGCCAGTCGCACCTAGTCAGACAGAGACAGAAAGAATCAGAATCAGAATCAATTTGATTACATCTTACTGTCCAAGTACACAAGAGTACAATTCTTTGGCTTTGGTTCCTCAACATTGACATTGCAGCATTCAGATACAAAAAACTATAATAATAATAATAATAATAATAATAATAATAAGTAACATATGTAAATTAAAATAAGCAGCCCTAGATTGATAATTATATCTAAATAAAGAACACAGTGATGGTTTTACATTTCGAGGGCCGAAGAACATAACCTCCTATCTGAAAAATTCACTTTTTTTTTTTTTCTTGTAGAATGCTATTTTTTTAAAAAAAATAGCATTCTACAAGAAAACAACACAGTTATTTTTTAAGGATACCCCTATACAATTCATACAATTGTATAGGGGTATCCTTAAAAAATAGCATTCTACAAGAAAACACCGTTTTTTGTGTTTTCCCAAAAAAGTAAAATTTTCAGATAGGAGGTTATGTTCTTCGGCCCTCGATTTGCTTCAATAGTGCAAAAATGCTGTGCAGAGTACGATGATATGAAATGCAATATAATACAATACAGTACGGTAGTAAATTAGTCCAATGTTAAGTAATCCAGTAGTCCAGTACAAGCTTGTATCACCTAGATATGACCGTGACCGTTTGACTAAGAAGACCATCACCTTGGGCAACACCAACAGCACAGAGATTGAGGGCTTGCGCCTGGAAGGAGCGTGGTCGATCCAGCGAAGGATGGCCTCAAACACGACGTCCTCCTGTCTCACGTTCAGGTTGTCCTTCTCGGTGAGGTCGCAGAGCTGGGCCAGCGGCAGCTCCAGGAACTCCTGAGAAGTGCCGACGATCTCCTCGAAGTGAAGGACGAATAGAAACGCCTTTCGTCGCAACTCGGTGAAAGAGTAGAATTCAGCGAACTTGCAAATGCCGATGCAGTTCTCCACACACAGCTGGCTCTCCATGAGGTCACAGCACGCCTGCACGATACCCAGGATGCAGAACTGGTCTGCTGCTTCCAGGAGCGACTGGACATTGTCTGCTGTGACCGGGAGAGATTGTGTGTAGGCCAGTGGCGTGCAGTCAGGTGAGGCAGGGTAGGCAGTGCCTCACCCAGGCATTTAAGAAAGAAAAAGAATATCAGTCTTTTTAAAATATTTTTTTATTATTTTTTTATCTCAAAATTATATTTTTAATTTATTTTACTCATTATTTTTAACTTTAATGTGTTAATATGTTGTTAAAATAAAAATAAATGATGTAAAATGTGTTGTTATAAAAATATAATGCATGCCCTGGCACCAGGAGAGTTTGCTCCCAGAGGCTGAGGCAGACTGTGCTTGTGCTTCTGTGCTATGCGAAGTGACAGACCAACGGTTTCGTAGGTTTGCGCATGCGTAGTCTGTTCTCACATTGTCTTCATTGGAGGACGTTGAGGCACTGTGCCACGCTGCTTCTGACAGCATGATTGACAGTTTGCGTTTGGCTTGCCGTAGCGGCATCCTCTGCTGTTCGCGCCGCGGTTCTAGGTGAATGTAGGCAATGCCATACAGGCTGAGCTATGCTATGTGTAGTTATGAGATAACAATACATTCAGGGTTCGAGTTATGTGGGAGCCAATGGGAGCTGAGCTCCCATAGAGATGGTCTGAGGCTCTCTGAGCTCCCATGAAGGCAGTAAAATCAAAAATCTGTGGGGGTCGCTAATAATACATTACCACAACTATTATTTGATCAAAATGTCAATGTAATGAATATTATTTAATTTATATTATCAATATTGTAAAATAAACACGTTTTTCAAAAGAACTACGCGCACCATTAATCTCCTGTGAATGACAGTTTGCCTTTGACTGCCTGCACTTCACCACCAAGACACCATGGGGCGCAGTAGAATATTGTGCAACAGCAAAAGGTTGATTAATCAGCTGTGCGGTAAACCGTTGGAACACACAGTGCACAGCTGATTAATCAATTAAACCAATAGAGTGAGACACCAGTTGCCTTTCAGGAAGTAGTGAGATCGTGCACCTAGCCTATTATTGAGAAGCAAACATTCATTAATTAGCTATACAGGAGTATATACATACAGTAGCTACCATGCCGCCCAAAAAAAGGCCACTGCTGCCGACCGGGTCATCAAGCCTAGAAAATGTCGGGTTTTTATCAAAGAAACCTGCTATGACACCTAACGTTAGCCCTGTTGCTACTACTGTTACTACTACTGCTGCTACTACTGAGGACTCTGCTACCTACTGAAAACAGACCACTCAGCCTACTGAAAACAGACCACTCAGCCTACTGAAAACAGACCACTTTGGTCTATCTTGTCTCCGTAAAGGTAAGGTGGCTTTTACTTTTTACTAACCTAGTGTACTAACCTAATGTATTTTTCGCTCCTTCTGTATAGCAAAAATAACAAAATTATTGGCCGAGATACATGTGTGACTATCGCTTTTATAGCTGTTGTTTCATGTGGGGCTGTTGATGTGGTGAAATGAGTAGCCTGCAGCTGTAGCGTCAGGATATGTTGGGATTTGAGGATGAGGATGATGTTTCTGTACCGGTACCGTTTTTAAAGTATCGATTTGTCACCGGTATCGAATAAAACCCAAACTGTACCCAACCCTAACTATATGTTTACATGCCAACTAATTAGCTAATTCATTTCTTTCATTTAGAGCTGAGGGGAGCAACAGAGAGACGGACAACAGGACAGCAACAGAGAGACAGACAACAGGACAGCAACAGAGAGACAGACAACAGGACAGTAACAGAGAGACAACGGGAGAGGAGAGCAATAGAGACAGAACTGAATGCACTGAACCTTTTTTTAATTCTTTGCATTATTAACACTGTTGTGTTATTGTGTTATTAAAGTGTTTAAGTGTTTTATGGTAAAGCATTATGAGTGGTGTGTGTGTGCAGGGTGCTCGTGAGTTGTATATTTTGGGGAGGGGGGAGACTTGTGTATGGGGGCGGGGGGTCCTCACACAAAGGAGTAGCCTAGGGCCACTGACCACCTTAATCCGCTACTGCCTATAGCTAATTAAAACTTGTAAGTCCCATCGCTGTGTGGGCATGATTCGCGCGTGCATGAGAACATTTCGCACTGTTATTTTGGAGACCCCCACAGAGTTCAGCTTATAACTCGAACCCTGAATACATTTGACATTTTTGACCAGCTATTTGATAGTATAGTATATATGGGCTATGTGATTGACTTTAGTATAGTATATTAGCCTACATTACAGTCATTTAGCCGACGCTTTTATTCAAAGCGACTTACAATAATTGCATTTAACGTAGGAGTGTACTGCTTTTTTAAGGCAAAATGAAGAATAGCAAACTAAAAATACAGTATAGCAATATAGCAATAGCAATAGCATAGAGAAGAATAGCAAACTAACAATACAATAGGTGCAGGGAGGATTCTGGTAGTAGACCTACTTCTTGAAGAAGTGAGTTTTGAGCCTGCGTTAAAAGATATAAGGGCTATTGATTGCCTTTATAGTATGCGCTATGCCATTTGAAGTCTGGCTGCTGCGTTAATCGCATGATTTTTTTTAAATAGCTCACTGCCTACCCAGCCAATGACCTCACTGCACGTTACTGGTGTAGGCGTACTCAATGATAATCCCCATCATCTCTGGGGAGATACCAGGGATTGCGTACATTCACTCATTGTTGCAAATAAATAAATACATACATTTAAAAAATTGCCGTTTTAGGACACCCGGCCTCTCCACATGCGTTGCACCTCCTGCTAGCTACCTGTCTAACGTTAGCTGAGTGGAACACGTGTTTCTTCCAAGCAAAGTCAGTGGAACATCGGGACAAAATGTGGGGGGAAAAGACAGTTATTTGTCTTACCATCCTCTAAAAGCACCGTTTTGTTGACGTTGATCCGCTGAACAACTCCGAGGAAAGTTGCTGTTTTCAGCGTTAACTTGATACGCTTTCCTCTGAAGCTGTCCATGAATTGGAAGTCGTCCATTCTCATTTTTAAAAGCTTAAGTTTGATCCAGTGTCTGATGTTGCTATGTATCTACAGTTGCAAAGTTGTTGTTGTAGAAAATATTTTTCCGGGTGGAGTGTGGTGGATGTGGACAAGGCAGGAAGTGTCTGGTCAGCTTTCTTAAGCGAACAGGACTGATTGATTGATTGATTGATGGCAGCTGCTGGCCTGAAAAAATCAGGTGTAGTGCTGAGGCACAAACATGTACATTTCAAGCCTGCAAACTGTGACACTTTAAATAAATGTGAAATAATACCATTGTGCAATATGACAACCCTAGTCGTCTATCTGTACAGTATAGTACAGTGGATAGTGTACATAGCCTTTATTTATTTATGTAAACCAGCTCCTTCCCTTCTTGTGATTTTTTAAAAAGTGTTTTTTCCCCCTTTCCTAACACCAGGGGAGCCACCCCTCCTAAATTTCGTTGTTTGGTACCTGTACTGTAGCAATGACAATAAAGTCCATTCATTCATTCATTCATAAGGAAAATCTGACAAAACGGACATTGTAGGAGTTAACTAATTCCAGTAGATGGCAGTAATGCAACACCAAGGATGCACGCTGCCGTTAAACCCCAAAGAAGACGAAGAAGAAGGGAAACCCCGCCTCTGAAATTGACGGTTGTCAGGACAACACAATGCTTTGGCTGCAGTACATCGTTTCCTGTTTGATTCATCCAATTCTGTTTTGGTAAGGTGCTTATATTATTATATTCTGCACTATTCAACTGCACAAACTTCCGTATCATTTTAAAAGTCCGATTATTAACCACCTTCTTTAGAAATGGCAACATTCAAACTTCAGCTAGCCAGCGAAGCGCGTGAAATGTTGCACCTGCTCAAATATGAATGAATGTTCCTGTATCTTTTGTGTACGAAATCGTTACATTGACATCTCAGTGTCAATGTAACGATTTCGTACACAAAAGATACACACGAATGTATCGGCATGCACTACTGTATGCGTCATTGATTTGGAAAACTGAAGTCAATGGGGACTTTACTTTTTGCCAGTGAGAAATAGCCACAATGTGTCTTGATTGATACATCTTTACCACCATGTGGACTGTAGTCCTGTAGTTGTGATGATCATATTTCATATCTTAAGTAACATTTGGTAATTATTTTATCCTGTTTGATGATATTAGAGAACAACAGACAGCGTGATGTCTGATGTGGCGAAAGAGAAAGCAGCTCGTCTTCTGAAGAAGAGAGGCAGTGTGTCATCTCTTGGCAGTCATGAGGTCAAAGCCAAGGAGACAATGGGAAAGGCCAAGGAGTGAGTATGCTTTTGAATGGCACTCAGAATAATTTAAATCAGTTTAATGATAACTTCATTCCCTCACTATACCCTACATGTGTGGTTTATCTTCATCCATCCGATGTGACTTGCCATGCATTGCTGTATTTATCACTGATTGGCAGAAAAAGCTCAGTCAGAGAGGTAGCCAGCGTGCTTAAAGTAAATGGTGAGACTGGCACACAAAGTCAACATCAACAGACTTGCGTAGAGTATTATGTTCACCTGAACATCACCTGCATGCAATGTGTGGCTCTTCTTAACTTGTAGCTCCGTAAGCACTGTGTCCTATATTGATGAGCCTGGTCACCATGACGATAACCCTCGGCCTGCTGTGCAAACGGAAAACACATACCATTTGGGTGAGAATTTTATTTACATCATTTACAAACCATTACACCTGCATGATACGCATCAGTAGATGTCTTCGGAGGACTATGGTCACGTGTTACATAAATACAGAATTTGGCTATTTTCCTTTCATTACAATTCAATCATGCATGCACCTTATCGACAGCTACCATGTACAGCCCAATTACATTCAATATATATAATACAATACATTCTTGACACCGCATAGCTGCACGGTATCTACAGCTTATTTGATTGCATTGTGTAGGCTAATGCTTTTGTGAACAGTTTCCAAAAGTTTGGTTTTGCCCTCTTGTATAGGACCTTGTAGGCGCTTTCCAGTTGTCATCGTCAATGACATCTTGAAGGATGTACTCGACAGTTACTTGCAAGAGGAGAAATATGAAGCTGAGCTCTGCAGGCAGATGACAAAGACCATATCTGAGGTAACGTGGTCCTCAGGCTATTACTGTGTATATATCCACTAATAGAGATTCAGATTTTCAGTAAAGTACAGAATGTCTTTCCTTTGGTAGAAGTCATAAAGGTATTTACAAGTAATTGAAGTGACAAGTGTAGTGAATGGCGGGGTAGCCTTATCCAGGGTTGTTACACAAGGTAAATGAATAAATTACTGACAGTATCTTAAGTCCTTATGATCAGTACTCCAGTCCTGAAGCCTTGGTCCAAAACTGTCTCTACATTCAACAAACATTGTCCTACCACAATGACAGATTGGCTATCAGAAACAGACTGCCACCCAGGCTACATCTGTTGACTTCCAACTCTCAGCAGTGTAATGGTTGATCTTCCTGTAGGTGATAAAGGCCAGGGTGAAGGATCTGATGGTTCCCCGCTACAAGATCATTGTTCTGATCAACATTGGGCAGCTAAGTGACCAGAACATGCGTATCGGGAGCCGTTGCCTGTGGGATGCATCCAATGACACCTTCTCCTCACACACTTTCAAGAACAGCTCTCTCTTCGCTGTGGCCAACGTCTACGCTGTTTACTTTGAGTGAGTCACAGTTACTGATAACTGCCATGGACTGTGTTTCTCACATGTTTTATGTCCATCTTTTATGTCCACCTTCATTTTCATATCATTAAAAATGGTTGTGTGGAAGGGACTCCTTCAGACGAGCTGATGATTTATTTGTGACAGCAGCTGGTGAAACCAGGACCAAGTCGCCAACCAATCAAATTGTTCAGACTTTTATTCAGAAACATTTACATTAAACTAACTAAAATAAATAAATAATACATTTCAACCTTGAAAATCAATGACACACTCGCTAGTCAAGCCAAAATATTGCAATGCAATGGATCAGTGAGTAATCTCCACTACTACCTAGTTAACTATAACACTACTTTACATTGATAGCAGGCTCACGAAACAAGCTGTGTTAGTTGAGTCGTGAGTGTGTCATTGATTTTCAACAACCTTGACATTTATTTACATTTTTCAGAATAAAAGTTTGATCGGCTGCCGACTTGTTCCTGGTTTCACCAGCTGCTAGCAGAAGAGAGAGAGAAATGCTGCTAGCATAGCATTGTTTTTTTGTAATTAGTTCAACCATAAGGGTTTTCAAACATATAAAGGCAGTAACTGAAGCAATAATTTGATGGTCTCAGGTAAACGGGAATGGTGTACACTACATACTTTTGTGGGAGAATGTTACAAAGTTATCTGTAATTTGTACCAATTATGAGGTATTTAACACTTAGCCAATCCTAGCCTCTCAAATGCAAAACAATGTACTATATGCTAATGCATAATATAATAGTGTACGATACATTCTAATGTTTGCAGTGAGCATATTTTGACTATTGCCCCCGTTTTCAGGGGACATGTTTTACTCTTTGTATAGGTAGATTCTTGATCTGTGCTGTATAATTCTAAACAATTACTCTAAGCAACACCCTGAGACTGCACATTCAGTGCAAATGTTATTGGTATTAGCAATATGCTGCTTTATGTGATAAGAGCAATCAGTAGCAAGACACTGTAGTGGTGAAGATATTTATTGTTGACATGAACAATGAAGGAAATGGCATTATCATTTTCACGATGCAGTGTTGTACTGTGTTTAACTGATTTCCATCGGAGCTTGGAAACTTCAACTGGATGAAAAGTGGCTTTCAAACAGGCAGTAAGGACAAGGCTTCCCCTTTCTCTCCGTAGCAGAGGAGGTGAGCAAATTCTTTAGACACCCAACTGTAGTTGACAGCACACAGTGGTCTTAGGGCTTGGTTCAGGTCTCACCTGTGTCGCTCTGTTACAAGCCCAGTGTCCCAGGGACCGTTCTGGTCCATGCTGCCTGGGTAATATTAACAACAACAGTTATCACGGTCATAGTTGCTCATTTTAGCAGTGAATCTATTTGTGAATATTTTTACATCTTATCATTAATTTGCATTCAATCATAATGAAATCAGGCTTGCAGATGCATGATGTTGTGTTCCAGTTTGCTGTAAAAGCAGCTACGCGTTGACCATCAAGTGCCTTCTCCACCTGGATGCCAGACACATTCCTGCACAAGTGCAAATGACATAAATCTAATGTTTTTGAAACATTGCTGTTTTTCATAGTCCGTTTCCCAGGTTTATTGCCATACTCTGGCTAAATGTTTCCTAATGATGGTTCTTGAGAAACATCCAGTTACCTGAATTAATACAACAGATTAGGCAATTACTGTAATAGCAACAGTGGCATGCATGGTTATTTTTCTCCCTCTCCAACAGTTCCAAGAAATGATATAACTTCAGTTTTGCATGTTGCAATTTGCAGTGGGTTACTCATACCCTCAGCCATAGAACATTAGAACCAGTGACTCCTGTCGAGCAATAATAATAATAAAAGAAAAATCAAATAAATGTTTTTTGTCTTCTTTACCAATGGTTAAATGTGTCAGTGTAATATTTTACCCTTGCAGCAGTTATGGTTTGTTTTGTCAAATGAATGAAATAAATGGTGATGCATATCTGATGCATTTCTGTGTGTTCCAGATTAATTATGTGAATCGTTTAAATGATTTGAGACAAACAGTGATGAAAGATACTGGTGATGTCGTTGTGGCCGGGGCAAGTTATCCAGGATAACTACTGTCACATTCCAACAATAAGACTTCTGGTTTCGTTCTAGTAAAAAAAAAAAAGATCATACATTACTGTAAAGTGAAGGGATCACTTTTCATCGGGGATCACTCTTCATTAATTAATTGCACGCATGCGTTCAGGTAGCAGTGGAAGGGGGTGGATTATGACTGGTCTTAGCGCCTCAATGTTTCCAGGAGGCATTTCCTGGCATTTCCTTCAACAAGCTGTGATTTTACACCTGCCTGTTTACACTCACGTCGAGCCAGACTGCTCACATCACCACCTCACATCTCAATGCTCACACACATTGCTGCCCATCTGTGGCAAGGCTATTTTTAACTCTTGTATTTTTCCTCTCTTACACACAGAAATTGTACATGTTCTTAGAGTTTCTTTTATAATACTGATATGAAAGCAATTGATTGTGTTATTCATGCAAAGTTATTCATGCAAAGCTGATATGTATTGAATTGAGTCTGCAATTAGTTAGCTGTAAAAACGACCTGTATGTAGGCATATTATTGAGGTTACTAGGCTTTAGTGTTTAGGAGAACACAACCATTGAAAGTAGAACCAATTTGATTCTTTCATCTCAACCCTCTTACGAAAGTGGACGTTTGCTTCGTAACATTTCACAAACTCTCTGAGTTTTTCCAAGGAGGAAATCACCCAGACATAACATTTACAATACCAAACGTCCATACACCCAAGACAGCAGATACAATAGACAGAAGACTAAGACAGCACAGTGGCAGATATTCCAATGATATTCCAAAAGAAAAGAGCTGCTAAATCCATCGACATGGCTACCTTATCAATTAGCAGGGTGAGGTTAATATGAAAAGAATGGTTCACTGCCCCAAAAACGTTCTTAATCTATAACATATCTTATCTGTGAGTACCTGTCATTTCATTTGCCACAGAAGCAATGTCGTTCCGCTCAGAAAAAGCACACATGAAAATAGCTCCCTGGTATACTGCCTGCTGTGGTCTGTCTGTTTTTTTGCTATGTATTGTCTGTCTGTCTGTCCTGATCTGAGACCACTGGAATGTGTCAAACCCACTGAACCTATGGGTTCTAGTCCAATAACTGGATCCACTAGCATGGGAGCCTTAGCAGTCATCACCTTTGTTGCCATGGAAATCAGTCACCCCAGGCGGCATGCAAATCTCCTGGAACTGGCTCTAGATGAGCCCTGAAGAACATCAACACACCAGGGTATGGTTGTTTTTATAAACACATTCATGGCCCCATAGAGGACACGACAGAAGTCCCCTCCAAGAACCCTCCAAAGAAATATGCAAAACAAAACTGTAGCCCTCTCATATCTTCCTCATAACCACTTGGCGTTTAGAAGAAATAATTTGAATGAAGAATGTATTAAATGAAGGACATCCTATCTCCTTCACTCAACGGAGCTCCAAGGGCACATCTGACATTTTTTAAGGTGTTCCATCCAAAAATCTGTGTTTAGTGTCTGAACTACAGCATAGTATCACATAGCAGCTGGTGCCATTCAAGATTATATTTTTCTACACATTTTTAATTAGTATGGCCTTATTTCTATTGTTGGATGACTGTATTCGCATTCCATTCATCAATCAGCTCAATGTAACATTGAGGTTTCAGCCTGGGCATGATACCCATGATGAGGTTGCTACAACCTAGCCTACACATGCAAGTTTATAAAGCAGGCCCACAGGAAACGATACATATTTGAGTTAATAAGGTGGCAGTGACACATTCATCTCAGAAGGTTTTAAAGAGAACATTTGAATGTATGGGACTTAACAGAGCAGTGAGGGGAGTCGCTAAATTCAGTCTCCTCTTTCTATTCAGCCTGCAGTTACCATGTTCAACCATTTGGGACCACTGTTGAGACTACTACACTAATGAGACTACCTATCTGAGCCTATTTTTTCTGGATTAATGTGAACAGTTGAGTGAATTTTGTGCAGCAGAATCAAGCATAAATTAGTTTTAATTGGAGTGTTATTCTATTTCATAAAAATTCAAGGGAGGACCGTCCTCCTCTTCCTTAATGGATCAGCCGCCACTGATCAGTGAAGGCATGACAAAGACTGCTCCCTCTTGATTCTCTCTGGAAGAAAGAATTCATTCACATGTCAACGATAATCTTAACTGTCAGATAATATGGGACAATGCAATTCTTTCATTGAGAAACCACAATCACCATGATGATCTACTATAATTACATTCACAGATCCTATCTTTCATCCGAAAGCATGAAGGCTCACACCCGACTGTTCCCTGAGCTCAGGAAATGTCACAGGAGGGTCATTCCTCAATCCCAAACTGTGATGCTTCTGGATGATAGTTCCTCAATAGAGCTTCCTCTGAAGGATAGGCACGTCCTCTTGGCAGGCATCACTGCTGCTCAGAGGATGATTGCCTGTCACTGGATATCTCCACATACACTTTGTGAGGGAATGGCCCCTTTCATAGATGACACGCGCACACACACACACACACACACACACACACACACACACACACACACACACACACACACACATGCATAGACTACACTACAGACTATGCATGATAGACTAAAGTTCACGACCCCCTCTCCCCTCGCGCGCTACTTTCAGCACTGGACAGCTCCGACCACCTCGCTCCACCCATCTCTCACATCGTGAAGATTGGCAGAAAGAATAACCACACACTTTACACTTCACACACTACACTGGGAGAGAGACGGGACACTCTGTTCTCCAGTGTTTGCTCTGTTTTTCCTCACCCATGCAACCGCTATACTAGGCTACTATAGGCGACAGCTAAGCGGACCAATCCTCCTCAACACTACGTGAGCTCAGAATGATAAGGTTCTATCTCCGTTTAGGTTAGTTCAGAGATATTGAGCGTCAAAGTTTTTACATTCCATTATGTTTTGTGAGATTGAACCTTTGTATTTGATTAATTACTAACAAAAAAATGTCAACATTTAAAAAAATAACACCACACAGGCATTAATAAACACCTAATGGATCAGATTATGTACAAAACTCAATTTTGACAAAAACGGAGATAGAACCTTATAATTCTAACGTCACGACTCACGACTAAAACAGCAGGAGCGATCGCTTGGTAAAGCTTGATAAAGGAGCGATCGCTTGGAGTCGGGAGGGCGTCACTTCAATGGTAAACCGTCTGGACATGGGAGAGAGGATTGGTTGACTGTGACAGCATCTGCACATCCCCGACACCCGGTTGCAGAGCGTACACGACGGCTGGAGAAACATGTGAGGTCTGGCATCGCTCTGATGGGGACAAGCATGTGAACTAGCAAAAAGGCGTTGTACGTTATCTTCATTACTGCATATTATGGGTGAATTCGGAATAATCTGTAAGGTGTTTTTATAATTATGACAGTCTAAATATTTAATAATTGAAGCGCAAAGGATTGGTTATGCTCGGTTATGCTTAACACAGAACAAACGGTGTAGCCTTGGCTTAATTCCCTCTGTTGGGTTAAAGGCGTCACGGACCGGTATGGCTTTTTTCCTTATGCTCTTGATTTTGCCAACGGCATTCGTTGTTTTCGGATCGAATGATGCAGGAGGATACGTGGAATGGTCAGAGAATGACAGAGACGCGGAGATACGAGGGAAGCACCCTATAAGCACTCAGAATATCAACAAGGAATCGCGTCTGCAGCACCCAACTTATCACCCGCCGGGACCCGGGGCCACGGAGCGCACCGTGCTGGCGCACCGCATCGAGGAGGATCTGCCCAGGGTGGTGACAGCCTTCCTGCACACGGGAGACTCGTCGGCCCTGAGACAAGTCAACTGTTCACGGAGGTACGAGCTGAGCAGCCTTCGCGTCGCCTCTCACAGTCACTATCCCCTGCACAGCGTGCTGGACACCGTGGCTCATGCGACCAACTTTCTCAACATGATCCTGCAAGCCAACAGGTCCAGAGAGCATAGCCTTCGCCGGGATATCCACTGGTACCACGCGCTAGTTCGGAGTATTATGGAGGGGGACCCCAAAATCCACCGGGCAGTGATCACTTTCCATACGGCTGCTGCTCCGGCGACGCCGGGGGGTCCTCACGTCTTCCTCCAAGCGACAAGAACTGAGAAAGAAGAGGTGGTCCTGGAAGACCTCTCCGATTCTGCTCCCCATCGTCTGGCTCTGGACAGCAGATCCCCGGATTCCGGGTGGTTTAACGAGTTCAGGGACCGAAACCACAAGCCCCCCTTGCAAAGAAGGGCGTCAAACCGAGATGGTGTAGTCACTCCGAATGGTTACTACATTCTAGACAAAAGTCAGATCAAGTGGTCTGCGCCTTACTTGGAGTGCGAGCGTGGGACTTTCGTTCCACACTGGCTACTCACCCTGTCTGCGGGGTTCTACGGGTTGAAGCCAAACTCAGCGCCCGAGTTTAGGTGAGTTGAATGAATGAATGAATGAATGGTCTTTATTGTCATTAATATAGTAATTAATTTAATTAATTAATTAATTTAGCCATTTAGCAGACGCTTTTATCCAAAGCGACTTACAATTACGAATTACAGGGACATTCCCCCTGGAGTAACTGAGGGCTAAGTGCCTTACCCAAGGGCACACTAGTAGTGGTGTGGCTTCAGGCGGGATTTGAACTCACAACCTTCCGATCCCAAGTCCAACTCACTATCCACTAGACCACCACTACTAGTCCACTAGTACAGGTACCATACAACGAAATTTGGGAGGGGGGGCTCCCCTGGTGCTAGGAGAAAAAAAAAGTTGAGTTGTTGTTTACTGTGACAGCATTAATTACCTGTATATTCTCATGGGGGGGGGGGGGGGGGGGGGTTAGAGGTGGCTTCACCCAGAGCATGGTTAGACTGGGATAGTGAGTTGGACTGATGATCAGAAGGTTACGAGTTCAAATCCCATCTGGAAACACCACCACTAACTAGCGTGCCCTTGAGTAAAGCACTAAATTAGCCCTAAATTACTCCAGGGAGACTGTCCCTGTAATCTCTAATTGTAAATCGCTTTGGATGAACGCGTCTGCTAAATGGTAAAAACTAAAAATGTATGTTTCTATGTTGTAATTCAAAATGTATTCCTTCAGTAACGTAACAACACGTTTCATCCAGAATAGTCCTATTTAAATCGAACCATGAATGGAGACGCAATGTCACATTATAGGCTTGTTTGATTTCAACATGGGTCTCAGCCTCAAGTTGGAAAATGAAATGCAATTCTGACTGCAGGGCTTGAAAACATGGCGATCACCACATGACGGCTATTGAAATGCTCAATAAGACGATGTGTACATTCTCTTTGAATAATCACCACATAACACAACCATTAACTGAACATATTATGTGCTATCAATAGATCTTTCAAATACCATAATTATTATATTCTACCACAGTCTACACATCATGGCATAAAGGGCTTTTGCTGATTCAGTTACCCATGTCAAGAAAACATTCCTATGATAGGCCATGAAAAGTGCCTCTCACAATGACTAACTGCTTCACAGGGACTTGCATAGGGCAGACCGGGAATGGTTGTAACGTTTTTGACATTTCTGTCTCTATCTTGGAGCTCTTTTAAGCCAGTGCATTCAAAATGTGATACAAACCAGAGGAGGGGGCAAGCGGGCAGGCTCCCCAGTCACATGTGTCTGCTATGAAATGGTATTTTACATGGCCACCAAACAGAAAATGCCTGGTTTAATCTCAAACGCAAGGAGGGAAATGTTACAATTCACCCCATATTACATAGCCTGAAATGTAACGTTACAAAATAAGTATTATGACAAAAACTGAAAGCTTTTTATTGAACACCGACTTTATAACATAAATGGTGTGTGTGTGTGTGTGTGTGTGTGTGTGTGTGTGTGTGTGTGTGTGTGTTGACCATGTTCACCAACTTCAACAACTGCATATGTGTGTGTGTGTGTGTGTGTGTGTGTGTGTGTGTGCGTGTGTGTGCATGCGTGCGTGAGTGAGTGAGTGTGTGTGTGTGTGTGTGTGTGTGTGTGTGCGTGAGTGTGTGTGTGAAAGCCAAGGCATATGGCACTCCTGGAGGACAGGCCTCATGGGCCCAGAGTGCAGGTCTTACACTAATAGACTACAGGTCTTACACTAACAGACCATGGGCCCTATTATGCACTTCTTAACTTGCCGTATTAAGTCTTAATTAAGACGCACCGCCAGGTTAAGACCTACCCCCACCCTTATTATGCGCTTCATACGCGCTACTGCTATTATGCAGGTGTCGATAGGCGCCCACACATAAGACGTAAAACTCCCGTGCATATATTGCTCATTGTGGGAGTGTTCATATGTTAATGAAGTGCACTAGGCGCCCCTGCTATTATGCGATCTGACTTTGCTCCTATCGCTAAGAAGTGGTTTGAAAAGTTCTTAAGTTTAGACTTCATACACGTTTTGAAACACGAGCGCGCCTCCGCGGTTTGCGCATGCATGTGGGCACACATGAACACGCACGTGGCTCCACGGCAAGACGGTCACAGTATAAATGCTTTATTTCAGAAGGGAGAGGCAGAGAAGCGCGCTGACCTCCTTCTCAGGACTTCCATAATAGCATAGCGCTAATGACTCAACGCAGCCGGTTCTTAAAGGGAATGGCACCTGGCACGCTGATTGGGTTGATTGAGAAGACGCCCAAAACACACCCATGACTAATTTCTTTGCTTAGTGCCGGGTTTTAGGCGCCCACTACCGCATGCATAATAGCAAAGTGGCCTTGACCACGCCTCCACGTCTTAAATTTAGATCTACCGCCTCGTCTTATTGCTTCAAACTTATGAAGTGCATAATAGGGCCCTACAGGTCTTACACTAACAGACTACGGGCCCTATTATGCACTTCTTAACTTGCCGTCTTAAGTGTTAATTAAGACGCACCGCCAGGTGAAGACCTACCCCCACCCTTATTATGCGCTTCATACGCGCTACTGCTATTATGCAGGTGTCGATAGGCGCCCACACATAAGACGTAAAACTCCCGTGCATATATTGCTCATTGTGGGAGTGTTCATATGTTAATGAAGTGCACTAGGCGCCCCTGCTATTATGCGATCTGACTTTGCTCCTATCGCTAAGAAGTGGTTTGAAAAGTTCTTAAGTTTAGACTTCATGCACGTTTTGAAACACGAGCACGCCTCCGCGGTTTGCGCATGCATGTGGGCACACATGAACACGCACGTGGCTCCACGGCAAGACGTCAATTACGGTCACAGTATAAATGCTTTATTTCAGAAGGGAGAGGCAGAGAAGCGCGCTGACCTCCTTCTCAGGACTTCCATAATAGCATAGCGCTAATGACTCAACGCAGCCGGTTCTTAAAGGGAATGGCACCTGGCACGCTGATTGGGTTGATTGAGAAGACGCCCAAAACACACCCATGACTAATTTATTTGCTTAGCGCCGGGTTTTAGGCGCCCACTACAGCACGCATAATAGCAAAGTGGCCTTGACCACGCCTCCACGTCTTAAGTTTAGATCTACCGCCTCGTCTTATTGATGAAGTGCATAATAGGGCCCTACAGGTCTTACACTAACAGACTACGGGCCCTATTATGCACTTCTTAACTTGCCATCTTAAGTCTTAATTAAGACGCACCGCCAGGTTAAGACCTACCGCCACCCTTATTATGCGCTTCATACGCGCTACTGCTATTATGCAGGTGTCGATAGGCGCCCACACATAAGACGTAAAACTCCCGTGCATATATTGCTTCATATGTTAATGAAGTGCACTAGGCGCCGCTACTATTATGCGATCTGACTTTGCTCCTAGCGCTAAGAAGTGGTTTGAAAAGTTCTTAAGTTTAGACTTCATGCACGTTTTGAAACACGAGCGCGCCTCCGCGGTTTGCGCATGCATGTGGGCACACATGAACACGCACGTGGCTCCACGGCAAGACGTCAATTACGGTCACAGTATAAATGCTTTATTTCAGAAGGGAGAGGCCAGCGCTGTACAGTATGTTGCCTCCGCATACTGTGCACATACAGTACGAGCATGCCGTGCGTAATATAATGACATCAACATCTGTCATTCCTGCAGTCTTCCAGCGACCCCTCTGTAATACTTCTCAACTCACAAGCGGAGGTATTGCCGTGTTTATTCAGAAAATAATTATTGCTGCGTTTATTCTGAATACTATATCACACAAGGTTGTTCCATGTTGCCAGGTGACTGTCTCCCTTCCGTCTCCCTGTCTGCAGTTGAACTTAAACCAGCTGACCTGTTCTTTCCTTTAACGAATTTGAGTATAAGGTTCCCTTGCACAGAAAACGAGTAAGCTCGAGATAAGATTGCGAACTGACGAGCCTTGACATGCACGAGCTTGTTACTTTCTTCTGCAGAGAAGCGCACTGACCTCCTTCTTAGGACTTCCATAATAGCATAGCGCTAATGACTCAACGCAGCCGGTTCTTAAAGGGAATGGCACCTGGCACGCTGATTGGGTTGATTGAGAAGACGCCCAAAACACACCCATGACTAATTTCTTTGCTTAGCGCCGGGTTTTAGGCGCCCACTACCACACGCATAATAGCAAAGTGGCCTTGACCACGCCTCCACGTCTTAAGTTTAGATCTACCGCCTCGTCTTATTGCTTATTGCTTATTCCTGCATACACCACTAAGACTGTCAGAACCTGGCCAGAAGGGTCCGCTCCACTGCAGATCTGCCTAAATGACACCCTATGGCAGGAATATGAGCATGAGGACCTGGAACAGTACACGTCGTCGGTTCTGAACCACATAGTGAACTGCACCAACTCAGTCACCGTGGACAAACGGGTCCGGGTCTACCCCAACACGAAGCCATGGATGACTGGGAAGGTCCAAAAACTGTTAAATGAGAGGGACAACGCCTTCTTCGCAGGGAAGCGCACACCGCTGTACAGCTCCACCAGGGCCAACCTAAAGCGCGGCATCAAAGCGGCCAAGGCAGAGCACAGAGAGAAGATTGAGGAATGCCTCCTGAGCAACGACTCCAGGCGGATGTGGCAGGGGGTTCAGCAGATGACAAACTTCAGAGCCAACAGGCTCACAGCCGCAGAGGACGACCCCCTGCTGGCGGGAAAGCTGAACACCTTCTACGCCCGGTTCGACGAGGGGCGAACGGAGGTAACCACAACACAGACACCACTCTCTCCAGCTCTCAGCAGCCTCACCCTCACAGAGCACGAGGTGAGACACGTACTGAAGGCGGTGGACCCCAGGAAAGCCTCGGGGCCGGATGGCGTCCTGGGACGGGTGCTGAGAGACTGCGCCGACCAGCTGGCCGGGGTTTTCACCAACATCTTTAACCAGTCCCTGTCCCAGGCCACCGTCCCACCCTGCCTGAAAACCTCAACTATCATCCCAGTCCCGAAGAAAAGCACGGTGAGCTGCCTAAACGACTACCGCCCGGTGGCACTCACACCAATCATCATGAAGTGCTTCGAGAAACTAGTCCGGGCCCACATACTCACACGCCTCCCGCCCAACCTGGATCCATACCAGTTCGCCTACAGAGCCCACAGGTCCACAGAGGACGCCATAGCGACGACTCTCCACGCCACTCTATCCCACCTGGAGAGGGGAAACAGCTACGCGAGACTGCTCTTCGTGGACTTCAGCTCCGCCTTTAACACCATCCTTCCAGACAGGCTAGTGACCAAACTACTAGACCTGGGTCTATCACACTCTATATGTGCGTGGATCAAGGACTTCCTGACCGACCGCCCCCAGAGGGTGCGGGTGGGCCCCCACACCTCCACAGCCCTCAGCCTCAGCACTGGGTCACCCCAGGGCTGCGTGCTAAGCCCCATCCTCTACAACCTCTACACCCACGACTTCACCCCCATCCACCCCAGCAACTACATCGTAAAGTTTGCAGACGACACCACCGTGGTGGGATGTATCTCGGGGGGGGGACGAGGTAGAGCAATTGAGCAAGCTGTGCAAGGTTAACAACCTGCTGCTAAACAAGTCAAAGACCCAGGAATTCATCGTAGACTTGATTGATTGATTGATTGATTGAAAACTTTATTAGAAGATTTGCAGAAGTAGGTACATGAAAGTACATATTACATACAAGGTCAACTAACAGGATAAAAACCCAAGAAAGCCACTGGCTTATTTCAATTGGGGTCCTTGATTCTCAATTCATCGTTACATGTAAGACAGACAAAAACGCTAGTACTATCTACAAGATAATACAGACAAATAACTATTACTATCTACAAGATAAACACACATCCATCATGGGAAGAACAATACAACAAAACATAAGGTATGTACAGCGGGTAGGACAGGTGGGGACATACACCACAGGTGGGGGCGGGGGACAAAACACAAAGTATGTACAGTGGGTAGTTCGGGTCTTTTAATCTGATTTTTGATTTAGAGGGTCCAGTTACGGATTGCAGCCTCCTGTAAATGTTTTTTGAGAGTGGTTTTGAAGGTGGGCAGTGTTTTGCACTCCTTTAAGATTATAGGAAGGGCGTTCCACATTTTTACTGCATAGTTTGCAAACGAGTTTAACCCCTTGTTTGTGGTGCAACGCGGTTGAACGTGGTTCGTGGAGCTTCCTCTGGTGTTGTATGTGTGGACGTTGTTCACTTTTTGGAAGTATGTTGACAGGTACTTGGGTGTCTTTGTGGTGTAGCGTATCTTGAAGACCAGGCCCAGTGCAAGCTGCTGCACTCTGTCAACTACTCGTAGCCAATCAAGGCTCAAAAAATGAGCAGCGGTTAGATGTGTCCTAGGGTTGAGGCCTAGCAGAAGCCTAACCAGTTTATTTTGGGCTGTCTGGAGTCTTGTTTTATGGGCCTTTGTGGTTCTATAGTACCATGATGTTACGGCATAGTCGAAGTGACATTGAATGAGAGCTCCTGATAGGGTCCTCAGTGTGTTTTTACTGACAAGTGAGGATATCCTGTACAAGAATCTAGTTCTTTGGTTCACTTTTTTGATTACTTTTGCTGCCATTTTATCTCCGGAAAGATTTGCCTCTAAGATGGAGCCCAGGTATGTAATATCCTCTTTTCTTGTGATATTAATGTTACCCACTTTTATTTTAAAATGTTCAGCCTTTCTGAGTTTAGATGGGGATCCGTATAGGATGGTTTCAGTTTTACCTAGGTGTATTGATAGTTTATTGTCAGCTAGCCAGATGCAGATTCTACTCAGTTCAGTGCTTAGCGCTTTTTCCACCTGCAATATGTCCCTGTCAGAGACCAGCAGAGCCGAGTCATCCGCGAACAGGAACAAATTGCAATCACATGCTGATGACATGTCATTCACATATATTAGGAACAGTAAAGGTCCCAAAATGCTTCCTTGTGGAACGCCGCAGGTCACTGGGAGGGGGGGGGACAGTGTTCCGTTCACACTAACCACCTGTTCCCTCCCCTCTAAGTAGGATTGCATCCAGCTCACCGATGTTCTATCGAACCCAATTGCTTTCAGTTTATCTAACAATATGTGGTGATCTACTGTGTCGAAGGCCTTCTGGAGGTCCAGCATGACCATGCCGCAGTACTTGCCCGAGTCCACCTCATGGTTGATGTGGTCGTTCAAATAGAGAAGGCATGTGTCAGTGGAATGGGATGTTCTGAATCCTGATTGAAATTCATACATCAGCTTTTTTTCGGTAAGGTACCTATCGACCTGTTCATAAACTATTTTTTCCATAAGTTTCGAGATGGAATTAAGAATAGAAACAGGTCGGTAGTTGCCTGGGTCTAATTTGCTTCCTTTTTTATACAGTGGGGTTACCCTTGCTATTTTAAAGTCAAGGGGGACGTGTCCCTGTTTGATGGAGAGGTTTATTATGTGGGTGATGATTGGGGTAATGGAGGCAGCTGAGTCTTTTAGAAATCTGGCTGGAATATTGTCATGGCCCGTGGCCTTTTCTGAGTGTAGAGCGCCTAGCTTTTTAAACACCTCATCGTTTGACACCATGGAGAGTTTAAAATCATCATTGCGTACACCCAGTTTATTGTAGAACTCACGGATGTGCTCTACACCATAACGCCCTGAGTGGGGTGGTAGATTGTTAACTAATTTAGTGGCTATGGTTGTAAAGAAAGTGTTTAAGCACTTAGCCACATCCAGCTTGTCTGTAAGGAGAGAATCACCAGATTTGATGCTGATGTTTGTAGACCTGGTTTTGAGTTTTTGACTGCAACCTAGTTGGCTATTAAGTAGCTTCCAAAGGTCACGTGGTTTGTTTAAGTTTTCTTCGATTTTGTTATCGAGGTATTCTTTCTTAGCAGATTTGGTCATGGTAATTACCTGATTGCATAGTTTGTTGCATTGTTTTTTAATTTTCTCAAAGTGGGTTTTGTGATCTTCGTTTAAGTGTTTCACTAATTTTGATTTGCATTTTTGAACTTCAGAGCATTTTAGGTCTCTGACTTTCATAGCATTTAGAATGTCCGAATTCATCCATGGTTCCGATCGGGTTTTAACCCTGGTGGTTCTCATGGGGGCTATACTGTCAATAATATTTAGGAATTTGGTTTTGAAACCTAGCCATGCCTCTTCAACCTGTGTGCATTTTAGTTCATCAAACCAGTCTTGATTCTCCAGTTTATGGTTTAAGGCCTCACTAGAATAGGATTTAAGGGATCTAGTGGTTATAGTTTTATGACCGCCAGCCTTGGGTTTTTGTTTTTTACGAGTGCAAAAGATCATGTAATGATCACTTAGCCCACATACAATAACCCCACTCTTGGAGATTTTGGACTCATCCGATGTTAGAATGAGATCTATGGTGGTTTGAGTAGAAATACACACCCTAGTGGGTTTGGTAATTTGTTGACGGAGACCGTGTAATTCAGAAAACCTAGTGAAGGATTTGAAAACGGATGCTTCATTTCTGAGCATGTCCGTGTTCAAATCTCCAATAAGAATCTTTTCCACACAGTCAACGTCATCCATGCACCCCTCAAGAATATCATAGAAATCACTCTGATCGGGAGGTCTGTAGATAGAACCAACCAGCACCGGTTTTGCTTTGTTAAAGATAATTTCAACCCAAACAGATTCTAATTTGTCATGATTCAGGTCATCACGGGTGTTAAAGATAATATCGTTGTGAATGTACATGCAGACACCACCCCCATACCTGTTCCTGTCGTTTCTGATGACTGTGTAGTTAACTATTTCAATCTCTGGGTCTTTGATGGATTCATCAAACTTGGTCTCAGAGAAGCTCAAAATATGAACCTTGCTGTCATGGAACATTTCTCTGATTTGGTCCAGTTTAGGCACAAGACTGTTCACATTAAGGTGAACAATATGCAGGCCCTTACTGCTGTGTCCAAATAGAGAGTTTATGTCTTTGACTTGGAAATAGTCACCACCATTTTGGTCATCGTCACGTTGAGGATTGGGGGGTGGGGGGGGGCGCCCATTGTTCAACGGTTTCGTCGTAGAGTCTCCGGGTGGAGAAGGGGGGGGTCGTCGTCGGGTGGGGGAGGGAGGGGGGAGGGGGGGGTTCGTCACCGGGTGGGTGAGGCCTCTGTGTTCGTCACCGGGTGGTGGGGGGGGGTTCGTCACCGGGTGGGGGAGGCCTCTGTGTTCCCTGGCTAGTTGGTGGAAGATAGGTGGGGGGGTAATGTTATTAGCATATCTACCCATTGTTTTGCTAGCCACGTCTGAATCCTGGAAGTCTGCTGTTGCCGGCAAACTAACCGGTTTGTCGACAATGGCGTCAATGTTTATGCTCGTAGCATTTGCCTGGGAAAGATATAGTTGTTGTCTGGCTAAACGTGAAGCCCGCCTGGTTGCGACTGGTCCGGGATTCAGCTGGATGTCTCCCGAGAGCAGTAGATAGAGCCATATCACGGTTCTTCTGTCCATTCTACCTGTCGGGGGTTTGTTTCTTCTCGTCCGGTCCGCCGTCAGCGTCAGGAGGAAAAAGTCCGAGATCCTGCCCCTGCTCATCGACGGAGAGAGCGTGGAGATAGTCTCAAACCTCCGATTCCTGGGACACAACATGCGGGATGACCTGGCCTGGAAGGACAACACTAAAGGCACCATCAAGAGGGCACAACAGCGGCTATACACCCTGAGATGCCTCAAGAAACAACACAGCAAGCAGGAGATGCTGGTGGCCTTCTACCACGGCGCAGTGGAGAGTATCCTCACCTTCGGCATCTCCAACTGGTACCACAGCTGCACGGCAGCGGAGAGAAGCGATCTACAGAGAGTCGTGAGAACAGCACAGAGGATCACCTGTCTCAGGAGGGCCTCCAAGATCTCCAAGGACCCGACCCACCCTGGGCACGAACACTTTGTCAAGCTGCCCTCGAACAGGAGGTACAGGACCCCGGCCGCTAAGACAAACAGACTGAAGGACAGCTTCTACCACAGGGCCGTCAAGGCCCTGAACACAGAAAAGGCCTAAGTTCTGGGCCCAGGACAGTCCGGACGGATTGTATGGCAGCTAGTGCTGAGGCACAAACATGTACATTTTCAAGCCTGCAAACTGTGACTCTTTAAAATAATGTGAAAAAATACTTTCTTGTGAAATATGACAACCCTAGTTGACTATCTGTGCAGTATAGTACAGTGGATTGTGTACATAGCCTCTATTGATGTAAACCAGCTCCTTACCTTCTTGTGATTTTATGCATCTATGCTTTTTCCAAAATGTGTTTCTTTTTCCTTTCCTAAACACCAGGGGAGCCTCCCCTCCTAAATTTCGTTGTTTGGTACCTGTACTGTAACAATGACAAATAAAGTCTATCTATCTATCTTAAGACTTATGAAGTGCATAATAGGGCCCTACAGGTCTTACACTAACACATGAACATTATAATACAACTGAACAAATTGTGCAAATGTGCACAAGCTTCAACAATTGAGTGTGTGTGTGTGTGTGTGTGTAGTATGAGTAACCCCCACTGCTACCTTAACTATAACACTACTTTACATTGTTAGCAAGCTCACAAAACAAGCTGTGTTAGTTGACGGCTAACGGGTGTGTCATTGATTTTCAACAACGCTGAAATGTATTTACATTTTTCAAAATAAAACTCTGAACATTAAATCGGCTGCCGACTTGTTCGCCCTTTCACCAGACCGTGTCACAAATGTTAAAAAAATGCCCCAGACGGAAAAAAACTGTGGTTTTCAGTTTGTTGTAGACAAGACATTGACGAAGACACTCACATACAATTTGGCTTGTGGGTTTTTAATTCCAGAGCTCGCCATTGAGGTCAAGGTAAAACTACATTTTATTAGACCAAAATGACCACTCTTACATATTGATTGACCATGGTGCTACTCTGAGAGTCCTTCATTGCAAAACTGGATTTTAATCAGTTATGTGGTGACGTGAATATATTTAGTAGTAGTTGTAAAACTGATAACTTCACAACTACGTCTGTATTTTTGAATCTTCCTGTTTTGGCCTAGAAATTGAGCTATAGCCCGTACATGTATAATATATACTGTGGGCATCATATCGAGCACTCACTTACCCAGTGATATGACCGCAAAATCGTCGGCTGTAATGCATAACTTTTCCTAAAGAAATTTCTGGATTGAGGATTTTCTCTCAAGAATGAGCTAGAAACATCCATTTGAAATCTTTTCAATCTTGGCGTCCTTTCAGTGACAATAAATACCATACTATATCAAGAGGCTGTTTAGTATTTATTTTATCTATTGTTAACTAGGTTAAATATTCTACATGTCACTGTCATACATATGTTTTCATATTCCTATTTATTAGCCCCAGCGTTTATTTGCTTTAACCACAGAGCACCCCCACGCGGTTGGTACATATAAAGCTACTGCTGTTAGACTAGAAGTCGCAACAATCGCCCAGAATCAAATGCGTTGCTCTAAAGGAGACCTATTATGCTCTTTTTTCCACATGTTAATGTACTGTAAGTCTCTGAGGTCCCCAAAACATGTCATAGAAGTTGTATGCTGAAAATACCACTCAGATTTTAATGTAAAGGTATTCTAGCATGGCTCTAAATGCCCCTTTTCTCCAACCTTTCTCGCCGGACTGTTTCACGGGTCAAAAAATCATCAGTGGTTTTCTGTGTGGCAGTGCTGCTAAAAAACACACAGTACCGGGGGAATCAAATTAAAAACCAAATATTCTTGGGCTCCCCACAAAACAAGCAATCCAAAACCATTCACATGGAAACAATCAGTTTCCCTTTGAATGTAGCAGACGGATGAACATGGTGAGGGAAATGTTCAACACAGCACCCGATTTAAATACAATGTCAATACGCACCGACTACACTCTACCCCAGTGTGACGTAAGTCTGAGAGGCATATCTGAATAACTTATTGAATTGCATGTTTTCTGAAATACGCAATCCACAAAAAACGGACCAAATTGCTTTATTTCACAGTTTCTGTGTTAGTAGACACCCAAATGTATAGCAAGCACTGAAACAGTTTCATGCTTTTTTCATAATATGGGACTAATCATCTGCTATTATCAACAGAGATTATTTCCTTTAATATCATTAGTGGCCCGGCTATTATTGGCATTTGTTGTAGTTTGTTGTGTGTTTATTGGGAGTTAGAGGGTAATCTCGCTTAGCCATACTTCCAAATTACGTTGTTCTCATGCCTCTTCAAGGTCTGGATACATTGTTATTATCCAATTCTGTTGGAATGGAGCTCTGGCTGCGAGTAATAATTTTGTCTTTGACAACATCAGAAGTGATGTTTCGATCACTACAACCCCCTCCACTTTTCATTACTCTTGAAAAGAGCAAATTAGTCCATATTAAACAATCAACATGGCTAACATTGCTTGCAAGCTATATTTTTGAAAATGTATGTTATTGTTGGAACACTACCCATGTAGGGATCAGTGAAAACCTGCCTATTGACTGATTGGGTGTGTGGCAAGCACTGGTCGCCATCCCTCACTAACGCACTTCTGCCTCGAATTTCCACAGGCTTTCGGAACAAGGTGAGAAGAAAAACTGGCAGCCTAGTTTATTTAATAACTAGCCCATATCATTTCCCCATGTCCAAGCCCATATCATTTGTCCCTTGTTGAATCCTCCTCGCAGATCTGAAAACATTGGGTCGGATACAGTTATATGGTAAGAACAGCCAGAGTGGAATAATGGCTATTAGAATAGGCTGAGGATTCAGTTTTACAACTTCAATTCCAAACAGTCAAGATAAAAGGCAATGTCTTTCTCTCTCCATTAAAAGCACTGTTCTTCAAAAACACACCAATTCAACTCATCAAGGGCTTGATGATTAGTATATCAATTGAATCAGGCGTGAAGTACCGGGCTGGAACAAACGTTTACACACCACGTGGGAAGTGGGTTGAGAACACTTATAGAGTTCAGTAAACCAACATTTGAATCCAGAGGAATTATAGGCAGATAACCTATACACAAAAACAATACAGACTGTATTGTCAAATGTAAATTATTATAGTGTTCTTTAGAGAACATTTGATACATTATTATTGATCTTAATACATAACAGATGTCATTTGTTAATGTAATGTAACTAGTTTGCTGTAATGGCTGTATGTTTTTATTAAAAAATATATTTTTCTAAATAGTCACTCCAGAAATAGACCTTGCACCCTTTATCCTTAAATCCCCTACACACACACACACACACACACACGCACACACACACACACACACACACACACACACACACACACACACACACACACACACACACACACACACACACACACACTTCCCTGTGTTACACACTCTCTTTCACTCTCTTTTTAACACCCCTCTCTCCTGAACAGGGGTGTTGTTCGAGTGGATGTGAACCTACAGGATGTGGACATTGACCAGTGCTCGAGCAGTGGGTGGTTTGCAGGAACTCATCGCTGTAACTTGACCAGTATGGAAGTGAGTCTATTTCACTTTATGATCCATCCATCCATCCATCCATCCTTCCATCCATCCATCCATCCACCCCTCCATCCACCCCTCCATCCATCCTTCTGAAAAATTGGGATAAAAACACTGAAGTATAGACAAAGAAATGGACGGGTTACGAATAAAGACACATTCATTCCCCATGACAACTTCAGATGGTTATGGGCTTGATGAAGCAGACTCTACACAAGTGGTTTCATGACCAACTAACACAAGTTAACATTACGTTACACTCTGGTATGCATTACAATAGCAAAGGAATTGACAACAAGCAAGGCGCAATTTCTTCAGGGTGTCCACCAGAACATGCTTGTTCAACTGTAAATAGGTATTCCGGGCTGAGAGAGGGGGGCATTGATCACCATTCACACTGGAAGAGCAGACGATCACTGTCTTTGGCCCAATCCCGATTCCCTTCCCTACCCCTATGGCTCGTTTTGGAGTGCCCCTCACTTTGGAGGTTGAAATCTTTCCCTATGAAATGGGACAACCCTTCAAGACCCTGATACGTCATCAGTAGTGTCATAGAAAAGTGGGTGTTTGATAGTGTCTCAAATCATGTCCTGAAGATCATAAATATGTCACTTCAAACAGGCATCTTCCCAGATGCCTACAAAACAGCTGTTGTAAGACCGCTATTAAAGAAACCCAACCTCGACGCCGATGCACTGAAAAACTACAGACCGATATCCAACCTCACATTCATTAGTAAGATACTTGAGAAGGAAGTTTCATTACAAATAAACTCATTTCTCAAAGAAAACAATGTCATGGAGGAATTTCAATCAGGTTTTAGAACATATCACAGCACTGAAACTGCTCTTACTAAAATAGTGAGTGATCTCAGACTAAACTCTGATGCAAATAAGGTCTCAATTCTCGTCCTATTAGATCTCTAAGTGCAGCGTTCAATACGATCGACCATGATATCCTAATCAATCATCTTGAAGAGTTAGTTGGTCTTTCTGGCAGCGTGTTAAATTGGTTCAGAACATACATTACAGGGAGAAAGTTCTATGTCAAGCTTGGAGATCATGTATCTGAGAAATATGACAAGGAGTTGCACAAGGGAGCTGCCTTGGTCCACTACTATTCTCACTATACATGTTACCACTCGGGGACATCATTAGAGAGCACAATGTATGTTTCCACAGCTATGCCGATGACACGCAACTGTACATTTCTGCTGAACCAAATGATACTTCAGCTATAAACTCCATTATGAACTGTCTTCTAGCAATAAGTAAATGGATGAGCAATACCTTCTTGAAGCTAAACGAGGACAAAACTGAAGTCCTACTGATTGGCCCTAAAGCAAAATAATCTGGGGAAACTGACATCATGGATTAAACCTGAGGTTACAAGTCTATAGTAAATCACACTTTCAATGTAACATCTCCATTGAAGATGCTTTTTAGTCTAGGATTAGGCTTAAGCCTCGTCAGTGAAACCGGCCCTAAGTGTTATTTTCGACTCAGACCTTTGCTTCAAGTCCCATATTAACAAGGTGACGAAAACATCATTCTTCCACCTTAGAAACATTGCTAAAGTAAAAAAAATGCAAAAAGATGCTGAAAAACTGATTCTTGCCTTTGTTTCAAACCGGCTCGACTACTGTAACACACTTTTTACTGGCCTTCCTAAACAAAACTACTGCAAGACTTCAGCTCATTCAAAACTCTGCAGCTCGACTTCTAACTAGAACCAAGAGGAGAGAGAACATTACTCTGGTCCTAGCTACTCTGCACTGGCTGTCAGTAACATGTAGGGTTGATTTTAAGGTCCTCCTCCTTCCATATACAAAGCCCTTAATGGGCGAGAGCCAAAGTACATTGCTAATTCCCTTGTCAACTATGTGCCCTCAAGAACACTAAGATCATCTATCACAAGTTTATTAGAGGTTCCCAGCAACAGTCAGAAGAAGATTGGGAGTGCAGCCTTTGCCAACTATGCCCCAAAGCTTTGGAACACATGACCTTTAGAGATCAGGGAAGCCAGCTCACTAAATATTTTTTTAAAGAAAGCTAAAAACGCACTTCTTCAATATAGCTTTCAACTAGCTCATCTGCACCTGCCTACTGCTCATTTGCCAGATACTGCACTTTAAACGTTTTCTCAACTAGCCCTTTTTAAAATTAATTTTTATTGTATTTTCTTTACCTTTTCTTTTTACTGTTTTCCCCTGCTTTTATATTCACGTACACAGACTGACTAGTTGAGAAAGAGGTGATTGTGCATTGTGCAAAAGAAAGAAACTGTAATGTTGATACTGAGTAGTTGGATTTTTGGTGCAAGGTCCAGCAGAGACTGAGAACTTACACAGAGACTGGGAACGTATACAGAGACTGAGAACGTATACAGAGACTGAGAACGTACACAGAGACTGAGAACGTATACAGAGACTGAGAACGTACACAGAGACTGAGAACATCTGAGAACGTACACAGAGACTGAGAACGTATAGAGACTGAGAACGTACAGAGACTGAGAACGTACACAGAGACTGAGACAGACCTTTTCCAAAAACGGATGTTTGTGGTGCTGGTGGAAAGCCAGTGAGAAGTACAGAAAGACTGTGTAAGGTAGGGAGATGAAAGGGATATGGAATGTTAGATCTTTACCTTTTCTTTTTACTGTTCATTCATTCTATGCTTGTATATGTTTTTATATTCACTTCATGTTCTTATTCCTGTTGTAAAGCACTTTGAGCTGCATTTCTTGTATGAAAGGTGCTATATAAATCAAGCTTTACATACTTACTTACATTGACGCTCGCGATTCATTCACAACTTAAGTTTTACCCTATCAATTGATCAAACAAGTAATTGCTTTCGGTTGAAGTGAAACTGAGAAGTCTTACCAGTGTTTCTTGTGACTGGTACCCGAGATACATCTTGTTTTATCACCCTCAGAGCGCAGGCCATTGACAGAACCATCTGTCTTCAGAGTTGTTGATAATGTGATAGTGTGTGTGTGAGATGTGTTGCTAGTCAGATCAGGAGTTGCTGTTCAAGTTTGTGTGGCGTGGTCCTGACTATGATCTATAATAAATGCAGTGTAATGGATTGCAGTAAGAGCTCTGAATTATTGACCATGCTCTTTGTCTCTGTGCTCCTCTTCCTCCCCCCGTAGGGGAGTACTATTGGAGCGACAGCCTCAGTGTGTATTGTTAGTCTCTACTTTCTCTATGTAGGAATGTCTGAATTGTAATTGTATGTGATGTGGGGGGTGGGAAGGCATATTATGAGTTTGAGGTATTTGCTTACTTGTACTTTATGTGTGTGTGTGGGGGGTACATGTGTCCATGTGACAGAAGGCTTTGGTCTAATGAGACGAGTTGCCATATATAAACATTATAAGAGAGCTTGGCTGTCACAAGAGTGGTACTACCACTGGTTCCTTTTGTCAATAATGATGGCAGAGGTGCAGCAGCATTTTCAATGCAAGGTGTTTTATTTACCCAGTGCAGACAAGAACAGCAAGTAGACAAACAACAGCATCCTGGCTCTCCCAGATTTCCAACTCCCCAGGGTTTACTCTGAGGCCCCTCTTAAACTCTAAGCCCCGCCCCCTTGGAACATACCAAGTTTACACACAATAACCATTTCATGGAAACCTAACCTCATTGTCTGTAAAGACTATAGCCTGCTATATTCAAAATACAAAGTACTTTACAGCACAGTACACACATCCACATACCGTAGTTTTCCGGACTATAAGTCGCACTAGTGTCCCCCACCCCTCAAAAAAGAAATACCAGACGGATGTGGCCCGCGGGCCGCCTATTGGCGCTGTTGTAAGCTATCAATGGATTTGCTTTATGGCATTCTTTCTTTGACTTGAAGTAAAATGTAATGACAATGGCACAGAAATGCCATGATGATGTTACTCAGGGGTTACTAATTAAATTGATGAGTCATCACTAGGGGTGTAACGGATCACCTAACTCACGGATCGGATCGTGTCACGGATTTTGAGTCACGGATCGGATCATTTTTCGGATCAACACAAAACATATATATATTTTAATAAAAACAAAATTTTCCTTGAATTCTGTAAAAACACCACTTTTAATGTGTGAAACAAAAAAACAACATTCAAGATGTCAAAACTGATATATATATATATCACATATATATAACATCTATATATAACAACATATATATATATAACAACATATATATAACATCACTGCTGCAATCTGGTTGCCAAGTGAAACCTAACTTTACCTAAATAATAAAGTGAAATCCTTTAAACATGGTAAGAAAAAAAAGTAAATAAAGCAAAGCAGCCTCAAGCTTATAACTTCTTCATATTCATTTTCAAAAAGATGAGGATGTCCACATTGTCTGGGGAGAGGGCAGACCTATTTGCAGTCACTATGTCTCCTGCTGTGGAGAACACCCTCTCGCTAGGAACTGAAGTAGCCGGCACAGCCAGGTAGCGTCTTGCCATCATGGCAACGTGAGGGTATTTATCCTCATTCCTTTTCCACCATGCCAGTGGATCACCATCCAGTGGAATGCTGCTTGCTACCTTGTAGGATGACACCTCCTCCTCAATGGTGTTGGCAAACGTCTGGACTATGTCCATGCTGCTCACAAAGGTCTCCCCAAAAAGCTCCTGCATGGCTGACTTCTTTTGTGGAGGAAATGCATCTGGCTCTGCGTCTTCTCCTGGCAGCTCTGTGGCTTGACCCTGCAGAAAAAAGGAATCGATCTATTAATCTAACTAATCATTTATTTTCATATTTCATAGAACTATAATTGTAGCAATAACATACATTATTATCTAAATCCAAAATGGCATAGACTAAAATAATTGCAGTATTTATTATTTAAGTAATTAAATATTAGGTAAAAAAAACGTTTATATATATATTTACCTTTTCTTCAGTGCCCATAATCTCAGTGATGAGATCGCTGTATGTCCTCTGACGTAGGGTAGGGTCTAGGTGAGACAGCGACTTGAACCTTGGGTCCAGTGCAGTAGATCGATGAAGGTAGTCCTGTAGAGGGGGGTCAGTGTATCTGGGACTCAGGTCCCCTCTAATGGCAGCCTTGACATCTCCAGTGATGTTGCTGTCTTGCTCATCTGGGGCCATGGATTGTAGAATCCTTGTTTTCAGAGGTAGGATCATGGACACAGATGGTGCTGTTTCAGTGCTCATCAGAGTTGTTATCATCTTTAGGGGTTTGAGCACTTGGAGGACCTCTTCTGCCACTTTCACGTCACCATCAGACAAGGTGACAATGTCTTTGACATTTCTTTTCAGGGTCTTGTCTGTCAGTGCAGAGTATACAGCTGCCTGCTGCTCCAGATAGCGCTCCATCATGTCATAGGTGGAGTTCCATCTTGTTGTGACATCCTGTATGAGCTTGTGGGTTGGTAGCTGTAGCATTTCTTGCTTGGTCTTAAGCAAATGAGCGGCTGTTGTGCTCCTGTGGAAATAGGAAACAACCTTCCTGATCCTCCCAAGGAGGCGGTCCATCCGGTTGACAGAGATTCCCCTTTGGGATGCTAAATTAATGGAATGTGCAAAGCACTCTATCTGTGGCCCCAGTCCAGCTTCTATCACTGCATTTGCTTGGTTCTTGGCATTATCTGTGGTGACTGGGATATTTATATTGGGTCTCTCTAGCTTCCACTCTGCTACTGCTCCTGTCAGGATCTGCGCAAGATTGGTACCTGTGTGACTCTCATAGAGTGCGCGCGTCTGCAGCACGGGACTGCGCATCTCCCACTCTGCTGTGATGAAGTGAGCCGTCACGGTCACGTAGCTTTGCGTTGCACGGGAGGTCCACCCGTCTGTGGTGAGGGCAACAGAGGATGCATTTGCTAATTCGCCGACAATTAGGATCCTGTTCTTTTCAAAGAGGTCGGGCACAACCTTCTCACTGAAGTGGGGGCGCGAGGGGATTTTGTAACGTGGCTCAAGCACATTGATCATATTTTGAAACCCTCTGTTCTCCACAACGGAGTATGGCCTCATGTCTGCCGCGATAAACTTCCCAATTGAATTGGTAATGGCTTTAGCCCGGTCTGAGTCTGCAGGAATCGTTTGTTTAAATGACGTTTGGAGAAGTTGTTGTTGAGCTACTTTTTTCTTGCCCCCCGTCATCAACACACCAGGGTGATGTCGCGTTAAATGTTTGGCCATGCTTGACGTATTGCCTGCCTCATAAGATTTCCGCGTGGCACAATGCCTACACACCGTAACTTTCTTATCGACCTCCCTCCTTCCATCATTATTATAAGTGACAGGGAAGCCAAAGTGCTCCCATACATGTGATTTCAATGACGAGGGAGGCCTTTCCAGTTCGCCAACGTTGCTAGCACTCGCCATGATACTTGTTGCTGTGGATTCCCAGCTTCACGTGGAGTGAGTACGTAACAGAGTACTTTTTTTGTGTGTTTACACAATCACCCAGGCTGCTTAGCGGGTGATATGACGTGATATAAGTGGGACAGAGATGAGTGAATGAATGTTGTTGTCAGTACGCATGCAGAGAGTGAGAATAAAGCGCACATGATTGTTCTTCTACCGGTTACATTTTGCTATTGATCCGCGGTACACATGCGTTCCGAACCGTGGAGGGCGATCCGAACGGATCACGGAATTTCCGTGATCCGTTACACCCCTAGTCATCACCATCCTTGGCTCCAGGCTCCAATGGGCTGGAATCCATGGTAACCAAGTTGTAGGGGATTGATGCCACACAGCAAGATAAATCGTATTTTACAAAGGTTTGAACAGAACAAGCATTGTGATTGTCCAAGACGTGTTTGAAGCCATGATTTAATAACGATAATATCACAGTTAAATCACCTGTGAGGATATTCATATGCCGCAGTAGATTTGTTTATCACGTTCCCTTGGCAACATTTGTAGTTTTGGGAACTGTATTTCTCAGCGCAGGGTAGAATCTATAACAAAATAAATATTTAACGAATAGTTTTCTTGTCCCAATTTTCAGATTTGTTGTGGAACGGCATGAAAGCTACAATGCCCTTAAAGCCGTGATTAATCGTTAATATTGTCACTTGGTAGGGGTTTGCCAGCACTCCACTATGCGTCGTGCCTAACAGCTCCCACTATGACAATGTTGACAATACATCACAGCTTGTTGTCCCTTTGTTCGCTTCCTCCTCATCCATCTTTTTGCATTCAGTCTCTTCCATTCCTCTCCCGCTACTTTTCCTTGTTTTCTATTTCCTGTCAACCATCAACCTCGGGCCTGTCTAAGGGAGAGTGGTTGGGGAGAGAGACAGCCGACGTGAAGATGAACACTTACACCAGGGGCGGGAGCCTGAGAGACCGACCCAGGGTCTCCTACACGGAAGAGGAGGTACCGAAGGATGACCACTACCTCTACTGTGAGGAGTGCCAGGACTTCTTCCTTGAGGAGTGTGAGGTGCACGGCCCCCCCCTCTTCATCCCAGACAGCCCCGCCCCCCTGGGGGCTGCAGACAGGGCCAGGCTCACCTTGCCCCCTGGTCTGGTGGTGAGGACCTCAGGCATCCCTGGTGCCGGCCTGGGGGTGTTCAGCTCTGGACCCAGCCTGGCTGTAGGAACACACTATGGCCCTTATGAAGGAGAGCTGACTGACCCGGAGCTGGCTGTGAAGAGTGGATACTCCTGGCTGAGAACTCACCAGAGTTTGATGACTTATTTGGTTTCTCTGTGGAAGATGTCAAGAAGGAGATGAAGAGGGGAGTTAAACTGAAGTGCTCCAGGTGTAAGAAATCTGGTGCCACTGTGGGGTGTGAGCTGAAAATCTGTAAGAGGTCCTACCACTACCCCTGTGCAGTAGAAGACGGGGCCATCAACAGAGTGGACACTGAAAAGGGGACCTTTATGTTGTACTGTAAGAAGCATGATCCTCAGTTAAAAGAAGCCATCGTTGCAGTGGGTAGACTGTCACCATACCAAGGGGATTCAGACACATCTGAACACCACAACAGAGAAACGCCTTCTAAGATGTTCTGTCTCATCTGTGAAAAGAAGGAGGAAAGCGTTAGTGTAGACCAGGTTACTGGTGCCATTTTCAAGTTTTACTGTGAAAAGCACAGGCGACGATCAGAATGGAAAATGTTTGAATCTAATAGGCCAGCGTGCTGTGGCTGGACCATCGTGCAATGCCAGTGACTCAACCATTTCCAGAAATAGCGGACGACAAACATCATCCAAGAAACCATTGAGTCCTCCAAGCAAGCAGGATGAGAGCTTATCCAAACCAAAGTTCAGAAGGATATTGAATGCCTCAGATTTAGAGAGAGGTGAAAATGACATTGACATCAATCCTTTCTTTTGAAGATGCTGAGGTTCTGATCCATTCTTTTGTGACATCCAGATTAGATTATTGTAATGTCCTTTTGTCGGGATTGCCAAAAAAGAGCTTCCATGGCATACAAATGGTCCAAAATGCTGCAGCTCGCATTTTGACTGGGTCCAAGAAATACGACCATATCTCACCAGTGCTGGCCTCCCTTCATTGGCTCCCTGTCCATGTTAGAGCGGATTTCAAGTTGCTCCTGTTAACATACAAAGCTATAAATGGCACTGCTCCTTCTTATTTAAAGGACCTTCTCGTCCCATATGTGCCCTCAAGGGCTCTGCGCTCACAAGGCTCTGCCCTGCTCATTATTCCTAGGGTTAGAAGAAAGACAATCGGTGAGCGTGCGTTCTCTTTCCGGGCACCAACTCTCTGGAACCGTCTTCCACTGGATATCAGACAGGCATAATCAGTAAAAGTGTTTAAAAATAAGCTAAAGACCCACCTGTTTTGCGTTGTCTACATGTCATAGGCTGTTTTTTTGTGCTGTTGTAATTTATGTGTGTTTTTAAATTGAAATAGTTGTTTTTAAATTTGTTTAAAATTTTAGTTTTTACCTTTTATATTTGTGGAGCGAAATTGTGTGTTTTTAAAATTGAAATAGCTGTTTTTATATTGTTTAAAATGTGTTGTTTTTTACCTATTGTACTTGTAAAGCACTTTGACGTAAAGTGCTATATAAATAAAGTTATTATTATTATTATTACATGGAGTTGGCTCCTCTAGACACAGATATAGACAGCAGTGGAAACTCAGAACAAAGGGTGTCTGGATATAAACCTGACAGAACCGATGCTGAGATCCCTGGAGCCTCCAGGAAAGGAAACCTCCCAGCTTCTCCAAACAGAATACACCCAGGGGTATTGTTGTCGGTATAGATGGTGAAATGCGGCGCATAGTACAGGTAATCTCTAAACTTTTCGCAGACTGCCCACTTCAATGCGAGGAATTCAAGTTTTCCTGAGTGGAGTCGGTAGTTTCTTTCCGCAGGTGAGAGAGTCCGCGAGCCATATCCGAGGACTCTGGGTCTACCATCCTGGCGCTGGTACAGGACAGCTCCAAGTCCTTCTCTGATGCATCTGTGTGTAGAACAAATGGCAGGTCAAAGTCCGGGTACGCCAGCACAGGTGGAGTTACCAGCACATTGATGAGCTTACAGAGGGCCTCGTGATGTTTCGCAGTCCATTCTACTGGTGTCTTTGATGGTAACTGTGCTCCTTTCCCCTTCTCTCTCCGGCGTCTCGCCGATGTCTCTTCTGTTAGGCTGTGGTGCACTTGCAGCAGCTCATAGATGGGTGCCGCGATGCGGGAAATCCAAACTCAGGAATCCCACGATCCTCCGCACATCTCCAACAGTGGTCGGTGGTGTATCTCTGAGGGAGGTCACAGCTGCCAGGTCTTTGGGGTCGATTCTTACTCCCTCGGCGGAGACCAGCCGTCCCACATACCTCACCTCCGGCTTAAACAGCTCACACTTGGCGGGTCGGAGCTTGACCCCGTGACGCTGCAGGGCTCTCAGGACCTTTCTTAGGCCTTCCACATGGTCTTCGAAGGTCCGGGCGAAGCACAGAATGTCGTCCAGGTACGGGATGCAGCACTCATCACGCAGGGACGCCAGCATTTCTTCCATACTCCTTTGGAACGCCGCTGGGGCGTTGGTTAGTCCGAAGGGTATACGTACCCATTCGTAGAGTCCCCAGAGTGTCACGAAGGCCGTCAGGTGGCGTGATCCCTCTGCTATGAACCCTTGATGGTATGCCTTCCCTTGGTCGAGGATCGAGAACCAACTGTATCCTCCCAGGGTGTCAGTGATGTCCTGGATTCTCGGCAGGGGGTGTCGGTCAGGTATGGTGCGCTGGTTCAGCAGTCTGTAGTCAGTACAGAGCCTGAGGGTGCCATCTTTTTTTCGTACACATACGACTGGGGCTGGAGTATGGAGATTTGGACTTGATGATCCAGCCTTTGGCGAGCAGGTCCTCGATGTACTCCTTGACCTCTTGGTACAGCGGTTTTGGAATGGAGGTATATGACCTTTGAACTGGAGTGTTATCCTTGAGTGCGAGGGTCATTTCCAGGCTGGGTATACACCCCATGTCATCGTCGTTCCGGGCGAATGCGTTTGACTCTTCACGCATCATTTTCTTTGCAACCTCCTGTTGCTCCTCACTTAAGTGGCTCACATCGACTGGTGGATCCCACTTCACTGCCACATCTCCTTTGCCAGATGGTGGGCCTGCTGAGGACTGGACACTGCCAACTTCCACTCCCATCCGTAGCTCCTCATTTTCCTGCCCTGCTGTCTGGACAATCTTGGAGATTGCTTGGATGCTCCCTAGGACCATTTTGTGAGGCAGTGTCATGTTATGTTTCGTGTAGTTGCCGATGGGGACTCACGTAGGGTCTGTCCAGTCCCTCAATCTGTACAAGACCATCGCCAACATCGAGCTGCTGTAGCTGGGCATTTTCCTCATTTGGTTCGAAGAGCACTAGTGAATTGACGGTGTCGAAGTTGGGGGGCACCTTGCACTTCACATGTCTGACCTGTCCCGGCGGGATGACGACGTCCCCAGGTCCCACCTTCACCACGCCATAGCGCCCATCACCATCACTTGTAGGTTGTGTCTGGACGAAGTTGACCAAGGCAGTTACTTGGTCCTCCTGGATGTTCAGAGCTCCACGCAGTAGGCGTGCTATTGCGGGTATGATTTCAGTGCCCTCCTTTGGTCCCAGGATTAGCTGCTTGATCACGTTGAACCCGATCAGGGGCCGCTCCATGGACACGCTGCTCACGAGGAAGGGCACTTGTACTGCTAGGTCTGGGTCACTGCCAGGGAGGTTCACCATCACCCCCACCCAACCATCATATGGTAAGGGTTCGCCATTGATGCCAACCACTTCCAGAGATACTTGTCCTGTGAGCTCAGACAACGGCCGTATCTTGTGATCAGAGAGGTATGTCTTCACCCACTGACGGTCTAGAATGCTTACTTGGGCCCCAGTGTCCAGGAGGGCTTCCACCGCATAGCTGTGTATGTAGCAATTGATGGTGCACTTCTTCCCCACTAGCTGGACCAGTCTCTCATGGGTCTGTACCTCCTGAGCTGTGAAGGTGGAGGCTGCACTCCTGGCGTTCGCTCGGTCAGTGTCTCCTGTTCTCCGCTCGGCCACTGTGGAGCCTTGTACTTGGTGGCTGCCCATGGCGTGCGCGCCTGCCGGTGGTCGGGAGGATGGACCTCTGCTCTGTTCCTGCCCCCCTCTCCTCTTCAGGCAGCCGACGGCTCTGTGGCCCTCTTCCCCACAGACGAAACAGTGACCACATCTGTTACCCGCTGCCACACAGCTCGGGCACCCAAATTGTCTGGGTGTTCTCTGGTACTCAGGCTGTCTGGGTGTTCTCTGGTACTCAGTTTGGGCAACCTGCCGCTGACGTGCATGTTCAGGAGGGGCTCTTGTGTCTTTAAGAGTGTCGACCACTTTGGTCAAAGCATCGAGTTTGGCACAGAGTTCATGTAGCAGGTTGTCCTTGCTCTTTTGTTTTGGTTCAGGAGGCACGTTTGGTTCCAGTTGTGCGCTGTGAGCAGTGGTTACCTTTTGGCGGGCGCCGTAGCCCAGTCGCCGCTGTCTCTCACTCTCCTCGCTGCATATTTTGTTCACCTGTCTCAAGAGAGTTTCATCAGTAACAGTACAGTCGGACAGGAATGGCTTGAGTTCAGTACGGACATCACTGTGTTTCGGGAGGAGACCTTGGTGGACTGTACGTAGGAACACATTCAGGACTGTGCGAGGCTCATACTCAATGTCTGTGTTGGCCTGTTTTGACGCGAAGAGAACCTTTTGTTTCAGGCCCATCATTCTGTATAGGAACTGTTGGGGGCTCTCCTGTTCATTTTGCTTTGTGCTCATTAACTCTTGAAAGAGCTCGCTGCCACTCTTCTCGCTCATATGCCAGCGTAGGAAGCCTTTAAGTTCGCTGATAGTCAGGTCATCTTTGTTGATGAGCATATCTTTATACTGTCCTGGTTTAACTATGCGTAACACGCCTTGAATAACTTCATTCTCTGTATGTTTGACTCTGATACCCTCATCTATCTGTTTGCATAGACTGTTAAACCCTATGTCTGATGTACTGTCGCCAACCTGCCCGCCTTGAATCTTAAATTCTCTGCGTAGTAATGGTAAATCTCTCATGGAGACAACATTGTCACTCATGGTGCCGGTAGGTGTGTGACTAGTACTCAGAGGGTGTTGGCTATGTAGTGCGGGTGTGAGAGGCTGATTCACTGTAAATTCAGCTAGCCTTCTCCCTAAAGCCTCGTAGTTAGCCATCAGAGTCTGGTACTCAGTTGTTGGTCTGTTAATTAACTCAACTTGAGATGTGTCTGCACTGCTTTGTTCAACTCTAACAGGGTGAGATGTTGGTGTTGCTTTAACAGGTGTTGACGTATCAGCAGGACTGCGTTCTGTTCCTATAGGTAGAGTGACCGCTGGTGAGGTGACTTCTTTATCTGCCACACCAGTTTCTTTCTTTCGTCGCCACCTGCGGTTACCTTGCCATCTCCGTCCATCTTTACTGTTCACAGTCCCAGACGTCTTTGAGTTTGGAGTGCTGCACTCTTCCAGCCAGGTTCCTCACTTGGTCACCTTAGCTGCCTCAGTCGCACACCCCTCGCTCCTCCACGCTGGTCAGTTCACTTATGGGCTTTGGTTGGTAGCTGCACGGACGACGAGCTCCCCCAGGCGGACGTCAGCCGGTCTGGCTACTTGTGGGCTTGCGTTCGTAGTTGCACGGACGAGGATCCCCAGGCGGTCATCTGATGCCCGCCCCACGTTGGGCGCCAAGAATTGTTACAGGTCCCGCCTTGGTAAGGGGCGGGGCCAGCAACGTATAGGGATCTGTTTTATGTAGAAAGACGAAATAAAACAGGAGAGATCATATTGCTTGTTTAGCAGGCTGTGTAATCTTTATTTACTTAACATCAAATTAATCTTCTCTTTATGCACTCTCATTGTTCCCCATGCATCTCAACAACCATCCTTTCCAACCAACAATCACCATACCCCAACAAACTTCCATGTACACATCACACCACGTACACATCACATTTCTACCTGCACTTCATGCAATACTAAACCAATACATTGACCTATTAACACTAACTGTTACGCTCCTTACTGTTTTTATTACAGTTCACTATAATCTTATTATCTATATTTTAGTATGATATTTTATTATCTTCAACACAATATTCAAAATATATCAGCCTCTGTCCAGCAAACTACATATTTACATACAAAACTAGGCTACACTTACCAACAGTAACTGAAGTGAGCTTATACTTTTATTACACACACACACACACACACACACACACACACACATACATACATACATACATACTAACTGATTCACAAACCAAACCCAATGAGCCCAGGAGCCAAAACGAAACAAAAGAAACACTTAACACTGGCGCGAATCACCACTCTCCCCCTCAACGCAAATTAGCATGCCACTAGCCTCAATGCTAGCGAACTTGCAAAGTTCGACAGAATACACCCCTCAGTGGATAACAATACCTATAACTGTATCAACTAACACTTTATATTATTATACATCTGGTTCTCAAAACGTTTTCCTTCTTGGTGACTTTACACACCTGTTTTATGTAGAAAGACGAAATAAAACAGGAGAGATCATATTGCTTGTTTAGCAGGCTGTGTAATCTGAGGACACGAGCCCGCTGCAACAGTCTTATTGTACCGATAGATCGCCCTCTATTGGCGGGAGGTGAACATTGCAACAAATAATTACCAAATTAATACAATACAATATACAAAATTAATACAATACAATATACAAAATTGTGACAACACAATTGTGAGTGTCACATAATCAATAGCTTACTGTTGTCCAACCCATTCTCAACCACCCCATTTCTGTACCTTTGCTTCTCTCCTATTCCTATACCCAGATGCCCCCATTTTCCTTCTTACTTATGTGAAAAATGTAAACTTTTAAAAGAAAAAGACAGTTTCGCTATTGTCACACCCTCCTCCTTCAAATGTTCTCTTAAAACCCATCTTTTAAACGTGCTTTTAATGTACCTTTCCCCCTACATTGGTCTATCAGTACCTGATACTCTTTTTTGAGGTCTGTACTGTTTTTACTGTTTATGTAAATTGTCTTTGAGTACTGAGAAAAGCGCTATAAAATAAATGTATTATTATTATTATTTGGGCCTATTATTAAGCACTTGGCCTATATGGAATCACAGCTTGTTCTACAATCTGATTAACTACTACAGTACCTGACCATGTCCATATACCTCGTTCTTGTAATTCTATCCATCCCTCTGCTAGCTGCATTTTACCCTTTTTCATTTGCCCAGATAAAGTGAGTCTGTACAGGAAGTTACTGTGTTTAAATCACCGTGAACCAAATACAAACCCTCATGCTTTATAGATAGTCTGGTGTAAGGGAAGTATGTTACATAAGGGTCTGCAGCTTATATAATTAGGGACTTCAGAATGTTTTGAGCCTGAATTCAAGGAGTGTATGTGTGTGTTTTTGTAAATGTGTCTTTTCCCCTGCCCATCCTCTAAAACATGGTGATAGAGATAAACTGCTTCAAAGGGGGTTGCTTTGCTAATTAGTGTGAGCTCCTGTGACAGCCCGGGGAGGTTTGTCCCCCCTGGACTCCCTCCTCCCTCCACACCTTCCTCCCTCTCTCCTTCCCTCCCTTCATTCATCTGCACTTCATTCGTTCTCTCTTCATCTTCGTGGAGACATACTTCAGACAAGCCCCGAGATGAAAACTTCTAATCATTTTCCCGTCTGTCAATATATCATCATTTTTTTTTTTCTTCTAATTCTTCATTCCCCTCTCCCTCCTTTCATTTTTGGATTATACTCCCCAAATTGAAAAATGTAAGCACCAGGTAAACACATTACAGCCACAGTCTGTATGATTTCCAGTCATTTCAAATAATGAAATACAGCCCTTGATTTACATATATGAATGATAACTATTACAAAGTAAACATCAATGACAGTAGTACAACTGTCACTGATCACTGTGTAAATACAAAAGCATTCACACATTTTACCTACTGTACACTTACAACATCCAAACAGGCATTTGCTATACAGGTTGCTTTTGAGTTTCTTGGTGCGCTTGCATGAAGCTGCCATACACAATTTATTTATGTTTGGTCTATGCTTGCCAGAGGCTAAATATAGTTCACGAGTAACCTGAATTTGCACTTAAAAACATTGTCTTTATAAGATATGTGCGTATATGAACATACTGTATATAGTATAGAACCATGCAGAACCATGCAGAACCAACACACACTGATATGGGCTAGTGTCAGTTATTTTAGTCTGCCTGAGATGAGAGAAGAGAGCAATGTACGGAGAAAGCTTACTGACAAGATTATTATAAATAAAAGGAGTATACAACTCACAAATGTGTATGATGATCCGTAAACCAAAACCACAAAGCAGTGGTGTTCTGTGTGTGTCCTTCTTACTCTCTCACTTGACCACTTTATTATATCAAGATTATTATGATTATTTTAGTCCTAGCCTACTGTTGAATTTTGTTTGAAAATGAAATGTTCCCCAATGCACTTTCCAAGTGAATATTCAGACAGCGGTGATCTGGAATTGTCAGTGTAATTTGTCATAGGTTGATCACCCAAAATAATCATGGCGAGTTCTAGATATTGCTAATATTATTTCAGCATAAACAAATGGCTTTGAGATCAGATTGTGATTATTAAGAATAACAATTCATCGGGTTTTATATTTTACTCATTATGTAAAGCACATACAGTATCCTAGTGCTGTGCTATATGAGTCTGAGGACCAAACAGGTTCTGTTTTATTCATCGCCAGACAGGGCTGATCAGATAGGAGCGGCATCCACGCTAAGGCAGCACAGAGCTGAGCATTTTCTCTGGAGGTGTGCTCAGGCTGGCTTCAACACTGCAGCACAGTGCCAGGCACATGCACACATCCTCATCTAATCTTCAACAGATAAAAACTGGCGAGCCGAGGAAAAGCAAAGAGTCCCTGTCAGAACTATCTCATATTTCATCTCCCCTGAGAGTTTCCAACTCCAGCTCTAAACATTATTTGTCTGTTGCTTTTGCAATCATTTGGGGATGTAGTTTTATTCCTTCTGAAATACTGAAATAAACAAACAAAAATGCTTCTGCATATTACACCGAAAGCCTCTGTGATCCTTAGCCTGTTCCATCAACAGTTAAATGCTCATTATGATGAAGTGTTAAAATTGCATTTATAGTTTATAGTATAGACTGTGACAGAACATCAAAACTCAACACACAGAAGCCGCTATAGCCCAGGAGTATGAGCCATCAAAATTAAGTTGAGTTATCCTAACAGAGCGGCAGAGGAATGTAACTCAGTAACTCAGTGAATTCAAATATTGCCTTTTTCCCTAATGCCTTATTCAAAGATTATTGACTTTTATATTAATTAATTCTCACTCATATTCATACTGCACATCCATAGAACTCTTGAACCGTTCTTGAGGGACCTGGACTATGTGACAAGATGGCTGGTGATGGCTGGTTTGTTTGCTAATTAGTGTTGGTATTAATTGCTTATACATTTCCCTGACAGCGATACTGTCACGTAACAATCTTTATGATTTCAGGTGCATTATTTAAGTACAATGTTGTATAAATGATTAATGAGATCACGTTAGAAATAATAGTTACGTAAAAATGATGGAAATACCTGACACCTCTAATCTATGTAAATGTCTAAAATACTAGAATCTTACATACAGAAAGCATCTTCACTATTATATTATTTGGCCATCTCTCTGACAAAAAGGATATGCTGGCATGAAGAGGGGGCCTCACTGAAACATGATTTACTCCCTAATCTGGTGTCTGCAGCATTGCAGCTGCCACGGCAATATTAAAGAGGCTGTCAACAAAACATGGGATTATCCTAATTGGTGTGAGCTTCCTTGACTTGATTGACTATGTAAGGCACAGTGACCACCCACAGGTAGCTGTGAGGATAACCAAGCCTTGTCTCTCCTATTGAAATGTGTAGGGCGCCTTTGCAGATGTTCGCTCATTGGTCCATGACTTAAATTGCTTATGCTGAAACTGTTTTGTTGTGATGTTTTCATAGGGTAAAACATATCTACTCCAAGAAACCATCAAATCCCACTCACCAAATTGTCATAAATTGATAGAGAGATTCCAGACAGTCTAGAGACCAGGGCCTTTCTTATTAGACATACAGTATTTCAGTGTGAGGCTGCAGTCTCCAGACTCCAGGGAGAGAGTGATTGTAATGCTTTTAGAGTTTAATGCTTTCAGGATATTTATAGATCTCGGAGGAACGTTGCGTGCTTTCGCCTGTAGTATGTGGTTTCTAACTAAAGTCAGAATCAAAGAAAACCTAGCAGGCAGGATTGGCCAGAGAGCAAACATGAGACTCTTCTCAAGTACGCCTCCAAATACCAGAGTATCTGATACCAGGCAATCCACAACCTTCAGAGAAAGTCCAACCCTATGGTTGTAGTATTATACTGTTTGTCATATCGGGCCATCATGATAGTATCTCTCATGACGTCAATATTTTTTGAAAACAAATACTTTTCATCCCTAGCTAGCCAGATTACCAAGATCAGGAATTTAGCTAGCCAGCTAACCTTAGCTTTAGTATAGAACTAGAATAATGTTTACAGTATAGAACTAGAAAAAATATGTTCCAGGAGAATCTTTGTGGGCTTGCAAAGTCTTATTTTGGTAGTAGAAAAAAGTTTTAAGATGATTTGGATGATGGATTTGCTGGGTAGTTGAAATAATGAATTGAGATGGTGTTATTATGGTAGCGGATTAAGTTAAAAAGATGATTGAAGATGTTTGGTGGGTTGGATGGATGTATGAAAGGTTGGTTGGGATTTATTTATTTATTTGAGTAGGGACAGATGCAATAAAATGTACATTTATCATCCATATACAGTATATATTGGCTCCTACAGTATGTTTTCCTTAAATTCCTTCTTCAGCAAATAAAATGCATGTTCAATTGGATTTAAAACTGTAGATTGACTTAGCCACTCTAAAACTTTCCACGTTTGACCCTGAAAAACGTCCTAGTTGCTATGGCAATATTGGGGTATTGTCTTGCTGTATGATGAAGCGCCATCCATTGGAAGCATTTGCTTGAACTTCAGCAGAGAATGTTTCTGTATACTTCAGAATTAATTTTTCGGCTGCCATCAGCAGTTACATCATCAATGAATGTCAAGTGAGTCAGTTCCAGTGGAAGCCATACATGCCCGAGCCAGAACACCCTCTCTACCATGTGAGAGCCTCTGGTGAAACTGGGAACAAGTCACCAACCAATCAAAATGTTCAGACTTGAGTAATCTCCACTACTATCTAGTTAACTATAACACTACTTTACATTGTTAGTAGGCTCACAAAACAAGCTGTGTTAGTTGACTAGAGAGTGTGTCATTGATTTTCAACAACGCTGAAATGTATTTACATTTTTCGGAATAAAAGTCTGAACATTAAATCGTCTGCCGACTTGTTCCTGGTTTCACCAGCCACTGTCAGATATTTCGCAGATGAGGTGGTATTCTAGGGAATTCTTTTTATCCACACTTTACACTTGCCATCACTCTAGTGCATGTTAATCTGTACACAATACTTTTTGTTCCAGAATTCTGCAGGCTCTTTTAGGTACTTTTTTGCAAACTGTAATCTGGTCATCCAGTTTCTGTTGCTAACTAATGGTTTACACCTTGCAGTGTTTCAGTTTGTGTTTCCGTTTCAGTTTACTGTTGGGATCCTTGGCTTGCAGTCAGTAGTCACAATGAAAAAACGTACAAAATACAATATACCATTACGCAGAACAATCGTAGAAGGGCGTGGTCTTCACTGTCCAACACAGACCTGGCCTTACGGAGAACATGCTGGTCAAAGATGACAATGAGGGTGGTCTGTTGGACATATATAGCTTTGCCAGCCACCTTGACAATAGAGCTCAATGAATGAATGAATGAATGAATGAATGAATGAATGGTCTTTATTGTCATTGCTATAGTACAGGTACCAAACAACGAAATTTAGGAGGGGTGGCTCCCCTGGTGTTAGGAAAGAAAAAAGAACTACAAAAACACAAGAAGGGAAGGAGCTGGTTTACATAAATAAAGGCTATGTACACTATCCACTATACTATACTGTACAGATAGACGACTAGGGTTGTCATATTGCACATAGTGTTATTGCACATTCATTTGAAGTGTCGCAGTTTGCAGGCTAGAAATTATTATAAAATAAGCGGCTCTTATTCCTGATATTAAGGTTAAAGTACCTAGCAATCATGGAGAAGGTAAGAACAGATTCAATAAAATACTTGTAGAACAGCAACACCATTGTCCTATTTACATTCAAACCATTTAGGTTTCTCAGGAAATGCAGACGTTGCTGACCCTACTTACAGACAACGTCAGTGTTGGTATCATAGTTCAACTTGTCTTCAATTACTGTACCAAGGTATATTGATCGACAAATTCAATACGAAGCCCTTTGATGAAGGTCTGAGATGGCGAGAGTGGTTGTCTCCTAAAATCAATAGCCATATCCTTGGTCTCAGTTACATTTAGTTGGAAGAAAGCATCATCACATCACTTTGGTGGTCATTTCTGTCCCATTCATCTCTAGAGCACTGCATTTAACCCCTTGATACAAATTGGGTCCATATGCATGTCCACCTGGTTCGGATTGTCCCATTTCCGTAAGAGTTCTCAAAAGTTATGGTTCATCAACAAATCACTCAATAAGTTGAATTGAGTTCATCTTAATGCAAGGATAATGTCATTTTGGAATCAATATCTCTGATTTGCATCCATCTCCCATCATGCATTGTACAGTTGCTTCCAGTCAGGTCAAATCAGTTTCGCAGATGGTAGTGGCGTTGCAAAATATTCCTTATATTTTCAAAACTTTGTTGTTAACTCTTTTTAGACTCTAGCCAACCATACGGGTAAAACATTTTAAGGTCATGTTCTCACATGAAAGTCAGAATCGAGACCCGGAGCAAGTGGATGAGTTCACAACATTGTTGCATAAATTATTTCTCTGATTTGCGTTCTCACAGCCCTTCATGTAAACAAAGTAACATATGCAATCGAAGCAACAGACGTGGTAGTTGATTGGTCAGAAAAATTGAGAATTGCCCATTGTCCCTCTCTTATCCAGATCAACACGCGTGCGCTGTTGTTTTCCTATGGACTGCCTCGAGCAGTGTTCTCACCAAAAGCGAAGCGAAGCAAAGTGATGGATGCGTCGTTTTTAACCGAAGCGAAACCACCCTTTTCAAGCGGAGCATCCGACGGGTATTTGCTCCGGGAGTTACTTCGAATGCGCGTTCTCACAACTCCAAACAACGCAGAGCAAAGCGAACTTTATCCTAAACTCCGTTTCAAGTGAAGCAAATGTTCTAGTGAGAACACCCCCTAAATGTTTGTTTTCACATAGCTACAGTAGGTCACTGTTTAAATATGCATGTTGTCATCCGACGGTGTTGAGCACAACCTCTCTCAGTGTTGTCAATGGCCCACATATGCAAGCATACAGTGTAAGCCACTGATTCAAGAAACAGGGCTATGGATGGGCGCTGTGGATCCAGCTGTTGCTCAACTTTGCCTTTTGTTCTTTATTTTGGTGCTAACTGTTACTTTTTGTGTACTTTTGTTTAGCTTGCCCTAAGCATTTCATTGCCCCGTCAACGGCTGTGTCTATGATGAATAAACATTGATTTGATTTGATTTGATTTGACGGTCGATCCGTCACATTGCACATCTATTTTTGACAGAGCTCAAAACTGCACATGTTGAAGGAAAGTACCCTCAGTCGATCCAGATGGCCCATGAGCATCACTCTCTGGAATTATGCATCACATTGAAATCCTGCAAACAAGTCCTAATTCTTAAAAAAAAGTGAAGGGGTGTGTTGACTTTCTATAGATAGATAGATAGATAGACTTTATTTGTCATTGTTACAGTACAGGTACCAAACAACGAAATTTAGGAGGGGAGGCTCCCCTGGTGTTTAAGAAAGGAAAAAGAAACACATTTTGGAAAAAGCATAGATGCATAAAATCACAAGAAGATAAGGAGCTGGTTTACATCAATAGAGGCTATGTACACAATCCACTGTACTATACTGCACAGATAGTCAAATAGGGTTGTCATATTTCACAAGAAAGTATTTTTTCACATTTTTTTAAAGTGTCACAGTTTGCAGGCAATTTTTTCACATTTTTTTAAAGTGTCACAGTTTGCAGGCTTGAAAATGTACATGTTTGTGCCTCAGCACTAGCTGCCATACAATCCGTCCGGACTTGTCCTGGGCACAGAACTTAGGCCTTTTCTGTGTTCAGGGCCTTGACGGCCCTGTGGTAGAAGCTGTCCTTCAGTCTGTTTGTCCTAGCGGCCGGGGTCCTGTATAGCCACTGTATATGTTATTTTATTTATTTAGTGTGTGTCTTTATTGAGTGTGTGTGTGTGTATGTTCACCCCCCCCCCCGCCGAAACACCCGGCAATCGAAAACTCCAACCCCCCGACAAAACGTGTGTGCGGGGGGGCTACATTAAAAATCTCACTTAGACCCACAAAAGTCCTAGGGCCGGCCCTGTTGGCATCTTGCATGTCTGCACCAACAGGAGTCTGTTAGCAATGATATGACTGTAAATGTAAATGTGAAAATATGCGCAATGAATGTGAAAAATGCAAAGGAGCCTCAGCGTGCCTCAGAGTTTGAGTATCAGGACTGTTTGTAATGGTGGAATCGAGTTGAGTTTGAACTGACTTGAGATTTGAATGGGAAATGAGAACCCCTTTCAAAGAGTAGTGAACAGAAGACATAAAGAGGGGGACTGTTGAAAGACAATTTCAAACCTTATGTAACCAACCCAAATTGTTCCATTTTTGACAGGATTCCACATTATAGTGCCAGAGGGTTTTTTCGTTCTGTTTTTCAGAAATACACATAACAGTATTCTTTTTTTTAAAAAATGTTTTAAAGCTTTGAGAAACACAAACAGAAGACTGAGTCACTGCATCTGTCTGTTATCCCCTCAATCCTGTTTCCCTGCCTCTTAAATAAATCCTCTATCATTCATTCCTTATTCTCATCTCTCCCCAGTGCACCCCCATCGTGGGCCATGGATTTGTGCTGGACAAGTACAAGTGCCAATGCCGGAGAGGCTTCTACCATCCCAGCAGAGTGGCGCTCAATGGCTTTACAAGTAGGTATAGTGCTCCTCCATTCCAGCAACAAGTGGCATTTCTGCATCATCAACCTGGATCACTTCTGTGGCTTTAGCAACAATGATGGCTTTAGCAGTGGACACAAAACACATGCATTTGCATTGTATTTGTTTTTATGTTTAGTTTGAAGAACATTGCTTGAATATTGTTTGGGTCTTTCTTTTTTAAGTCTTTATGTTTCTACACCACTGATAAATGCAAGGCAGTGGCTTGAAGGCAGAGGATCATTAGCGGACAATAAATTAATATGGTCTTCTCCATTACTTTGTGAGAGAAAATTATGTAATAAGACATTTTTCTACATTTAAGATTCAAACTTCACAACAGTAAATTGAATGTCTAGAGCAAGCTGTAGAAACTGATTTTCTGTTGTAAGCACACAATGAAACCTGTTTTCTCTGCTTGTCCTCCTGTGCCACACATTTGAATAAATGCAATTACCCTTTTGTATTCCATAGTCTGTCTTTGACCCTAGAAACTCAGAACAATGCTGAGTCACACCAGAGTGATTGCCCGGCATTGTTCACTCTAGGGTCACCACTCCTCACCTTTGTTATACTGTAAGGAAGGGAGGGCCAGATTCCCCCCTAACCTTCATCCCCATCATCTTCCTCAATGTACAAATCCACACCCCTTGTAAGTGATTGGTCTAGACCTCACCTAAAGGCGGACTTGTTTATGAAGGGACCTGAGAGCATACTGACATGTAATGAATGATCTTGACTTTGAGAGAAACTTTGACTCTTCAGATGCGTCTGACGAACCTGTAAACGTTCTCCTTCTATAGAGGAAAACATTAAATATCTTTTTCTTATGCATCTTGAAACGAAACAGGCTGCCTTTCTTAAATTTGCTCTAACAACTTCTGCCAGACAGCACCCATTGGGATGCTACAACATTATTGTAATGACACCTAAAAGTATCAGTGAAGAAAAAACCCATACAACTGCATCATTAAAGAGATTCCAAATCTCCCTAATTTGGTTTGGATTGCAGGAGGATACTCATATCAGGGTCTGAATGGACCTGCCACTGTTATTTCTCATACATCCCTCAAAACCGGTTTTTGTTGTTTCCTAGCAACAATAAAACTGTCAAGCATAACTGTGAAGCATAACAAGCACAATGGCATGGTACATAAGATGTTAAAACTATTAAAATGTTCTCCACATTGCTTGTCAGAAACAGTATTGCATGGTAGATTCGAGTTAATTATCACAACAAGAGTGTATCATGCCTAAGAGTGGAGAGTAGAAGAGGAAAAGGTGCCCACCCATTGTGATAATTATTTCCCCAGATATTTTTTGACTAGCTTGTTGTGCTGACACATCCACATCCACACGCACCGCACAGCTGATCAACATCAACTCTGCTCACAAAAGTTACCATGACAATCTAATTTCCACTGACAAAATGCTGCTACAGAAGCATGCATCCCTGGTACTAGGGGTTAATGTGTTTCAGAGAGGCCTTTTTTAGGACAGCTTTTGAAGGGCTTGTCATCTGTACACAGAATTATATGACAGTGATAGTACTATCTCTGTGTTGCCATATCTTCCTGAGTGTAAAGATGACTTTGTTAGACGTGTATTATTTCACTGGATTTCTCAACTGCTCCTTTGTTTAGCTTTGTTTTGATTGTAGTCCAAGTTGTGCATATTTTACTATAATTGGGTTGCAAATACTCTGCACACCACTTAGCAAAATCAAAACCACTGAGAGAAGAAGAGAGGAGTACAGAGTCTAACTCCTCTTCACTTAATTGGGTTCAAATCAATTGAACTTGTTATTTTTGGGGAGGCTGTAGCTTCATACATCATGGAGGAGTAAATTGTAGGAGGATGGACAGATTCTGTGTAGCCCCAGTCCTTTTCGGTGATTTAATCTGAACCAGAGAGTATAGCAGTTATGGTGATGCACTTGAGCAGATGGTCTTCAAGTAGGAACTATTCTTTAATTAGTGTTATTTTAAAGTTGACTTCTGGTTACTATAGGTTCTTAGGCCAATTATGTTTAACCCGTGACTAACACTGTAGCAACACTGGAAGACAACCATCAAAATGACACCGTGTTATCACATTCTACTGTGCAATGTTTGATTCACAGTAAACATTGTCCTACAGTTATTTTCCATTGTCTCACTATGGTTGGCACAAAACAGTGAATCCTTTTACATGTATACAATGTTTAGATTTAGACTGCACCATACTGTTTTCCGTCAACAATGTTCCATCAACCATACCATGTCCAAAAACAATGTTTCAGTCTAGACACTCACTTCAGTTTAATCATAATGTTTTAGGAAAATGGTAATACATTAGTTTGATGTAATTAGATGGCTCCGCTCTGTATAGCTCCCTGCCTGAAGTTTAACAACATAATCCCCAAAAAAACTATATGGCAGGGAGCCCATGACTTATCAGACCCCACGTAGGCAGGCTAAATACAGAGAGACTGAGGGTAAGAAGGTTGGGGCGGTGGGAGGGACGTACCAGCAAGTATTACTCTCATAGACAGTGGTGTCACACTGTTTAACCATGGTGGAGTGTTTCAAACTTGGCTGCTTTTAAGCCTTGTCCCTGAACATGTGATGGAAGTTTTTGCATACGTGTGAATCAGCTGTCCCATCACCTGACTTAAAGTGGCCTGCCACTGTTCCATTTAGAGCGCCCTGCCTGAACTAATGCAAGCTTCATTAATACAACGTCAGTATTTCTAAAATGGGGAGTATTAACAGGGCGGAAAGCTAACATCTGCGTGTTGAATGTTACTGAATATTCGACTTAATATTACTCGCAAAGGAAGCTAGAACTATCATAGAACTGCTATTGAACGTAACTTGCTATTGAAGTTGAAAACATAACCACATTTTTCACTCAATCCATCATGTCACCACATGGCACAGTTTTTGTTGTGACACATTTATAATGCTTTACTGATGATAAAATGCTCGCAACATTACTATCCGCAGCATCTGTCTTGAACTTTGACCTGCAACAGCCTCCCCAATGCTATCATGACCCATCGTCTTCTTTGCTTACTGTGTCCACTATCTTTGCCCTTTCTAAAAGAGAGGGGTCCACACAGTGAAGACCTCTTTGAGGGGTCCAGCAAGTGTCTGCCATGCCAGGACGGCTGCCCCTTCTGCCGGGATGACACGCCTTGTCTGGCCCAGGAGGATGGGACCCTCCGGCTTGCTGTAGCCTCCTTCCAGGGCCTCTGTGTGCTGCTGGACTCTGTCGGCATGTTGCTGGTCTACCACTTCCGCAGGAACAAGGTGATTGCTTTCAGGTCAATGGGGTCAGGTGTCAGGTGTTCAGACTGGGCCTATCAGGTCATTAAAGGGGTTCTCCAACTAAACCATACTTTTTATATGATGAAAATAACACAACCCTCCTCAAAAACAGATTAAAAAAGTGACACCCCCCCTCCCGTATTTTAGACCCTCTCCCTCCGGTAATTATCAAACAGTCCTTGTAAAGCATATAGCACCCATAAATTATACCACTGACTTTGTTCATGGGTAGCCTTGACCCAAATCCTGCATCACAAAATACCTTTTGATCAGAGTAAATAGAGCTAGAACATTGTGAAAAATCTCAAATTCACTCTCCCCGCCTAAAAACTACAGCTTTTAGAGTGAATATCAGCTTGGAAACCTGACATTATAGCCCAAATCATCTAGGAATCAGTACTCCAGGGTCTGATGAGTACTTGTGCCAAATTAGATGCTTTTGATCTCCAAAGATTACTGGGCAAGCTGCAGCAGCAGTGGCTCGTCTGTAAATAATAGCCTACCTGTATAGGCATAGTCAAAGACTGCATAGACTTAGCATACCCCTCTGTCTCGTGTCTAATCAAAAATAGCCGATGCTCATATGTAGGTAATCGTCTGTAAACTGCATATCATCATCTGACCAAAACATTCAAGTATTCCCCCTAGGAAAGCCAAAATTATGACAACATCAATGGAGGTGATAGATAAATATGAGACATTCAAGTTCAAAGCCTTATATCAATTTCAACCTCATCATAATTTCGATCAATTGCGACCTGCAAGAAAATGGTAGTACCGTACGTAGTCTCCGGGCGGGCCTCACCAAAGGGATTCCATTCTTTCTTCAGTCTTCAATATAAACGACAGGACTAACTATTAAACATTTTGAAGATTAGAAATAATGAGGGGGTTGTGTCTTAAAAATATGTTATTTATAGCACTTTATGTTGTTACCAAATAATCTTTTTGAAATACAGTTCAGAGACATCCCTAGAGGTGTGGAAATTTAAATAAAAGACAGTGCCTTCTAGGATATAATAGGTAATTAAATCCAGCCCAGAAGTCTCCTGGCCTTGCTCATCTTCTTTTTATTGGCAGATAAATAAAAGGAAGACTTTTACTCTCCATAACCATTGTGGGTTTTTTGCCACTGAATTAAATACCTCTACATACTCCACAGACCATACATTATGGTACATATTATGTTTTTAGGTTGTTTTGTTTTTAACTTATTATGTTTTTACGGTTGTTGTTTTTTCTCTCTGTAGCACTCTGAGATTATTTTGAATGAAAAGTGCAATACAGATAAAATGCATTATCATTATTATGATTATTATACAGTGTGACAACGTTCTCTGTGGTTAAGAGGCGTTATCTATTTATTCTGTTGTTCTTTTTGTTTCTGTAGAGAATCCGAGCCTCTGGGCTCATCCTCCTGGAGGCCATCTTGTTTGGCGCTTTGCTGCTCTATGTTCCTGTAAGTCACAATGTCTATCTTGTTGTTGTGTTGATTATACCCAGTACTCAAGTTGTAAAAGAAAATCAGGGGGGATGGTGCATTTTATCATATGGGGAGAATTTTAGCATCCCCACAGCGTCAGTGACTTCAGTGTCAGTGACTTGGTAACAATGTCATTGCATGTGTGCGTGCCCCCTCGCCCACAGTGTTTTACTCAATATGCGCAAAACTAAATGTTGAAATAACAGTAATACCACGTTCATTGATAAAATGACATAAGGGACGGAAAGGGGGGATGGCAGTTTTAGAAGGGGGATGATTTTGACTGTTTTTATTTCAGGGGGAATGCAACTCGAATGCTGATTATACAGTAGTTGTCCTTATCTGCTATGGACTGCACTCTGTGATGAGAACATGTAACACCAGACCAGGGTTGAAATAGTATATTATTGTATCAAGTATTTCAATTACTTTCAAGGCGGGGGGAGGGGATAATGTGTAAAATAGTAAAAAAAACAACAACAAATAAAACAAAGGGATAATTACAAATATTTTTGACAGAAGTTGTTGTTTTAGGCAGACCACTCTCCTACACAACTATTCCTGGACAGAAGTGGAGTCCTTCCCCAGAAATATCCCTTTCCTCTTTCCACCCGACAGGAGCAGCATCTCCTCAATTTGACATGCACATGTCTCTTCCTCCCTTCATACTCCCTTTCCCTGCCTCTCCCTCTCTCTTTCTCCCCCCTTCTCTCTCTCTCCCTATCTCACCCCCCTTCTCTCTCTCTCTCTCTCTCCCAACCTCACTCCCCTCCCCTCTCTCTCCCTATCTCACCCCCCTCCTCTCCCCTCTCTCTCCCTATCTCACCCCCTTCTCTCTCTCTCTCCCAACCTCACTCCCCTCCCCTCTCTCTCCCTATCTCACCCCCCTCCTCTCCCCTCTCTCTCCCTATCTCACCCCCCTCCTCTCCCCTCTCTCTCTCTATCTCACTCCCCTCCCCTCTCTCTCCCTATCTCACCCCCCTCCTCTCCCCTCTCTCTCCCTATCTCACCCCCCTCCTCTCCCCTCTCTCTCCCTATCTCACCCCCCTCCTCTCCCCTCTCTCTCCCTATCTCACCCCCCTCCTCTCCCCTCTCTCTCTCTCTATCTCACCCCCCTCCTCTCCCCTCTCCCTCTCTCTCTCTCTCTCTCTCTTACTGCTGCTGCTGTTGCCACAGCCCTGGCTTATCTTAGTGCAGCTGCTCCACTGTGTCACGCAATGCATTTTTAAAGGGTCCATCAAGTTCTAGCACAACTTGTTTTAAAAATAAAGCTGCTGATTAATTGATGGAAGGGGGTGGGGGGAGGGGAGCCACCTTTGCAGGGTGATATAAACATGAAGCAAAAACTCTTGTTGGCTTCAGAGTTCCATGTGACTTTGTCTCCCTCAGAGTCTGTCTGTCTGTCTGACAGTGTATGTTTGTGCGTGTTTATAGGGGAGTGTGTCACCTAGTTTTACCTCGTATTTTGTAGGTGATGTATTTCGGCCTGTCATGGAGAGCCGGGAGGCTAGTTTACTGTAAAGGGAGAATGAGGCCAAGATCAGCTAATCCTAGCCACAGATTATCAGAAGAGAGGGAAGAGTGAGCATGCTGTATATTGCCTCTGCCCTGTTTGATGGTTGGAGTATCGTAGTTGATGTGAAGTTGAAGTTGCCGTTGGGTATTTCTCTTTGCGTGGGTGTGTTTCATAACAGCCACAAATAAACAAAAAATGTGGGGCACAAGACCAACTCTTAATCACCACGAGGCAAGCATGGAAAAGGATGTTGAATGTTCAGCTGTATAAAATCAGCTGTGTAAAATCTACATAAAATATAAATGGGCATTTATTTATTTTTTGGCAGAGCAATATCACAACTATGACTACAATCATAGTGTTTATAGATAACATCACAGCTATAATCCCTGAGCTGGGTACTATGGACATGGCGTTACATTTTCCATGACCTGCATAATGCCAAGCTTTAGTATTTTAAGACTTTGATCAGATGACGATGCAACATATCCTTGATTCTGTGCATTACATTTTCATCTTGAGCTGTTAGAGCATTTCTGGCTGTATGAATGAATAACTGAAGGCAAAAAAATCAAGATGATATTCTTACATTAAGAAAAAATAGGGTTAGGGTTATGCGGTGTGTCCTAACATTTTAACATGACAGTATTTTATTTTGTGGATTTTATGTATTTGATAGTAGTTCTCTTTCACAGCTGTCTCTACAGTAGACAATGTAACACTTAACACCCTGTGAGTAAAAAAAACATGTTATTGTTAAAACTCATTGGGCATGTTTTTGTATCAGTACCAAATGGCACCTGTAATTTTCAGGATGGAATCAAATGGTAACACTTAAGGTTGTCAATGACAACACTTGCAGAGCATTTTTTACGTTAAGTGTGGCAACCACTGGTACCGGCCGTGGGAAAAGCACACACCCAAATCAGAGAACGGCACACAGACCGGGTATGTTTCAGCCACTCTGAGCATATTTAATAAAACAAAGGGATAATCTGTATTCTCTGATGCAACTGGGCTTCTTCCTCATCTCGAGGGTAAAGGAGAGAGAGACCCAAGAATAGCTCGCCTGGGCTTGGGGCAGCTGTCTCTCTCGTCTGGGGGGTGTCCCACCGGGGCCAACCGGTTGGCCTCACCCGACCGTCACTGGGGAGACAGAACAGACCATGTTATGGTAAAGTGGTACTTCGATACTGCCGGTATCCGGCGCTCACCCTTCTCGTGGCTTCTTGTCGTGCTCCCCTCCAAATACGTAACATTTGCACACTGTTAGCCAACTGTGTGCTAACTGGCCTTAGGAAGTACAGCCTTCTTGTTTCTGGCCTTATGAAGTATAGCCTATTCGTCTACGGCCTTATGGAGTATACCTTTTTCCTCTGTGGCCCCATGGAGTATAGCCTCTTCATATGGCCCCATGGAAAAATACTTATTTTAAGGGTTTGGGCCTGTTTGATTTCTTCAGGGAGTTTGTTCCAGGAGCATGCGGCAGTGTGACTGAAAGCTGCTGCACCGTGTTTTGTTTTTACTCTTGGAATGATTAGCTGATTAGTCTCAACTGACCTTAGGGACCTTGCGGAAATATAGGGTGGGAGGAGACTAACTAAGGATGTCCTAAAATGGACACATGTACATCAGAATTGCCCACCCTCTAATAATGTGAAGATGGAAACATGATGTCAACCAAGCACTGAATGGTATACAGACTGTGAATATTGAGTGCTCTCACATCATGGAAGTGTGAATGACTGCAGCACTGTTTCAAGCCTCCTGAGAAGATGTTTTCCTTGTTTGAGAGTTGGTTCGTCACTGATCGCCGACATGTTTTGGTGCCTCAACACCAAAAGGAGGTGCGCCTGTCACACCCGCAGGTGCACCTGTCACACTGCTTAATTAAAGATAAAAATAAGAATGCATCATGGGAATTTGAAAGGGGGATAAATTACTGGGTATAATATATGGGTGTGATATGAGTCATATAGTTTAGTTTAGTTTTAGCACAGTGCAAGGAGGGAACGAAGCCCAGAAGGCTTGTACATAGTTCCAATCCCGTAAATAAATAAATATACAGCATGTAAACAAGAACATAAAGGTAACCCAAATAAAATGGGTTTGGAAAGGCCTTCACACTCATGTGCAGGCTATGATGGGTTGGGGAATTGTGGAAGACGTGTTTGTTTGGTCGTCTTTGTTTGGATTCCATAAAAGTCTGCAAGGCTGTGGAAGCGGTTAATCTGAACAGTTCCTTCTGATCTATGTATGTTTTAAAGGGCATTGATTGAAATAGTAGCATTGACACATGGGAGAGATTTCATCTTAGAGGAATTCACAATATAAGATTTCACATAACACATTGTGTATTCAGCATAGACTGTGACACTCAATTCCATTTTAGTCGCTTGAGATGTGATATATTTGCGGCCCTCCTCAAGTATAAACAAGTGTAAAACGGGGACCTACAACACATAAGCTTTGCAAACACCCATTGTACTTCGTGAAGTTTGCCTATGTCTTGAGTCAGGCTGTAATGAGCAAGTACGATCTTCACACTGCGCAAAAACCGCAGGGTAACATTTTTCAACCCACTGTCAGCATTTTCCCATTTAGTCAACATGCAGAAAATTAGACTGCAAACATTAAGGGTACGGGCCCTGCCCCACAGTCAGATGTCCTCTGGCAATTGGGCATAACGAAAGTTAAAGTTGTGTTTGCAATGCTGAGAGAAAAGTGAGCACTTGCCGTGTATGCTAATGTTGAATATCCCTTTAGGTGATGATACTTTACTTCAACCCGAGCGTATTCCGCTGTATCCTCCTGAGATGGGTTCGTCTCCTGGGTTTTGCTTCTGTTTATGGAACAGTGATCCTGAAGCTTTACAGGTATTAGTTTGATCATAACTTGTATGTTAGTAATACTAATTAATGTATACAGAAAACTGTTGTTACATTGTTGATACTGTGTAAATACATTTTATGCCACTCGACAAGAGGTGAAACAATGAATTTACTCTTATCTTTTTCCCTTTTTTTTCTAAAGGAGCACTTGTCATTACGGTTGCAAAATTCAGGGAATTTGCATGGAAACTTCCCATGGGAATAGTCATTTATCTACAGAGGTTTTTGGATACCGTATAGTAAAGTGACTTACAATTCAATGGATACTTCCAAAAGTGAAACAAAACCAAAACACCACAACTCACTTTCAGACACAGCCAGCAAAACAGTTCACAGATACAGCAACATCACTACTTCACTACTGAGATGAGGATATTTCATTCTAAGTGAAGCATGGCATCGCAGTAACATTTTGTGGTTGATTCAAAGTTGAAAAGACATCTCTGACTCTGTCCAGCGTTGATGTCACACAAATTTCAGGGGCATATGTGAAAGGTCATTTTGAGGTTGTTTCAACTGTTCGATTCAACCCAAAATCTAATTATACATGAATCCTCCACAATTTCTGACATGTAAAGAGTCCAGCTTTCTTGTATCCATCACAAATGGATTTCCTTGCAGAGTGCCTAAGGTGGTCTGCCATGGCATCCTCAATCTCATTGACGATTGTCTGTTGATCCTAATTCACGATGAACAGTGTCAGAAAAATAATGCAGAAAAAATGAATGAATAATGAATTCCTTTAATTATTATTGAAAACAATGCAACAGTTCTAGGTTCCGGTCGTACACTATAATCATATTAACTTCACTAGTCACAGTGATTACATACCTTATAATAACACTGATAATTTTAGAATTTGACTTAAAACAAAACTGACGAGTTTGCTACCATTGGGTTGGTAGCTAGCTAGCAGCTAACAAAAAACATTGCTATATAACATCTAACTGCATGTTTAACACATCACAATATGCTGATAGAACATCAACATGCTAAAAACACTACACATAACTAGATGATCACACAGACTGAGCTTTTGAACAGTCCTAAAACGTACGATGGTTAACAAGCCATGTATCACTAACACTCACCGGAGTACAAAGTAGGAAGACAGATGATATTTAGTGATCCTAAAACTGTTGTTTCTTGCTGAGTGGGCTCTTTCGTAATATGAAAAAAACTAAAACCTTTTGGTCATTTTTACGACTTGACATTTCCCGACTTGTTACCTCTTTCACCAGACCCTGTCACATATAGAATTTAGCAGAGCATAGTTTGCAGTTTGCTCTACTTTTGTCGTTATCATCGCTTATCCTAAAATATCTCCAAACTGCTGACATTGCTCCTCCTCTGCCTACCTGCTACGAGAAGTTACGTTACGTTGCCGTAAAGTGGTATTGGGAGCAGTTGTATCGGAGTAGTTTTCCGATTACGAGTATGAGTATGAGTACAGTATCGGTATCGGTGCATCCCTAATTATATTGCACATTATGCTATCTTATCCTAATGATTCATGTGAGAGGACCATGACATATCATTTTGAATTACACAGATCTACCTACCACAATGTAAACGTTTTCTCCTCTTCTGTGTGCGTGTGCGTGCATATGTGCAAGTACATGTTCACTCCCACTCCCACTCCCACTGCTCGTAGAAGAGGGGGCAAAGGGTAGCTAGCTACTTCTCTTCACAAAATTACCAATTACATTCCTTTTGGTGTGGAACATTTGAAACCTGCCCTCAGGGTCAGACTTTATAGCAGTCCCACTCAAACATATCAAAGATGAGACGGATCAATCCTGGCCTGTTCCTCACAGAGGTTGAGATATCCCCTCCTCGCTATATCTATGATAATCTAGTGCACAGCTCAGAGAGAGCACACAATCACGAGAAGCAATTGCTACTAAAAGAAAGTACATACAGTGGGCCAATGTTTAAATGGTTCATACTGCCATTGCAATGGTGGTCTATCTCGATGCCACCCCTTGTGAAGACATGTAAAGTGGCTATGCAGCTCTCTACAGACTGCATTATAGTCAACGTGATATGTGATCTGGTTATTTACACAGCCGTCCTAACCATTCATTTTGGGGTCATTGTAGTTATCAGGTGTAGTTATCAGTTATTGATTGCATTGCTGTAATTGCTTCTTTTTAATAAAGAGAAGTCCAAACGTTTTCTACCTCAACCCGGAAGTTCACCGGGTTGATCTGGTTATTTACACAGCTATTCATTTTGTGGTCATTGTAGCAATAGTGAGAAGGAATAGACACGTAAATACATACAGGATCCAAGTTATTTGTTGATAATATAGTTCATAAATATTTGTTATTTGATTATAATATTGGACTACTGTACATAGTGTGCCTTAATACAATGGAGTCAGTGTTTGTTCATCCTCCTCAATAGGTGCTCTTTGGTAAAAGAGTTAATTGGTCATTTAAAAACGGAAAGAGGACCAAGGCACTCTTCATACATTTAAAATGCCTTTATTTATTCTGGCATGTTTAATAGAACACATTATAAAAACTGGTTTTCGTTTAGGCATGGCCTTCTTCAAGGACTACAATTGGTTGCAACTAGAAATGTAGGGGATAGTAGTAGTTCCAGTGTAATTACAGTATGTAGATGTAGTGTTATTGTGTTACAGTAGACATAGAAATAATGGTGGTGATAATACCAGTATGGTAGGAGTAACAGTAATACAGTTACAAGAGGAATAGTAACTATATTTTTACAAACCCAATACCCAAACTTTTCGCCCTAATACAGGGTCCTGAAGGTGTTCTTGTCGCGCACTGCCCAGCGGACCCCTTACATGACCAGCTGGAGGGTCCTGCGACTGCTAGGGGTCATCTTGCTGGTGGTCTGCTGGTTCCTGGTGGCCTGGACCTCGGCTGTGTGTCAGAGTCCTGATCGAACCCTGGCCCTCATCGATGTGGGGGTCACCCCCGAGGGTCTGCAGTTCAGCATGTGTCTACTGGACCGCTGGGATTACATGATGTCCATCGGTAAGTCCGTCACGGTAAATGATAGTGATGGTGAGGCTGCTAGTACTGGTGTAGTTTGGAATGTGACTTTTATTACTACTGTTTAGACTTTTATTACTACTGTTCGTACTAGCAACTAGTGCTTTGACTGAAGACAATGCAGTGGAGTCAAAATGCCTTTTACAATTAATATCTAAGTGAAAAGAAACAAACCTAACCTCTAAATGGTACAAAGTTAAACATTTTATCACATTCTAAAGCAAGATAAATTTTTATTTGTAACTTTTTACAGTTTCAAAATAATAAAACAAGGAAAAAGGCCTTGTGCAAAAGTTTGGGAACCCTGTCAGCTAGTACTTTGTAACCCCTCCTCGGGTAACTATAACAGCTTGCAAACGCTTCCTGTAGCCAGCTTCGGGTCATTGTCTTGCTGGAATACCCAACCTCTCTTCAACTTCAATTTCTGGACTGACCTTCAAATATTAGCCTCCAGAATGTCTTGATATTTGGTGGAATCCATTCTTCCTTCCACCCACACAATATTGCCTGTGCCCCCAGCTGCTAAACAATCCCAAAGCATAATGGATCCACCTCCATGCTTAACAGTTGGCAAAGTGTTCTTCTCTACAAATGCTTCACCCTTTTTTCTCCAAACATACCTTCTTTGGTTGTGGCCAAAAGGTTGGTTTGGTCAGTCCAAAGCACATTGTTCCAATAGGCTCCAGGTTTCTCAAGGTTTTCTTTTGCATACTTCAGACGCTTACAGACGTCTGCTACTCTTTTTTGCAGCTCTTTTGCAGTGATGTGTGGATTCTTCTGAGCATTTCTCACCAGACCGTGGGCCATTCTATCTGAAAATGTTCTTGGTCTTCCAGATCTTGCCTTGACTTCAATTGTTCCATTTATTTTCCATTTTCTGATGATGTTTCTGACAGTGGAAATGGGTAGTTTTAAATGTTGGTTTCAAGAGTTAGTTAGTTAGTTAGTCTTCTCCTTGATGGTGGAAGTGAACTATCTTGATTCTGACATCCTTGGACAACTGTTTAGAGGAACCCATGGTTTTTAACACCAGACACAACAGCCACCGCAGTCGGATACTTTAGAAGGTACTTCAGAATATATAATTCAACCCTTTTTTTTGTTTTTGCTTTCAAGACATTTAAACCAACGGTGCCCACATTTTTGCACCCATATATGAAAATATAAATGATATAACAAATTATATCTGTATTCTAGCACTTCTCACTAAAGCATATGTACCTGAAATAATTAGAGTCTTTATGACCTTTCATAATATACAGATTATGCCATCCTTATGACAGTGTTATGTTGACCATATCAAGATGTTGTAAGTAAAGTGTTCCTACAAACAACAACAAAGAAATTGCAACTTATAACAAACTCATTACTAAACTAAAGTTTAATGAAGCATTCCTAAACCCATAAAGCCTTCATCATAAATAATTCATACTTAATTTGGGTGTTATAAAAGGTCCTGCAATCTGGCACTAAGTATAAGTCTTTTGCCAACATTAATGTGGCATAACATTTATTCATAAATTATATGTGAAGCATTTATTTGAGGCTTATAAAGAGTTTCAGAAGGCTTAATAAAGCCTTTAAAGTTGTAATTAGTTTAAAGTGTGATTCCAGATACAGTGGGGAAAATAAGTATCACATCAACAATTGTTAAATTAAACATATTTCCATTGCAGCTATTCACATAAAATTAACATAACATTTATAAATTTAGACCAGATATTCGTATTAACTCAATGAAACTACACAGCTAAAGAAATTGTAACATTCCAATCCATAAAAAATCTATGTGCAATAAAGTGGAATGACACAGTAAAAAAGTATTGAATGAATGGTCTTTATTGTCATTGCTATAGTACAGGTACCAAACAACGAAATTTGGGATATCAAAAAAAAAAAAAAAAAGAAGGGAAAGGAGCTGGTTTACATAAATAAAGGCTATGTACACTATCCACTATACTATACTGTACAGATAAAACGACTATTGAACACAGTAAGAAGAAAAAGCTACAAACAGCTACCATACCAATTAGTATCACATAATTAGTAATGATTTATAAATATTCATGGATGATAATTCACAATGATATTCACTGCTGACAAATCATCATCCAGATTCCAACATGATTCCCAACTTGTAATTGCTAATAATTATTGGGAGGATTTTTGGGGGGATTGGGAGGATTTTCCAAAGAACATTGGAGTCAGATAACTGAGCAAATTTCTGATATAGCAGAGTGAATGAGAAACAATATACAGACTCTCTTTCAGTCTGCAGCTTGCATCCACTCTCTAGCAGGAGATCTGTCCACATGGTAGTGGTGGGTTCTCATGCTGTGGGGGAAAAATGCTGGCAGATAAATGCTGGCAGTCTGTTCTAACCCACATTTTTTGTCTACCTTTCCAAATACAGCTGAATTTTTGTTTCTCCTGTGGGGGGTCTATCTCTGCTATGCTGTCCGGACAGTACCGTCAGCATTTCATGAACCACGCTACTTGGCTTTGGCTATATACAATGAACTTCTCATATCGGCAGTATTCCATGTCATTAGGTAAGTTGAATTAAATTACACCTTAAGATTTAATTTAATTTAAAATCCCAAATGTATAAATGTAAATCCCAATGTATGGTATGCAATGGATATAATAAGCACAAACAAGGGTCAATTGAAAATGCTCCTGTAAGGTTGCTATATAGGTGCCATATACTGTAGTTTATATTCATAATCAAGGAAGATGTGGGCCTCTAAGTAAGAGAATAACAAGAGCAGAATATCCCTGTTAAAAGGCATGGACTGCTCCCCGTCATGTAAATGAATAGTGTCAGCAGGACAGCACGGATAAGCCACTTGAAAGGAGGTGAATAAAATATGCCTGCACCAAGCAGACAGTGCATAAATCTGCCAAGGCTTAAAATAAACTCCTTATGCCCTGTAACTGTCTCTCTTGAGTCTGCTGGAGCTGACACTCAATGAGCTACCTCCTCATTTGACCACTAGGTGTGTGTGTGTGTGTGTGTGTGTGTGTGTGTGTGTGTGTGTGTGTGTGTGTGCGCGCGTGTGTGTTTGTGCGTGCGTGCGTGCGTGCGTGCGTGTGTGGGTGTGGTGTGGTGTGATGCCTGTGTTTGCTGACCTATACTTTAATACCGTCTCACCGTTTCGTCCCAAACCTACATATAGAACTTATCTGTTGTAAGTACATTTAATGCTGAAATTAAATTCCTGAATTATTAAAAGCGTTAAAGCGCTTGGTGTAGAAGTATAAAAAGTCTAGAAAGTATTTTGTCATGCTCATTAAAGCCAGTACAAGTCCCACCCACTTTTGAAAATGATTAGTTTGGACCCCCCCCCATTTTTACCATGTTTTAAAAATCGGTCAAAAATCAGTGCCTCGGTCTATCGACTCGGCCCTCTTTTCAGAGTGCTGTGTCAGTGCTTCATTATCAAATCCATTCCACTTGCATATTGAGAGAATGCCCAAAACAATGAAACTCCATACCATGTTTTCACTGCTACCTTGCACCCAGGCAGATTCTCACTGTACGCACACACATACACAAGAGTGAACACAAGAGTATAACTGGCTAACAATATAATCTAGCTTTGAGACACAGGCCTCAGGTCCTGGTGATTCTTCATAGTAGTAGTAGAAATGATTGGAGGATTAATGTAGTTTATACCCATCGGAGAACAAATTTAAATCGCAGAAAAAGAAAGGCATGACAATGAACAAATAACATTTAATAAAATAACATCGGCAGATGACAGTGCTGTGAATCGTGTATGTTGATCAATGAACACTTTGTTTTGTAGACATTTTGTAAACAAACAAACACACAGACATGCGGCCATACTTATGGGGTTGGCTGCAGGTGCCACCTGTTAAAAGGCACCAGAATACAGGAAACATCTACTCTGTTAAAATGTCTGGGGGAGGATCCCAAAACCCCCCATTACATTGGACCCACCCGTATTAATAATGCTTTCAACACCCATCTAGCCAGGTGATTGTTCTGCCATCACAATAAAGCCTCACTCAAAGTTGTCTGATAATGTTTAATATTGTAGTGCCGGAGGAAAAAGGAAAGACGTAGGCAACGTAATGATAACTGTTTAATCAAAATAACAACTTGTACTCTCAGTACAGGACCAGAAAATAGATCACCAAAACTGTTGTGTCTAAACAGGAAGTTGCAACGTTAATAATCCTCCCCTCTGCCCCTAGTGCCAGAACTGGTTCCCTCCCACTACACAACCAACAGTAAGAGGAGAACATGAACCCATAATGTAGTCACTACACCAGCCCCCCCAGTGTTCACCTCAATATTGGAAATCCTCACGGCGAGGAGGGCGTATGGCCCGGCCCCTACGATCGTAGGTAAAGTCAGGAGGTGCGGGAGGAGGTGTGACATCGCCCATCACGTCCTCCTGCAGGGAAGGACGGGGGGCAGTGACGACCGGGGGCTCGCGAGCTGCGGGGGGTTGTCGGGGTCGGAGGGGGGAATGGCCAGGGCGCGGCAGGGGCGGTAGGACTGGAGGCCGGCCTCTGCGCGGTGGCAGGGCCAAGTCCAGGGGCAGTTCAAGGTCCAAGTGGGCCGGTTTGAGGCGATCAACGGACACACACTCAGGCCTACCCCCCATGTCAACCATGAAGTTCTTGGCTCCGGCCTCGATGACACGGAAAGGCCCGTCATAAGGAGGACGTAGTGGAGTCCTGTGGCCATCATGACGAATGAAAACGAACCTCGCCGAGTGCAGCTCCGGGGGCACCCTCGAAGTAGGGACACCATGCTGCGTAGTCGGGACCGGGACGAAGGTCCTGGCGCTGTCCAGCAGGGAGGCGCGCTGAGCGGCGGCGGACCAGGGCTCCGTTGACTTGGGAATGAAGTCACCGGGGACCCGCAGCGGCTGTCCAAACACCAGCTCAGCGGACGACGACTGGAGGTCCTCCTTAGGCGCTGTCCTGAGCCCCAGCATGACCCACGGCAGCTTGTCAAGCCAGTCGCTGTCCGTGAGGCTGGCTCGAAGGGCGGCCTTCATGGATCGATGGAAACGCTCACAGAGCCCGTTCGCCTGCGGGTGATAGGCGGTTGTGCGGTGGAGCTTGACCCCCAGATTCTCCGCCACCGCTGCCCACAGCTCTGAAGTAAACTGTGAGCCACGGTCAGAGGAGAGATCAGCAGGGGTGCCGTAGCGGGAGACCCACACCGCGATGAACGCCCGGGCCAGGTCGGGGGCTGTCGTTGAGGAGAGCGGAACTGCCTCCGGCCAGCGAGTCGTCCTGTCCACCATGGTAAAGAGATAGGTGTATCCGTGCGAGGGGGGCAGCGGCCCTACCAGGTCCACGTTTACATGATCGAACCTCCGCTCAGGCACAGAGAACTGCTCCAGGGGGGCCTTGACGTGTCGATGCACCTTGGCGCGCTGGCAGGCGATGCACGTGTCTACCCAGGCCCTCACATCCCTCTTGAGCCCATGCCAGACGAATTTCTCTGACACCAGCCGTGAGGACGGTTTCCTACCAGGGTGAGACAAGCCGTGTATCGCCTCGAAGGCGGGGCGCCTCCAGTTGGCGGGGACCACCGGTCGTGGCTGACCCATGGAGACGTCGCACAGGAGCGTGGCCCCTGCGTCACCGAAAACCACCTCTTCTAGGCGCAGTCCTGTGTCCGACAACTTGAGAGCCTGGACGGCGGGGTCGGCGGCCTGGTCTGCAGCCATGCGCGCGTAGTCCAAACCCAGTTGGACCGCACCAACCACCGCCCTGGAGAGACAATCCGCGACCTGGTTGGACTTCCCAGCAACGTGCTGGATGTCTGTGGTGAACTCGGATATGTAGGCGAGCTGGCGCTGTTGGCGGTCGGACCACGGCTCCGCCACCTTGGACATGGCGTGCGTGAGTGGCTTGTGGTCCACGTAGGCCGTAAACTCGCGGCCCTCCAGTAAAAAACGGAAGTGTCTGACAGCAAGCCACAGCCCGAGGAGCTCCCTGTCGAATGTGCTGTACCTTTGCTCTCTGGGAGACAGCTGGCGGCTGAAGAATGCAAGAGGCTGCCAGGCGTCCCCAACCCACTGTTCGTACACCGCTCCCACAGCAAAGTCAGAGGCGTCCGTGGTGAGAGCAGTGGGTGCCGAGGGCGAGGGGTGGGCCAACATGGCAGCGTGGGCCAGGGCCGCCTTGGTGTCCTGAAAGGCTTTGACACGCTCCGCCGTCCAGTCCACCGGCTGCTTCAGAGTCTTGCCCTTCTGGGCATCGTACAGAGGCCGCAGGATGTGAGCGATGTGGTGGAGGAAGCGATAGTAGAAGGTTACCATCCCGATGAACCCCTTGAGCTCGCTGATTGTGCTGGGGCGCGGGAAAGCAGCGACAGCTTCCACCTTCGAGGGGAGGGGGGTCACCCCCTCTGCGGAGACCCGGTGCCCGAGAAAGTCGATGGTGTTCCGTCCGAACTCACACTTCGCCGGATTGACAATCAGCCCATGTTGGCTGAGCCGTGTGAAAAGGGCCCGGAGGTGGGACAGGTGCTCCTCCTCCATGGTGCTTGCGACGAGGATGTCATCCAAGTAGACGAAGAGGAATGGTAGGTCCCGGAGCACCGAGTGCATGAGGCGTTGGAAGGTCTGCGCCGCGTTCTTCAGGCCGAACGGCATCCGCAGAAACTCGAAGAGTCCAAATGGCGTGATTACGGCCGTCTTAGGGACGTCCTCGGGGTGCACCGGCACCTGATGGTACCCCCGTACCAGGTCCACTTTGGAGAAGAAGCGTTTGCCTGCCAGGTTCGCTGAAAAGTCCTGGACATGTGGGACCGGGTAGCGGTCAGGCTTGGACGCGTCGTTGAGGCGGCGGTAGTCCCCACATGGGCGCCACCCGCCGTCTGACTTAGGGACGATGTGCAGGGGAGACGCCCAGGGGCTGCTCGAGCGCCGAACGATGCCCACCTGCTCCATATGCGCAAACTCCGCCCTGGCGATGGCCAGCTTCTCCGGGTTGAGGCGCCTGGCCCTGGCGTGGAGGGGAGGCCCCTCGGTCTCGATGTGGTGCTCCACTCCGTGTTTCACCGTGGGCGCGGAGAAGGTGGGCTTGGTAAGGTCGGGGAATTCGGCGAGCAGCCGAAGGTACTGGTCACTTTCGGCGAGCGTATTGGACCACCCGCTGTAGACCGCCTCCCCCTGCGTACAGGCGAAGGAAGCGAAAGTCTGTGAGTTGACCAGGCGCCTGTTCCCCACGTCCACCAACAGGTTGTGGGCGCACAGAAAATCCGCACCAAGGAGGGGAAATGTGACAGCCGCTATGACAAAATCCCACGAAAAGCATTGCCCTCCGAAGCACACGTCCACCGCCCTAGTGCCATAAGAGCAGATAGGTGTGCCGTCCGCGCCTGCCAACTGCGGACCACGCTCCTCCTTCGCCACATCCGATCTCTCTGCCGGAATGATGCTCCACTGGGCACCTGTGTCACAAAGGAAACTGCGACCAGAGGCGGTGTCTTGTATGAAGAGCAGCCTGTTGGTGACGCCAGCGCTCAGGGCCACTACTGAGTGCCGGCCCCGCCGTTTCCCGTCGGTCCGAAGGTGCAGGGTGAGCGGCACCATTTGGCCTTGGCGCCAAAAGTGGCGTGGTAGAAACAATGGCCCGCAGCGTTACCCTGCTGGCCAGAAGGTCTGGCGTCATCCTTCGCTCTCCTGCGACGGTCGGGTGGCGGGGCGGCCGCGGGAGCGAGCAGGTCGGGGGACCGTTGAGGCATGGCCAAGACGAACCGGTCCGCCTCCCTGGCCAGGGCGCGGGGCTCCATGATGGCGGTGTTGGCCAGCGCCATCCTAACTTGAGCTGGCAATGTGCGCATGAACAGCTCTGTGAAGAGGATCATGGGGTCTTCTGTACCGAGCAGGTTTAGCATCCTCTCCATGCGCGCAGAAGGCCTCTCGTCACCCAAGTCCGACATGGCAAATAGGCGACGCACCCTCTCCGCAGTGGACAGTTCAAATGTCTCTAGAAGCAGGGCCTTGAGGCGCTCATATTTGTTCGTCGTCGGGGGAGCAGACAAAAAACCTACCACTCGAGCTGCGGTGGAGCTGCCCAACATCGCCACAGCATGGTTGTACCGGTCGTCACGTCGGGGTCACCAGTGTAGTGCCGGAGGAAAAAGGAAAGACGTAGGCAACGTAATGATAACTGTTTAATCAAAATAACAACTTGTACTCTCAGTACAGGACCAGAAAATAGATCACCAAAACTGTTGTGTCTAAACAGGAAGTTGCAACGTTAATAATCCTCCCCTCTGCCCCTAGTGCCAGAACTGGTTCCCTCCCACTACACAACCAACAGTAAGAGGAGAACATGAACCCATAATGTAGTCACTACAATATCACCATTATTTGTTGATATGTGTCTCCCAATAAAGCCAGCCATGATTGAATAGTGCGGATAAGTATAAAAATCATATACTTTCTGTGGCAAAATGTAAAATTCAGAAGATTAACACATTAACACACAGTAAATGCTTTGAATTACAGTCTTACGTCATGTTCTCACATGAAAATCTGAATCATGACCCGGAGCAAATGGATGAGATTGCAACATTGTTGCATAAATATTTTTTCTGATTTGCGTTCTCACAGCCCTTTATGTAAATGAAGTAACATACGTCATCGAAGAAATCTAAGCACGCAATCGAAGCAACAGACGTGGTAGTTGATTAGTCCAAAAAAACGAATAATTGCCCGTTCATCCCGCTCTTATTCAGATCAACACGCATGCGCTGTTGTTTTCCTATGGACTGCCTCGAGCAGCGTTCTCACCAAAAGCGAAGCGAAGTGATGCATGCGTCGTTTCTAACCAGAGCGAAACCACCCTTTTCAAGAGGTTTGGATAAAATGTGCTTTGCTCTGCGTCGTTTGGAGCTGTGAGAACGTGCCACGTGCCAAGTGAAGCAAATGTTCTAGTGAGAAGAACACACCCCTATAATCAGGTGCAGTCCGAATAACATTTGCCCAAAAAGAAAGACATGAGGAGGCATCAGAGCAGCCTAGTGCTGCGGCCCGGAGATAAGGGCTGAGTTTGTCTGAAGAAGGAGGGGGGAGGTGCAGAAGGAATTGAAGTGTTGTTGCTCTTCAAGGCCACATGCCAAAACACCCCCTTTGGATGACTAACATGATTAACGAGGCAGAATCGTATTACTGAAAGCTGTGATGGAGGGTCAGCGACCTCCGGAGCTTCTTGGCCACCGCCGCGATCCCTGCTGAATTAGCACAAGGTTGAAGGAGCCAAACACCCCCTTGTAATTTACTTGCCTGATTTGAAATTGACTTAGATTAAGCTTTTACCTCACTTCTTGCCAGCAATTTTAGTAGGATTTTGTTCTGAAAAGAGCTTTTGTTACCAAGTTACCAAGACCGTTGTTGAAATATACTGAGGATTTTGAATTTATTGATTTATCTGTCAGTGACAAGGATCAATGAATGGATCCTCTCTCAAACCCTCTGTTTACAGATTCTCTCTGGCCCCTGGTCTGCACCCTGACTGGATGCTCATGCTGTTCTTTGCTCACACACACTTGACTGTGACTGTAACTTTGGGCTTACTGTTTATTCCAAAGGTAACTCTCTTCTTTTACCACTACTTATTCCTTTCAAATCCAAGGTGGAACACATAATCACTGATTACTACTGTGTCAGTGGTTATTGTCATCTAGCTAAGTGCACCCAGGGGTATTTTCATGCATCTCTTCGGTCTCATGAAGAACATTTAAACAGCTGTGCTGAGTGGAGAATAAACCATTCAGTCTTTGTTCTTATTCAGATGTGTACTGTAAGACAATCACAATGGGATGATGTCAATCTAAACTGTGTCACTCTTGAAGCTGAGGTGTGTTTTTTTTCCTTATCTAGTTTTTCTCCACGGGGACTCAGGCTAGGGATGACATTGCCACAGAAGCTTACGAGGAAGAGCTGGATATGGGCAGGTCTGGGTCCTACCTGAACAGCAGCATAACATCCGCCTGGAGCGAGCACAGCCTGGACCCTGAGGATATTAGGGTGAGCTGGGTCCTCAGACTAACTGACTAATTTGCTAAAACAATCAACAACAAAAGGTATTGTGAATTTTGGGTCACACTTGGTGGGATGTTTTAACCTATTTGCTAAAACATAGGAAAAGTCATATGATATAACAATCATATCATATCAATCCATGTGTATGCGACCTTTGCATCCATTTCCATTTCAGGATGAACTCAAGAAGCTCTATGCCCAGCTGGAGGTCTACAAACGTAAGAAGATGCTGGCCAACAACCCCCACCTGCAGAAGAAGCGCAGCTCCAAGAAAGGCCTGGGCCGCTCCCTCATGAGGCGCATCACTGAGATTCCTGAAACCATGCACCGCCAGTGTAGCCGTGAGGACCGTGATGGCAGTGAGCACGGCAGCAACCGCAGCACCCTTCGAAGAAATCCCTTTGACCCGTCCCATTCTGGTAAGTCCCGCGAAGAGTCCCTGAAGAGCAAGGTCCCAGACCTGAAGAAGTCTCACAGCTACGACCACGTCTGTGACCAAGGAGAGGAAACTGCTGGAGTAATGGGGTCCACGGCAGACAAAATGGCTGGTGGTGGTGAGGGTTCCTTGCTGGGTTCCCTCATAGGCAGGAAGCAGGCCAAGAAGTCGCCTGAACCGACAAGAGTACAACCAGCAGAGTCCACCGAGTCGGTTCCCTTAGTGTGCAAGTCGGCCAGCGCGCACAACCTCACGAGAGAAGACAAGAAGCCTATCCACCTGAGGTCGTCAATAATGCAGAAGTCCCTGAGTGTCATTGCCAGTGCTAAAGAGAAGATGCCCGGACTCACAAGCAAGACCCACAGTGTGGAGGATGCCAGCAAGAAGGGGCTGAAGGGAAGGACATTGTCGGAGGTGGATGAGACACCAGAGTGTTACCCCAAAATGATCATCAGCCAATCAGTGGAGTACACCAAGACCCCTAGCAAGATGGGTATCATGAAGCAGCAAGTGCACGGCAGCCAGCCGTCCATCTGTTCTGAGCCAGGGAGGAACCTCTATGACCTGTCCGAGGTGTGCCCCTGGGACATGGAGGAGCCCTCAACCCCCACAGAGGGAAAGTCCCAAAAGCATGTGTCCATTGCACCGGGAGAGACCACTTCAGTTCACGGTGGCAGTGCCAGCTCCAGCAGCAACAAGGGAAGCCGATCCCAGCAGAAGCAGAGAGTTGCAGGGCAATCTCTCGCCAATCGTCGCCGCTCCAAAGACAAAGGGGGAGAAAGAGATGGAGGGAAGGAGATGAGGAACCCCAGGTCTTTGCTCCCCGTTAAACCAGAGGTTTGCCCATGGGACTTTGAGAATCAACTGGTGTTAGAGGGCGATTCAGATTCCATCTCTCCTGAGAGAATTCAACGTAAGAAGAGCGTCACGCCCACAGACGGGAAGCCAAAGATCCTCCACTCGGACTACTCTAAATCCACAGGGAGTCTGCTGCAGCCGCCTACACTGATGGTGGACATCTGCCCTTGGGACTACGATACCCCACCTTCCCCCAAAGAGGAGAAAACCTCAAGCCCCGTGCCGCATTCCAAGCGGAAACGGAAAGGCTCATGCTCCTCCAAAGACAGGGGAGACAGAGAGAAAGGGAGGGACAAAGAGGAAGAGAAGCACAGGTCAAAGAGCAAGGAGAGGAGGAGCTCGTCCAGCAGGCCCTCGGACAGGAGACGCATCAGCCAATCCTCAGAAGGCGGTCAGGTCGCCCCAACAACGTCAGGGAGACGGAGGAGCTCAACAAGAGACCCGGAGGTGTCGGAGAATAAGAGAGTGGAGGTGTCTCCATGGGAGGGAGAGAGTGTGCCCACCAGCAGTGCACAAACCAAGATTTCCCCAGAGAGAAAGATTGAAAATTCTTTGAGTTCTAGTTACAAATCACCAGCGGTCAGTAGTGCCAAAATGGTTGACGTTTGTCCATGGGATTTTGATGACAAAGAGTCAGGGAAAAGCGCATGATATTTGGCGTGATATACTTTGTATGTTTTGTATTCACAGCACAGAAACCTACAAAGTGGGTTTTAAAGATTTGAGATTGAAGTGTGAGAAAGTAGGCCTCTGTTCAATCTTGTATAGAAGTAATTTTGTGAGGAAGAAAAACATGACACTACTGTCTTGTTAATGCATTCCAAAAAAAGTATTTGCTGACCTTGGGCTCCAATTTGATTCCACTGTGGCAGGCAATGGAAAATCATGTGCAAAGACGGTTTAGGTAAGTAAGTCTATGTGCATCTGCACTGACCAACACAAACTTTGCAGTTATATACTGTAGGCGGAGCAGTAAATAGGTTCTGAGGATTTGTGAAGGGGAATAGGCAAATGAATAATTCTACTTCCAATAAACAATAAGTAAGAATAGGCACTTCATAGCGTCACAGCAATGGTCAGGGATAATCCTTCATAGGACCATCCTCTACAAATAGCACCCTCCTCTACAATGTGTTCTATGTGTAAGTAGGCCTTTACACACAAACATCCTGAAAGTTGTAAAATTCCACTTCTTATCCATGGTATTATTGGGTCGGGAGAATATTATAAAACAAACCAAGGTTTGCAGAGTGGTATGATATAATAGACACTTCAGCTTGTGGTTAAATGTGCTGCCTACTACTGGAAGTATGGTAATTGTATTTGTCACGTGCTGTTATTATTATCCATTCCAACATATGCAGTGGAATCCTGATTGGTGATTGGACAATGAACATCTTCATCTCAGGCTCTTCCACCCTCCAGTGGACCCACCCTCCACCTCATGAGCTAACTGAAACTATCTAGAATTACCAATCTAGTGCCCATGTCAACTTAACTTTGTGGTGTGCAGTGCACTAGCAGAAGCGAATTGGAGCCCCTTGTGTTATTACTGGTGAAATTATGCAACTCAAAGTCACTTTACCTGTAATATAGAGGAATATTTAGTCAGCACTGTTTGCTTGTATATTTGCTCAGTTTGTATTCATACATTTGACATCATACATCCAACCTGTGATAGGATGTCTTTTTCATCAGAGATGCTGTATGTTGCAAACAAACAAATCAAAGTTTACCATTGGTGTATAAGCTTTGTAAAACTGATGTTGCATGTGGCAAAATGTTCAAAAATGTCCATGTGGTAATGATGATGTAAGACTTGATGTTGCCTATTCTAATTCAGTGTCAATTTAAAATGGAAGTGATTTAATACTCGCAATCTAGCTAATAGGCCTACATGAAGCGTTTGAGAATTCTTCTATGTGCATTGATACAAAAACATTTACACAGATTTTTACAGGAGTCACCATACAAGAAAGCAGTATTGAAAGGTTTCACCTTTTATGTACAATGTTTACATGAATATGTACATTTTTGGTGAAACATTAACTTCTCATTTCGTCTTTGCCCCAATGACCTGATGCCGTAGTATACATATTTGTTTTAGATTTTGAAATGTATGTAGACTTATTTTAAATACCTCTCTGATGGACCAAAAACAAATCACAATTTGATGGATTATGTGGATAATATTCATTTTGGATTGCTTTCAAAAGCAATCCATGAATCTGGTTTTTCATTCCTAAGACCACACAGGTAGGTGTGTGTGTGTGTGTGTGTGTGTGTGTGTGTGTGTGTGTGTGTGTGTGTGTGTGTGTGTGCGTGTGCGTGTGCGTGTGCGTGTGCGTGCCGTGTGCGTGTGCGTGTATCTGTGCATGCGTGTAAATCTTTCTGCACCATGCATGAAAGCCAATAATGTTCGCTGCTTCAATCTTAATACTTATTCACTCTTTGTTTACATTGTAAGGTAACAGGTTAACATCAGCTACAGGTTTTTGTGCAATTTAGTCAAAGATGTCAGTCAATGGGGAACACTATTTCTTCTGTATCCTACACTAATGCTACTGTGACTTCTGCATGACAGTAAACATGCCCAATGCCTCACTGCCCTTTACAAATCCTGGTCTTTTAGACTGTTATGAACTTTGTTAAATTAACCTGTACCCTGACCACTATATTGTATCCTTGTTATGCTTTAAATAACAAGCTGTTGCATCCACATGGGAATATTTGAATTCTACATTTATATTGTGTTCTGTTGTAATCGCATGTACATAATTACCTCCTCCTTAAACTGCAATAAATATTTATATAAAACTAAATTTCCTTTTTTGCTGTTATTTGATGGGTTTGATGAAGAGAGGCTGCAACTGTGCGGCCTTGGTTTGTTTGTGTATCTCAACCAAAACAGGTGAAAAAGTACTGTATGCCAGGCTTATACTGTGCATTGCACAGGACGCCACTACCATCTAGTGGGGACAAAATCAACAAATGACCCAGTCATAGAGGTAGTAGTAATATACTGTATATTTTACCGTGTATGCTTATCTTGCCAAATTACATCAAAAGATTGTAATGATGCTCATTACCTACTGTATGTTAGATGTTACCTTAATGGTTTTCCTTTTGAGATTATATGCGCAACAGGTTTGCTAAGACTAATAGGCAGACTACTGTTAGGTTAAGACTAATAGGCAGACTACTGTTAGGTTAAGACTAATAGGCAGACTGCTGTTTGTGAAAGTATTTTTTTCTGCAACCCAGATATATAACTTAGGCACAACCTAATCAATAGTACTAGCCACTAATCACATGTGCACACAAGCCTCAACAATATATATCTACAAATAGATATCTACAGTATAGATTAAGATGCCAGGCATTCATTGAATAAATAGATGCAAGGTTCCTGGATGTGGTCTATATATAGATCCAAATGCGTGAAGAAGAGAAGAAAGAAATACCTTATTGTTACATGATATTACAAGAGGCATTGTGCTACATGCTCTGGTCAGTGGTAGGGCAAAGCTGAATACATAGTGCAACTGTGGGCAGTCATTCTGTTTTGAGACAATTAACAACAGAAGCTTTGTCTTTCATGATATGACAATATATCATAACTATGGATAAAGACAGACTGACTGACTTGAGAATTCAACAAAATGTTTGACCTTTGTGTGCAATCTATTGAATGTAAAAAAAAAAAAAGTACACTGTACTTTTTGTAATGATTGAAATTATAGGACTAACATCATGGTAAACATCTGATTATGTATACTATGCAATCTCATGTGTGTTCCGATAGTTTTTGCAGTTGTGACATCTAAAGCATTATTTTTAATTGTAGTACGGTAACTTGAAGCTCTGCTCTGTAGTAGTACCTGAGCAAGATACATCAACAAAGAAGTACATTTTCATGGTTCTGGCTATTTAATTTCCATTTCAAAATAGGCGTATTCTATCTGTTGATATGATTGGAATATATGTATTATTATTTCATCAATTAAATGAACTGTGATGAATGACGATCTCAAAATCAGATCAATAGATCAATGCTTTCCTTAGGGTTAAAATTAATAATTAAGCAATATTGTTAACCAATGGTGACGTCAGCTATGCAGTAGGGGATCGGGCAGTGTCATGCGCGTGCAGAACGAACCTTCGGGAGGAGAACCGGCCGGGTAGCAACAGTGCGAATCACATCTTGACGCTGGACTAAAAACAGTCGCAGTATGGGCAACATACAAGTAAGTGGCAGTTTGACAACATTTTGATAACTGCAATATGCACTTTTAATAAAGACGTGCACGTATAGCCTATAAACAAATGTGCAACGCTTTATCATTTGCAGCATTCATGTTGTATTGCCTTAAAAGATTTGGAACAAATGACGTAATTACAAAGTCACAAGTGTCGCAATGTATTCATACCAGCTGTTTCATTCGAATTTTCGAAAGATATACAAAGTTTGACCCTGATTTGTGTGAATTCGATTGTAATGATTAAATATGCGACTTTTCAATTGTGTGTCATTAAGTTAATTTGATGTATAATTAAGTTCACTTAGTGTATTATTTCACTGTAATTTCATGAATCTGATTAAAATATCAATGTATTACTTTAGGGCAGCAGCCCAACATTTTCCAAATATGTGGCTCATGACATTGTGGAGGGGGCAGTTTCTCTGTGGAATCTTTCAGAAACCTCTGCTCTCTGTGATCAATAAGACTGCATTGTCTTCGGGGAGGGTGGGCGAGGAAGGGTGGCTGATGCCGCGCATCTCTAGGCTATGCAGGGCCCCATGACTCTGCAGGGCCCCATGACTCAGCTACAGCTTTCCTGGACTGGGAACAGTCGAACAGAGGAACATGTTTTATAGGAGGACTGTTATGCAGACATGTATTTCCTTGCATGTACAGTATATGTTAGAGTGTAGCCTACAATAAAGAGCATAGGCTTCTTGTCAGAATGAGCAAATCATATATTCATATGGTCATATTTTATTTATCATTTACATTTATTACAGTTCCATTTGCATTAGTGTCCTAGTTTTTGATATTTCTGTCCGTTCTATAGCCAACCATTATCCCATATGAGGACTTCGATGTTGTGGCTGATATCAAGGCCATTCGCACAGCCTGCAAAGGTTTGGGTAAGTTTAGAGGTCCTCAAAGTGCCATATTCCATGTTTGTAGTATAGTCTTATTACATTCACTCCATAGCACTTTAAGAATTTCCCATAGAGTGAAATGCACAGGGCAGATTTTTGGTCATATTTCTTAATACTTACATCATATGAGGAGTCATGTTGTATATCATTGTAATCAGTTAATCAGTCAGATATTACAGAACATTAATATATCCGTTGCTAATTAGTTACATGTAAAATAATTTCTGGCACACTTTTGTCATGTTTGTGTTCTCTACACCGCTACAACATTTCTGACCAGTCTCACTGCACCATTAATGAATTCAGATATGGCCATTCAAAATGGGTGTGGTCAACTAAAGCAGGATCTTTAAAATGGCCGCCAGGGGGGTATAAGAGCAAATCTGTGATGGCCCTATAGCTCATACTGATTAACCACTTAATTGTTTTGATCTTTCTATACTTCCCTTCTCATCCATACATCCTCTCTTTCACCTATCCATTTATCCATCCAATCAACCAGCCAAAATAACACTTTGCAAGCCCTCAAGGTTTCTTCTGGAATTGACTTTTTCTAGTTTCTAATAATGTTTTCTAAAGTCTCATTATGTATTATTCTCTACAGGAACAGATGAGAAGGACATCATTGATGTCCTGGCCAATCGTTCCTCAGCTCAGCGTTTAGAAATCAAACAAGCTTACTTTGAGAAGTATGATGACGTAAGTCGCTTATTCATCATGCATTTATCATCTGTAGAGTATTGACTTAAACAGTAGGGTGTGATTATGAAGGAGTTGACGTTACCACAGTATTAACACCGTTTAGTTACAGTCAAGTGTTGAGACTTAACGGGATGAGCTTGTTGCTGTCTTGTGTGTATTTCCCTTTGGAGGGACTGTAGCTCACTGTCCTCACACACCCAAGACCCAAACTCACACAGCTTATCTGTATCTATTCAGGAGCTGGGGGCGGTCTTGAAGAGCGAGTTGTCGGGTAGTTTTGAGAATGCCATGGTGGCCCTGTTGGATCCTCCAAACATTTACTATGCCAAGGAGCTGAGGAGGGCCATGAAAGGGGCGGGCACTGACGAGGCTGTTCTGGTAGAGATCCTGTGCACCAGCAACAATCAGGTCTGTCATCAGGAAACCGCTAACTAATGGAGCCCCTCCTTCCTAAACTTCTATATGTTTGTTTTCATTATGAAAAGGACTAGGCCTCATGTTTTTTTCCTTTCTTGTTTCCCACAGGATATCTTGAATTACAAGGAAGCATATGCTCAGGGTAAGGGTTTTCATTCATGAATACACTTTTAATAGTATGGTCTCTCACACCCACACAGGAGGAGACTTGTATTGGTAATGTCCTTGGTGCGTCAAGGATGAATCACTCTAGAATTACTGGTGGAGATTAGGACATCAATTCACAGATTCCTTTCAGTGTCAAACTCTAGATAACTCACAATTATGAATGGTATCATGCAGGAATGTAGAATCCTGTAAATGTTTACATTTTCCTCCAGTGAATGAGAATGGCTTGGAGGCTGACATTGAGGATGACACCAGTGGTGATGTGAGGAACCTTCTGATCTCTCTACTGCAGGTAAATGATTTATTCTGATATGTATATATTGTGAAAACACATTTGTGACAGCAGCTTGTGAAAGGCGGGAACAGGTCATTATTGAAAATCAATGACACACTCGCTAGTCAGGCCAAAACATTGCAATGCAATGAATTCAGTGAGTAATCCCCTAGGTAGGTAGTAGTGGGGATTACTCACCGAATCCATTGCATTGCAGTATTTTGGCTTGACTAGTGAGTGTGTCATTGATTTTCAACAATGTTGAAATTTACGCAACGTTTACTAGTTCTCAGCTTTTATTTGATGGTATCAGTCTGATGCTCAGTCACATCATTTGTGCAGGTATAAGAGAGCTGTCAATGTCTAGTATTGATTCTAGGCTTCACGTTTGCTTTTGGAGTCTGCTAGAAGGATCAAAGTGGTCACAATAAATGCCAATGAAGTCTTTATTACATTGAAAGATCTGAAAAACCTCATTAATCTGCACATAGCCAAAACACTCACGTTCACAAATACCATCAAATAAAAGCTGAGAATCTCATAGTAGTTGTTTGGAGTGTAGAGCCAAAAGAAGAAAAAAAATTCTTCACTACCATTATTTCCATTACTAATGCAGGGCTGTATGTACGATGAAAACCTACCTTGTGACTCTTGCTATCAGCTATCAGTACCAAGTTTGTTGTTGTTGATTAGATCTCTCTCTCTCTCTCTGCCTTTTTTTCTGATAGGCTAGCAGAGATGAGGGTTACGAGGTGGACGAGGGATTGGCTGAGCAGGATGCCACAGCTCTGTTTGAGGTGAGATCTCACCTCATCTTGCTCATTCCTGTGTGACAGACAACTGATCATATCGGAATACCTGAAATGCTATTTCACCATGCCCTCAAGTTAAGATAAATCGGCTTGTGAGGAGTTTACGCTCAGGCCAATAGCTGAAGCTGATGACTCTCTCGTCTCATTAACAATGCATGTGAACATTAGACATGGATGGTAAACTCTCACGATTATTTTGTGCTGTTTTAACAGAAAATGAGAATAGAGTATCAACAAAATAATCAACATTACATTTCAGAAGCAACATATGACTGTAAGTTTTAACCATACGTTTTAATGTGCATCAAGGACAACACGGGAGAACGTTGCCCGCGACGGGCCTAACGCAAAACTCAAAGAATAATGTGGTCCCTCTCCTTAAATATCATTCCCAACAAAGCACAAGGTGTGAGATGCATTACAATGGCGAAGGAATTGAAAAATGCTGAGGGTGTGACTCCAGGATGTCCGCCAACCTCATTAATCTGCAAATATTTATACACATTGGTGAGGGTGTGACTTCTTCAGGATGTCTGCCAGGCTCATTCAACTGCAAATTGTTATACACATTAAATTCAAGGCTGACGCTCAAAATCCCTCTACAATGTCATCACTGAACCTGAACGGCACAATGTCATCACTGAACGTCTTATGAAGTCAAATAATATGATCCAGGTCAGAAATAACAATACAATGTCATTATTATAAATATAATAGATATCGGAAAAGGTCACGTGGGAGGATTTGAGCGATATGGACATACAATACTGTATACAGAAACAATGACTGCTGATGTATGATGAAAAGGTTTTGTATTCTAATCTCTATTATCGTTGTAAGGCAGGAGAGGGCCGGTTCGGGACGGACGAGTCTACCTTCAGCTACGTTCTGTCACACAGGAACTATCTACAACTTCAGGCCACCTTCAAGATCTATGAGACGGTACGGTAGGCCTACAACTACCATATGAGGCTCATGAAAGAGACCAGACTTCTATAGATGTCTGCTATCAAATCAAATCAAATCAAATCAAATTTTATTTGTATAGCGCATTTCTTACAAGATGCAACTCAATGCGCTTCACATAATAAACATTCTCAGTCAATCAATCAATCAATCAATCAATACTGACAGAGCCGCAAGCAGGCAAAAGTAAAAACCTGTACACTATGTAGCCAGGAAAATTCCCTTGCAGCCCTCTACACATAGAGCGACTACTAGCCAGTTTGCCTACCAGCACCCAGCGGTGGGCCCCCTATAGCTCTGAGCTGAACATATGAAATTCTGCATTCTGTAAACAGTAGTTAAGTGACTGGGAGAATAAAAAATAATGTTTCTCTGTACTGTACAAGTTGGAAATGTTTTGTACACAAGTGTACTGTATGGTAAAAGTTCAAGTTGTTCTTTTTTATTCACAGCTTTCTGGAACAGATATCCTGGACACCATTGACAATGAGGCCACTGGGACCTTAAAGGAGTGTTACATCACACTGGGTATTTAATCACCTTAAAGGAGTGTTACATCACACTGGGTATTTAATCACCTTAAAGGAGGAGTGTTACATCACACTGGGTATTTAAATCACGTGACATCAGTCTGATCATTCCAGATTAGTTTGGCTTTGTCAAAGAGTGCTACTTCACACTACCTATTGTACATGAAGGGGTACAAGGATGTGATGCTGCCCCTTGGTGTGTGTGTGTGTGTGTGTGTGTGTGTGTGTGTGTGTGTGTGTGTGTGTGTGTGTGTGTGCGTGTGTGTGTGTGTGTGTCTGTATGTGTGTGTGTGTGTCTCTCTCTCTCTCTCAATAGTGAGGTGTGCCAAAAACCTTCAACTCTACTATGCCCGCCGCCTAAACGCTGCCATGAAAGGAGTGGGAACGGATGAAGACACACTCATCCGCATCATTGTTGGGCGTTCTGAGGTATGGCTGTGAATAGGAACAGCTCGTATACAGTGGGATGACAATCCAGTGTGTTCATAAGATTAGTGAACATGTTGTGTTCCAACAGATTGACCTAGAGACCGTTAAGGATATGTACCTGGAGAAGTACGACGTTCCTCTGAAAGACGCCTTAGACACAGACTGTGGAGGAGACTTCAAGCGCCTTCTATTGGAGATTCTGCACTAATGCTTCTGTCTTCTACTGTTCCCTCTCCCTCTTCCCCTTCCTTTCCCACTTACACAGACAGTACTCTCTACAGCACGGACCAAAAAAAACAACAACTACACAGTTGTATGTCTCTGACACAGACTATAAGCTAATTTTACAACCTGTTTTGTCAGTGACAGAAAAACTGCCGGTAAAACTAACACTGAATAGTATGTCTAACTGTTATGCCAAAGCCTGTTATGTCACTCTCATGACAGCATCATTGACAGCAGGTATGGCACTAAATTGAGCTACTGAGATTGAACTTACACATAGCCAGTTGTTTAATTTGAGTAGGTCATTGAAATAATTTTCCTTTTACATTTTGATTCTTATCTGTGCCTTATCTGTTCTAGTAAATAATATCCGACGATTTTAGCAAGTAATGTGCACAGTCAATTTAATTTTTCTCTGTGATATGTGAGTATTTAACACTTAATCAGCCATGAGGGGTAATTTGACCTGTGAGTAAAAAATGTGCGTTCTACCACCCAGTATCCTTACATTTTCAAAATCACATCAGGATAAGCTAGTATAAAGCTATTTTGCAGTTTTTCTGTATAGGAAGCAGGCTAATTTACAAGTGGCCAACTAGTGGTCGTTGTGTGTAAATAGCAGTTTAGGATTATAAAGAGGGGCGAGCTCTTTTAGTAGGTAAAAAGGCACGGCTGTTCTAGTGTTAATCATACAGCCAAATCCATTGCAACTTCGACTACTACAATAGCCCCAAGACAGGAGTTGCTTAAAAATGCTTTAAGAATTCCTAAGCAAACATTTCTGGTTTACTGCTCTCATATCATATTTAAATACCTTGTATACCTTATTCTGTTCAATAATTTATTGACTATTTCTTTTCTTTATTTGTTACTTTTGTTTTCTTTTGTCTGTCCTTGTTATAAGCTGATAATGACATGTTGGTTTTAGCGTCACCTTAACTGTATTTTCCACAAAGATGCCTTGAGCAAGATATGCAATCCTTTCTTTCTGCTGCAACACTTACCACTCAAGTGCCGAATAATCAGATTTTAGCTCCGATTTTAAATTACAGATGAAAACATAATCACATAATAACTCAAGTGAATCCATTAGAGACCTACTGTCGTATATCTGTTTTTAGAATTTCTATCCCGATTTTCAAATATTTTCAAAAAACAGTTGGCTGATGTGAATCCATTTGGGTCAGCTTTTTAATCACAGCCTTAAAACTGCCTTCTCTCACATACTGGACTATGGAAACTCAATAGACATAAACAACAATCATAATATCTATTTGACATAATAAGCTAGCATTGCACTCATATCACCTTCATGGGCAAGTAATATAATGGCTTTTAGTGAGCAATATATGAGAAGTGCATTAAGATGAATGAATGAAGGATGAATTCCAAAGCAGGAGAAAGAATCGAACAATTACTATGAGGGTAAAGTACAAATTGCCAGCTTGTATTCAATGGTATTTTGTACAGAAATGACAACATGTACATAGTCCCGCTATTTCAGGGCCAACAGTAATGGGACAGATTAATATTCATGTCCAGATTAAGCACTCGTATTTTGTGTTTGGTCGACAATCTTTGCATGCAATAACTGCCTCAAGTCTGCAACCCATTGACCCCACCAGATCCTGGGTAACTTCTCTGGTGATCCTCTGCCAGGCCTGTACTGCAGCCGTCTTCAGTTGTTGTCAGTTGTGTCAGTTGTGTTTTGAGGACCTTTTGCCTAAAATCCTATCAGGAAATGAAATGCATGTTCAATTGGATTTACATATGAAGATTGACTTGGTCAGTCAATAGCTTTCCACTTTCTGGAGGCTTTTTAGATTTTTTTTATCAAACTAAAGGGTAACCTGACCATCTTTTTTGAGACTAGTGGTTTGCACCTTGCAGTGAACCCTCACATTCATTCATTTTCTTTTTCATTTTTATGATGTTCCAGTTTCAGTTTTTTTTTCTCCAGATCTTTCAGCATAGTAATGGCTTCCTTGACTTCATTGACAACTCTTTGGTCCTCATGTTGACAGACATCAATAGTAGACTCCCAAGACAAACACAAAGCCTAGGATCAACGCTAGACTTTGACAGCCTGCACAAATGATGTAATGGAATACACATGATTAACCAGAAAGCCCAGTCAAGCCAATTGTCCCATTACCTTTGGTGCGCTGAAATAGGGAGACTATGTATACAAAGTATTGTCATTTCTAAATGGTAAAACCAATATGTACACCAATAACAAGAAATAAAAGCTGCTTCACCTGTGTAGGACAAAGTAAATAAAGGCAGCTATGATAATTAATGTCCCTCTAAAATAGTAGCTTACATCATTTACTATATTAACTATTAGAAAACAGTAACATTATATTAGGAGTAAGTATGACTTGTGTTGTCTGTATACAGTATGTAGATCAAAATATCTGGTTAAAACACTAAATCATGGCAACCAAGTTATTGGTTAGCAAACGATTTGTGATCTATGTAATCGTATAACAATAAAACATAACTATATTTAACCAAAAATATGCATGTTCCTGTGTCCTTTCACATCTCTTGTCCTCCAGGTTTTTCATGCCTACAAGTATCTATATTATTGATGGCAGACACTTCATCAACTGTACATTGTATGGAATTGTTCCATTGAGTATGTTCTTTTCAATAACATGTTTAAATTGAGAGCTAAACGATGGAAGTCAGCCTCATTATTGACTTGTGATATCCATTTGCACCTCTAGATGGCGCTGTCTCTCTATCCGTACCGTGGTGATGGAGCCTCAACCTCAGGAACAATTTTTTCTGGGATGAATGTTACTGTAGCCTCTGCTGCATTGATCAGATTCAGCTTAATTGGGCTGACATTTTAGCTACTTCCTTTTATACAGTGTGTTTGTGGCCCTGTATTAATCATAAACAATAACAGTACCAGTACATTTATCCCTTCAGAAGCTATTAAATATCCAATCATACATACACTGTACAGTATATCAATGGTACTATAGCACTGCAAAATGCAATTGTTCATTTGTTGTGCAAAATGCAATTGTTCATTTGTTGTGCAAAATGCAATTGTTTATCAGTTATGGTACTGTTCAATCTACATTCTGTATTGGCTTTATCAATAGTTTGACTGCATCTGTGACCTGAGTATCTTCAAAAGCATTGAGATGACTATGGCAAGGAAGTACTATTGATAATGTAAAAGGATCCTCTTTCTTAATGTTGAGTGAACAAAAATGAAAATACAAAAGCTGTATTGGGCACATCATTTGGAAATGTGCCTTTATCTGCAGTCATTGACATGACAGATAGCCTTGACAACAAAACATCAGGAGTTCAGGAGAACTTGACCTCACTAGGATGTAGATAAAATAAGATCAAAGGAAATATTTAACATGCCTCTGCTGACTGCCGGTAAATCGAGCAATTGTCTTGAGGAATAGGCAGACAGAATTAACATTGAAGCTGAAGAGAAGCTTGAAGCTTTCCTCCTAAACAACACAGAACTGCTTCCAGATGCTGCACCAAACACCATAGTGGACCAATTCTTCCACAGGGGTAACAGTAGTGTGTGCACACACACTCTCTCTCTCTCTCTCTCTCTCTCTCTCTCTCTCTCTCTCTCTCTCTCTCTCTCTCTCTCTCTCTCTCTCTCTTGATAAAGGGCTAAAACAGATCAACTCTAGTTGTGGTTGTACTGGTCTTCTCCCTGTAACATGTGCAGACCACACCATCCGCCTCACTCATCGGCCTCGGCCTCTTGGCAGCCTCTGTGACTCCTGTAGAGTGGTGTGCATGTATTGCACACGTGTGTTACATAGGTTGATGAAATTCCATTCAATATGTTCTCTCTATGCTGTTAACAACAAATGTGTGATGTATGTATGATGTATGGTTCCCTATAGACAAATTCCAGCTTTGAGAAAGAAGCGTAACTCTTTAGATATTTGATTCGTGTAAGATCTTACACCTCACTTTTTCTGTCTAGTAAATAAAATAGCCTTTGCAGAAAACAAAGTTGTTCAAAATTAGCCTCCTATTTTGAACAGACCATTCTCTGTAAGTAGCGGTCAAGGCAGTTCACGACCCAAAATGGCAAAACACAAAACTGAAAGTCAATTTTAATATTATTAGATTTTTGTTCCTCTTTGTTAAACATCTACAGTGCTGCTAGCTCAGATGGCTCTCCATCTGTGATACATTAGTCAAACAGGAGGCTGGCTGGATCCTCTGAGGCCAGCTCTAGGTAAGAGTTCTTAGGGTTTAGCTCGGCTATAACTCATGACTTGTCAAAAACACAGTGTGGAGTGGTTTCCATTTGTCCCCTAATATGCTTTGTTCCTGTCTTGTAGGTCTTACAAAATATGTTTTGACAGTAGTTATTCCTGCTCATGGGACAGCAATTAGCCAAGGCTAGTCAATATGCACTGTTAAAAGAAAGTGTTGCCACCAATTTAAAGCATTCAAAATATGCTGGTGTTTGCAAAACATACACAAAGTACTGAAACACATTTTTGTGAAGGTTTAGGGAACCTTCTCTTATTTAGGATGTAACACCTATCATGAGATTTGAACCATGGCATCAAGAGTTTTGAACTGCCGCTAAACTAATCTAGAGCTGTTTGAGCACCCAATTTTTTCAAATCACTTCATGTGCACAATTAGAACAACACTTTTTTAATTTATTTTTTATCTCCAACACAGGCTTCCCTCTGAAGTTTCCAAACACTTTTTTTAAATGTAGATACACTCCCCATCAGGAGTCCCTGGGGGGTATTCTATCAAAGTCGTAAAGGAAAATCCAGTCTTATTTTGATATGTCTAGCTAATTTCAGTGACAGTTCCGTTCCCTGAATGTGGCTTAAAGATAATCGCTGCTGAGTAACCATGGCAATATACCTCAGAGCTAACTTGGTTCGTACCAGGGGGGTATTCCATCAACGTCGCGACAATCCAGACTCCACTAATTTTAGTGAGAGTCCGTCGCCTGAATGTGGCTTAAAGGAATCCCTCTTCAATATCCAAGGTCATTTATACCTCAGAACTAACCTGGTCCGTACCAGGCTAACTGTCAAGTTTAATTTAGCTGTGCCTCAACATTTTCCAACAAGCAAAAACAAAATCCCAAAAGACAGTTCCGTCAACTGTCTTCGTGATTGCATCACTTTTGTGATGTCTGCATTCGGAAACATTAGGTCAGACCTTTTATTCACAATGTGACAAAGCATGAATTTACGTCTTTACTGAAGTTCCAAAGAACGTATTAAGGAAAATAAACAAGTTAAGAAAATTACCTCCAGGTGACCTATTCTGGACAACACCTGGTTCACTAAATCCAGAGTGGATGATTTCCAGATGATTTTCTTGTCAGTTTCTCCCCTTGCTACTGTAGCTACATGCGTGTTTATGTTTGGCAGGAAAAAAGGAAGACACTCTGTAGTAACTCTTAACTTTAGATTTTTAAACCTTCGCTGCCTAAGCCGAGCAGTGTTCAGAATGAGCATAGCGAAATTGACGCCTCGGGAACACTAGCTTTCTCCACCTGCCACCCAGTTGACATTAAAAGTTCATTGACTGCCAAGCAGCTATCACAGCCTTAATGCACAGAAAGTGCAGCAACAGAGCTACAAATGCCTTTTATTGCGTTCGATATATATAAAAAAACAAATATACATTTTATTACAGCTCACTTTAGGTGAACAACAATAATTAATTGTAAAGCGCTTTGGAATAAGGCGCTATATAAGTGCAGTCCATTACCATTACCCATACAAGACAAAAAAACAGACAAATGTGTGCATAGAATTTCTACAAAAAACACTCAAATAATAAAAACTGTCGAAATAAAAACTGCCCTTTTAATGGGTTTATAAATGGTTTATAAAGGAATTATATAAACTATTAAACATTGGTTTACAGTATAATAAAGAAGTACTGAGAGTTAGCTGCTTAAAGAACATACGACAAAGCTACAATAATCAACCAAAGCAGGCTTTTCTAAACATGATTAACAACATTTTTATCTATGCTTAAGTTGCTGGATATTACTGGCCTGTGAATTATAGGATACATGTGTCTGCACACGATAGTAGCTACTATCTAAGCATATGTGCATGCATGTATCAGACAATAGGAACTGGCAGAGGGCTACAAAAGGTTGGCGAGCGAGCATATAACCAAGTTCAAGTAATACCTTACAATTTACCCTTACCCTAACTATTCATTATTGAAGAGATGCTACCGGATTTGTGTATCATTTCAGCCACTAGCCACAGGTCCCAATAGACAGAAATACTGTCAACAATTGTTTATTTTTTGCTAAATTTTGTTGGTCTTAAACTGAGGACTCTGTGGTGTAATGAGATAAGAAATCGATTAAGATTATGTCATGACCCATACAGTCAACACTTAAGCCAACAATGGATGGTGACAAAAATCCTGTAGCATCTCTTTAATGCCTTAACCCTAATCCTTTCCATAAGCATTCAAGTTAATGCCTTATTCTGCCTAACCACCACTTAAGTTGGAGTACAATGTGATTGCATTGCTAAACATTTTTAGCAGTGCTTTCATGGAATCGTACAGATTTCATGTTACAGTAACGTGCACATGAGCATGTCATGGTGACCGTGTATAATTACTACATGCACATTTGCCATGAAACTGTGATATTGTTGATACAAAAAAAGTTAAGTGTACAAAAAAACAAGCTTTACACAAGTGTGGTATTGTTCTTTCCGTCCATCTGTTCATCATGCTGCCACCCACAGTACCGAGACGCCACTCCCTGCCTGATGGCTGACCTGGTTGATACGTCCGCGCACACAGTCCAATGTGAAAAACACTGCTGTTCCGTTGTGAACCTGGAAGGATGCCCGCAGCCCCACGCTGACCCACTCGCTACCCTCTGGCATCTGACCCCCAACCTGCTGGGCCACAGGCTCTGGCTTACCTCCCTCCACTGCCCCCTCGCTTCTACGCATGAGCAGGGTGACCTTCACCAGGTTGCAGGAGTGGATCAACTTCAGGTCCAGGGCCAGGCTAGCAGTTCCACTCTCCCTAAAGACAAAATAACGATCCGATTGACCATTTCCAGATAGCCCAACCTGCGGCACCTGGGGGCTGACCTGGCGGAAGTGCAGGGGCTTGTTGCGAACAGCCCCGGAGGGTAAGCCTGTCTGGGACACAGAGGCCGAGAGGGCTGAGGAGATAGCTGCAGGCACCCACACCAGGCTGAGGCCGCTGATCCCACTCTCGTCGCCAAAATAGCGCATATTGCATTGGGCCGGAGAGAGGATCTCAAGGCCCAGGATATCACCAGGACTGACCTCGGCAGCCGACGACAGGGAGATGGAGGTGTCGCGGTAGTGTACGCCAGACTTGAAGGCACGCGCTAGCTCCACGCTACTTCCGTTGCGGTTAAGGTAGGCCAGCAGATGGAAGCCCTCGCTCACGCACGCCTGGCCCATGGAGTAGAGCGCCTGCTGGAACACAAAACGCACTGTACCGCCTTCGGCGAATCGAACGCCACGCCCGTCATGAGTCAGCCCCACCACGTAAGGGTCAGAGCTGGACGTGGTCTTGAAGGCAGGCCGATAGTTGGTGTGATAGTGCGCCGAAGTGACCGCTTGTGCCGTCATGGCGACAGCTCCCGTGTCGTGGGAAAGCCAGAGTAGGCTGAGGGGGGGGGCTGAGGGGTCATGGAGATGCAGGCCATCACTGACGTAGTTGCAGTGCTGGCTGCCACTCCTGAGGAGCAGGGAGAGCGTATGGCCAGGGGCCACCTCTGCCACCCCACTGACACTTATGCTCTGAAGTGACTTCCCTTCCCGCTGCTCCACTCTTACCCCACTGAGGTCACGGCCCTCGCTGGCGTTAAGTCGCAGACCCACCTGGACAAAACTACGGCAGCCGTGGCTCAGGGCGAGGTTTTCATCAGCCCACAATAAGCCGTGTTGTCGGAGCACTAAATGGCCATCTTCAGCCGAGACCAGAGCGTCTTCCCTGCCCTGGATGTAAAGCTGCATGCTGGGGGAAGCAGGGTCGGGGGCGTGGCCTTTGGAAGGGGGCAGGTTCACATCTCCAGCCCAGGAGAGTGACAGCCTGCTGTAGGTGGTGGTGGTGGTGGTGGTGGTGGGGACGGAACAAACGGTGTCGGTTGTGAATGAGCAGGGTGTGGCCACGGGCTCCGCCTCGCACTCAGAACAGGCCTGACACTCCTCCATCTCTGCATTGTAGAAGTATATGTGTCCACACATGCCTGTGCTGGCCTCTCTCTCAGTCATCCCCTGACACCTGAACCCACCTGTTTGACACAAAATAGTATAGACACAAATAAACTATAGTATGTGGTGTGTTTCGTTTAAGACATGATTTTCTTCTGTGCATCTTCCACAGATGCATCATACTACCAAACAGAGGAATCCCTCCTTACCTGGGGTATTTAGACATTTTTGTTCGTCACCGCACAGGTTTGATATTTCAAGGCACTCATCTCTGTCCTGGAACACAAAATGTGGCTTAAGTGATTGTGTTTTTTAGTATACAGTATGTGTTATTTTTTCCCCCCTGGCCTTTCATATTTCCCATTATTTTAACATTATTTGAAATAGGAAGAATGAGAGGGAAACAGCAAAGAGGGGTCGCAGAACAGAATATCTGGACCCAGGGAAAGAACCTGGGTCGCTATGAGGATCATACGTGTTCAGAATGGTTGTGTTATATATTACAGCTGTATAACTGTAATATTATTCTACTCTCACCTGGCATATCCTGTCTGCTTGGTTGGAGCACTGGGACACGAGGAAGAACCCTGGAGGACAGACGGTGCATCTCTCACACTGTGGTCGACCTTGCCTGTAGCTGCAGTACTCATCCGGGCCACAGCTCCCACATGCCAATAGGGGGCGCCCTACGTCCATCACACTGGCCTCCATATCTACCTTGTGCACAGCATAGGCCTGGGTGTGATGTGCCTTAGCCTGGCCTCTGAGGGTATCCAGATGGCTCTCTAGCTCCTCCTGCAGGCTATGGAAGGATACCTGCTTAATGCTCTCCAGAACCATGCCATACTGGGCCTTGACCTGCAACATAAACGATTCACAGATTGAGACATTATCAAACATGATCATATGTACTTCTACAATATAAATAGGGCTGGGTTCAAAAAATCGATTTCCCGATTCTGAATCGATCTTCATTAAATGAGCGATTTATCGATTCATAAATCCCGAGATCGATTTTTTTTTTTTTTTTTTTTTTTGCTTGCAGCTTCAACCCGCAACGAGATCTCGTGGCCAGATCTCGCGCTACAATAATTTATCATATCTCACGCAACGTGAGGTCTCAACACTAAAATCTAAAAACATGGCGATGGCAGGGACACTCAAGTCACCACCAGGCTTAAAGTCAGATGTCTGGGTGCATTTTGGATTTTAAAAATGTGACGATAGAGATGAGCTGGACAAAAGCAAAGTCATATGTAAATAAAAAGTACATTCATGTAACTGCTTTGGAGTCAATTCATTGATATGTTTAACAATGCTACATGTTATAGGGTTCCTTGAACCATTTATAGCATTAGTTCGGAGAATCTCTTTCATATTCAAGCAAAAAATGTATATTGTAACTAGATCGAATCGGAATCGAATCGAATCGAATCGAATCGTGAATCGAATCGAATCTGGAGCTGTGAATCGGAATCGAATCGTTTTGGGAAATCAGTGGCGATACCCAGCCCTAAATATAAAGGAATAACCAGTTTCCTGATTTACTCAGGGATGGTTTATACAGTGCCCTGCCTAAGTAATGGGACAGCAAAGCCTTCCTTTGGCTCTATACTCCAAAAGTATGGATTTGAAATGAAACATTTAGGCTACTATGAGGTTAAAGTATACATTGTAAGCTTTTATTGTATAAAGTATAGATTGTAAGCTCTTCTTACACTATTTCAGGGCAACAGAAATAGTGGGACAGATTCTTATAATGTCCAAATTAAACACTCATGTTTTGTCTTTGATCGACAATCCTGCACGCAATAACTGCCTGTCGTCTGTGACCCATTGAAATTAAAAGCATGTTCAATTGGACGTAGATCTGAAGATTGGCTTGGCTAGTCAAGAACATTCCACTTTTTGGCCCTGAAAAACTCCCTGTTCCAGACCACTGCAGGCTTTTTAGGTGCTTTTTAACAAACTGTAGGCTGACCATCCTTTTTGAGGGTAACTAGTGGTTTGCACCTTGCAGTCTCTATAGTTCGGCTGGTGACTTATTCTGCAGATGGTAGTCTCTGACACATTCACATCTACATCCAGAAGAGTGTTCCTAATTGGTGGGACAGTTGTTTCGGGTTTTCCTAATTATGGTGAGCAAGAGCATTCTTTTTATCCATTGTAGAAGTCTTCCTTGGACAACCAGTTCGCTTGTGATTGCTGACCTCACTAGTGCTTTTCTTCTTTTTTTTGCGATGTTGATCTTGCAGATAAAGGTTTTGGCTGTGTTTCTCATAGTTTCTATTTCCTTTTAAGGCCTAAAATGGCTTCCTTGACTTTCATTGACAACTCTTTGGTCATCATGTTGACAGACACCAATAGAAGACATTGACAGCTAGGGCTGGGGCGACTCGTCGATGTCATCGGCATAATCGATTACGCAAATACATCGATTTGCATAACGTGCGTCGGCGCAGCGCAAAGAAGTAAGATGGCTGCGCCCGGTCAAAGCATGGATTCACAATCTTCTAAACTTAAGTGTGGGAGTATTTTAGATAGAGACCCAGCAATGTGGTGCTCTGTAACCTCTGCAACACATGAAGCAAAAGCATCCCGGGTGCCAGATGTGTCCGGTTGCTGGAGGAACCAGGACGCCGGCAACACTGCACAGTTTAGCCAGACAATAGAGTGCATTATCCCGCTAATAAAATACAGTTCCAGTAATAACACTTTTTGACAGTCCTCTTATGCCTGCACAAATGATGTGACAGAATACACCTAACTAACCAGAAAACCTCTGTCAAACCAATTGTTCCATTACTTTTGGTGGCCTGAAATAGGGGGACTATGTATAAAAAAAAGTGTTGTAATTGCTAAATGGTGAAACCAATATGTATACAAATACCATCAAATAAAAGTTGATCATCTCTACTCACTATTTTATAGTCAGATGGTTTCTTACCCCGAAAAGTAGTCTATGGGACAGGAGAAACTGTAATCCATGGTTCAGATTGTTTAAAGCAGCAAGGCTTTGTTTGTTGGCCACCTTGGAACAGTTTGAAATCCCACACAACAACATCCTCCTTAAATAATAGAACCCTCCGAAATGGACTTGCAGTGCTGGACATTAGGTGTTTCTGCATGCACCGAAGAGGCAGCCACCAGAGACAGAGACAAACATCTGTCAGTAATAACATGTTGGTATGCAAATGAAGTGTCGGATAGGACAGTCTATTTTAGAAAGCGTTCCCTGATCGCTACAGATTAAACATAGTCATTACAAGCATTAGGAAGCTTGAATGGCACATACCGGACCTTTAATTAGCCACATGCTATTTTTCTCTCTTTTAGTGTATGCTTTTTAGGCTACCTTGGAGCCGATAACTGTATGCCCCATTTTAAAAAAACGTGTCAAATAAATTCATTAATTCAGTATAGTCACCGCAAAGTACTTTCAAGGTAAGGAACCATCTAACCAATGTCGGAATTGGGATGAACCATCCCTTTAAGATCTACACCAGACCTGATCCATCTGCTTGTATATACTCCTCTGCTGCTCCAGGATCTCTGCCTGCTGGCTGACCAGCGCTCCCTGCTGCTCGGTCAATAGGCGCTGCAAGTCCCTGATCTCCTCCTGCTGGCCTTGCAGAGCCTCCACTAGCTTCTCCTGGCCCTTAGCCAGACGCAGCTGCAGCACCAGGGCATCCTCTGAGGGCACCTCGTTGTTGCCTAGGAGGATGTGGAAAGATACACATGCTTATACATGAACGCATGCATGCCATGTACTCTCTCTCACATACACACACACACACACACACACACACACACACACACACACACACACACACACACACACACACACACACACAGCATTGACACACACTCCCACGCACGAACACAATGAACGTATACACACTGTGCGCACACGAACACCCACTGAGAGACCATTCATTGTCCTTTCTGATTGAGAAACTTGAGAAACCAAACATGATACTGTATTATTATATTTGGGGAATGCTGAAAAAGCTGGGAACTTCGTAATCCTGATTTATTCATGCATTTTAAGTAGGCTATGCGCATTAAACCAAGCACCAACAATCAAATGTCAAACTTTAGTCTCAAAATGTTATAACGTCGGGTTTCTTCTCTTAGTTTTGGCTTGAATCTTTTAAATCAGCCAATTAACCTGATTTAATGTCGCACGTCAACTGTATCCCCAGAGGCGATGCGCCGCGTTCCGATCCCAAGTCTGGAAACTCCCCGAGAAACTGAGCTGCTCTGTCCGTCATGTGAACCATGGGGGGCGGCCCGTTCTCCCCGGCAGGGGCACAGCTGTCGCCGACGCACAGTTGGGGCTTCAACTTTGGTCTCATCCTGAGTGGCAATTTACACTCGAACCCTTTGCATTCCCGCGTGACACTCTCGTCGTGTGCCGTCGGTTGCGGGGAAGCATGGCAATTCCCCCCCGTGCAATCAGGATGGTAAACCTCAGCGGTGACGGTTCCTGGGTTAGCCCTCTGTGCGCTGTCCGTGCCAGTGGCCGTACCTCCACGTTGTGGCTGAATAATTGTATACGGTACCGGCGCGCTCCTGGTGTGAATGTTGGCAGGCCTACGGACGTCTTGGTAAACGGGTTGGATCTGTGCTTGCCTGCCCTGGATCTGTGCTTGCTTGCCCTGGATCTGTGCTTGCCTGCCCTGTGTTGAAGGGTTTAAGTGCCGCTGCGATGCTGTGGCTGATGTGCGCCCCGGGCAATGAGGTCCGGAGCATTGTCTCATTGTCCAGTCCTCGGCAGTGAAACAGTGCGTTCCCCTACATATCTCCGCCACACTCTCAGCTGTGCCGACGAACGATGTTACACAAAACAAAAATAATGGAGTTATAAAAGCCATCTTCATAGCCTAAGATCCACGCGTAGAGGTAAATCGTCAATTCTACTGAAAACACTGAATCTTGGCCCACATCACACCATTTTACGCATCCACGTCGCCTGCCTGTAGTTCACCTTGTTCAAAACATTTCCCCAAGTAAAGATTAACCCCGAGCTCTCGTATGCACTTGAAGTGTCTGGAACTATTAAGAAAATGTGAATTCCTACTAGTACTCCTCTGCTGAGCTTAGTGAGCGGGTAGTTTCTGATGCTTTACCAGTTCTGGGGTCTACATGTGGCATTCCATGCGCTTAATTGGCAACAGGTTTCCTCTCGGGCTTAAATTAACCCATGGCTTTCCCGGACATACCACTGTGCCGAATTACTATTGTTGCCATTCATGTTGTGCATGTGGTAGATATTTCGAATATTTGATTCATAGTATTTCTATTCTGAGACTTCAAGAAATGTTCATGCATTGGATCATTAGGGGTCCTTTTAAGAAATAGAAAGCGTTTTCCCTCCCCAGTAGACCTACATCGTGACCATAATATGAGATGCTTAAAAACACAAAAGGAGACACAAATGTAAGAGATTCTGATCCAGATTATGCAGATGATGAAGTCTACTTTTCAGTATGATTATGCACGTATCGCCACATTTCGTTTAAAGCCTCAACATGAGGTGTGGGATATGGTACTGTGATATATATTTTTTTATTTATTTTATTTATTTTTTTACAACAAGAGTGAGACATGTGGTTTTTTATAGGCTCTAGACAAAATTCAATACTATTACTGCATTTTAGAGGGGAAATAGCTTTGATCTTATCTCTGATATCAAATTAAAGTGTGCAGCAATAGTCTTTAAAACACAATTCTAGGGAATTGTAAAATAAAAGATATAACTTTGAGACCCGCCCTCTACCCACACTAAATGTACACTTTATTACCCCTCTTTTTACATTTCCCTCATCTTCTCTCCCCATGTGGCTTTGGTTAAAGTAGCCTCCTTTTGAAATTCAACCACAGTTAAAGGCCTATGCCAGCCTGTTTTGCTTCCTGGCTTTTCTTGAAAGAAAATACTCAAAGAATGGAAGCACTGAGTAGGAGCAATTTTCAATCAAATGTGTGAAAAAGTTGTTTGACTCTAACGCTAAAAAGATGGAGGAGGGGGTTAGGAGGGTTATATTTGACTTTGGCAGCTAACTTTACAAACAGGCTAAAACCGTCTGAAACTGTCACTTCATGGCACATGGGAAACCGTTTTAGGAGAAGCTAAGAAAATAGATATATCGCCCCCCAAAGACATACTTTTTAGACTTGAATCATTGTACCGGTACAACAACATTATGCACCACCAGGATGTCATATAGCAACAAAAAAAGGCAAGATTACTACGGTAATGTGGGCCTTTTAAAGTTTCCTTTGCCTCCATAGCCTTAACACCCACTAAACTCTAATGACTATGAAATCAAAGAAGGGCTGTGGTGCAGGCATGCAGGCATACTGGCTTAAATAAAGTCTCATTGGATCACAGGACCACACAGGACCAAGCATGCAACTTAGTGTGTCTATTGATGTCTACTCTACAACCTGTTAAGCAATAGTGAACTGATGCCCTTAGCCTTGACAAACCCATATAGGCTACAACCTAATCATTAGGCTAAGCTTGTGTATCGGATTGTTGGTAGTTTGTTGAAGGTTGAGTAATGAGTAGCCTTGCCAGAGACTCAAAGATTGAGTCTCTGAGCTAATGCCTATAGATGTTCAGTGGGTAAACCCAGTCTTGTTGTGAAATACTAAATTCTCCTCTATATACCTCTGTATATCTAACATACATATCAGGAGAGGCTGGTGGAGGTAGAAATCGGAGGATAGTCAACTTCTGCATTTAACAGGAAACTGAGCTCCTAAGATTCAGTCTTCACACTACTTCACAGCCCCACATGCAAGGTGCACATGTATGACTAGATAAAAGAGCCCAATATATCTACACATTCTGACTGGCGTAGCATTTTGTAGGATTTTTATCTGTGTCCTTGGGATATTTGGTTACCTTAGCCCTACTGTGAGTTAATTTATAATATTGATATATGATTGTGAGAATATGTTTTGCATTCATCAGGGACAATACAATAAAATGGAAATAAAAATAGCTCATTTTGGTTTATTTTGTGACATTGGCATAGTTGTTCTCTGTACAATTATCAAATGTCACTGAAATGTGAATTGTGTAAAATACATTTGCTACTATTCTAAATGTATCACAAATCATACAAAATGACTAGACTAGTTTAGGGTTAAATATTTCAGCAGTCACATCAGCTTTAGTTAACACAGGGCTAACACATGTCTTCACACAGCAGCCAATGACTGCTTGTGCATTTAATTAAAAAACAGTGGGAGCACTTCACCACAAGTGGATTGAACATATGTTTAGTTAACATCAATAGGTACTGCTGCTCTTTCTGATATTTAGGCCTTAGTTTTCTTCTTTATTAATTGTATTATTTTATAAAGTTTTTGTGTATTTGCTTGTTTGTCTGTCTGTCGTTTAGTGGTTCTCTGAGTTTTGTCCATGCATACATAATGGACTCATAGGCTGAACTAACACTAACTAAAATAACTGAAATAAAAGAAGACATGTTAAATTCTGGAGTCCAACCAAGGTTTATCATTTATTACAGATCTGCAGGAGAGAGTCAAAAATGTCTGACTGCACTGTAGGTAGTCTGAGGCCAGCCAGTGCAAATATTCAGAGTAATTGACACACCATCAATTTGGTCAAAACTGCTCCACAAGCACTGTGCATTTTTTACTTAACGCTGGCATGAATGATTCCCCATATGGAATACTCAGCTGCTAACCTGAACAAACCTTGTCCAAAGAACATACAACTTTCTGAGCCAGGACATGCAGACACTAGTGGCATACTTCCGGAAACGGAGATTGAAGCTTAGCGAGGCAAAGACGGTGTCGGCTGCCTTCCACCTTAACAACAGGGAGGCTAAACGTGAGCTTAGAGTACACCTAGATGGAACTCCCCTGCCATGTTCCACTGAGCCAGTCTATCTCGGCGTGACATTGGACAGGACGCTCATGTTTCGCCGGCACCTCGAGTCACTGTGCAAGAAGTTAACAGCTCGTGTGGCGTTGATGAGGCGACTGGTTGGCTCGGGCTGGGGCGCCGGCGCAAGGACCTTGCGCACGGCAGCCCTAGCCCTCGTTTATTCAACTAGTGAATACTGCGCCCCAGTATGGTGTCGCAGTGCCCACACCCGCCTCATCGCCTCATCGCCTCAACCTTCCCATCCTAGCAGGCATCCAGCCCGCAGGCCTCCGCCGCATGGGAGCCACAGCACGTCTCGCCTGCCGGGCCGTGGAGCTTAATAACCATCTGCTCCATGATAGGCTCACTATAACAGCGGAGCCCTCCCGGCATCTCAAGTCGAGACACCCATTTGTGCCTGCCGCACAGGATCTCAGGCAGCAATGCAGAGATCTTAACATCAGTGCGGCAGGATGGGCGGATTATATCTGGCACGCGGAGTGGGAGGCAAACACCTCCAAACTCCGCGACCACATCCCAGTCGCCGGCCCTGAGGCCCTTGGGATGGACTTGCCAAGGCTATCCTGGGTGAGGCTCAATCGTCTCCGGACCGGCGTCGGGCGTTTCCGCTCATCAATGCACAGATGGGGCTTGGCCCCAAATGCGTCATGCGAGTGTGGCGCAGAGGACCAAACCGCAGACCATGTTATCCTGGATTGCCCGGTGTACCACCCACCCAATGGGATGCATGGTCTGTCGGTATTAGATGACGAGACGATGACGTGGCTTCTGGAGGGATGTCCAGAAATAGCCCGGGTGAGCCCCTCAACCAGGTCTAGGGGTGGTAAAAGGGTAGCCCCTCAGCCCCGAGCCTGGTGGAGTGGAGAGGAAAACAACAACCCATACGCCGAAGAATACAACTTACTGTGGTCATTCATTCACGGCACGAGGTCACTCCATCTGGATCAGCTGTGTGGAAAAGCTGCTGACTTTCAGGTCATAGAAAAAGATCCTAAAGCACTTGGATCCTTCATGCTACTACATGGCATGTTAGACACAACTTTAGACACTCTAAGACACTAATAGACACTAATTAGACACTAAAATCTGTTAATTGTGCATTTCCATAAACCTGTTTTATGTGTACAGTCCCAAGGCGTATGAGTATTCCTTAGACTGAACAGTGTAACATTATACTGTATAATCTAATTATTCAAAAGTTGTATATACTTTATTGTACCCAGAGGGACATTTAAAGTGCTACTGCTTCACACATCAAACAAAAATAAACAACCAATTTACACTATACACAGTGCAAATCAAAAAACAACATAATACAATAAATGTAGAATATTTAACATAAAAAAAAGAAATAGGCCTACACAGGAAAGTCAAGACGTGGGATCATTGTCGACCGCATGAACCTCTTGAGACTGCGATGCGCACAGTTCCAATGATCAGTGAAGGTTATGTGGGGAGTAGCCTTACATGGGCCTATGCTCGGTTATATTATCTCCCCTCCCAAATTATGACCCTGGATTGAAAAAGTGGAATTTGACAACTTTCAGGATGATTCTAGCAATCATCGTTTTAGTTTTGTACGTAAAGGCTCTCCAAACATACACTGATGAGTCAAAACATTATGACCACCTACTTAATATGCTCTTGCTCCTCCGTGTACCTCCAAAACATTGTCAACCCACCGGGGCATGGCCTCTACAAGACCCCTGAAGGTGTCCTGTGGTATCTGGCACCAAAACACAAAACAGCAGCAGATCCTTCAAGTCTTGTAAGTTGTGAGGTGGAGCCAATGTGGATCGGACTTGTCGGTCCAGCACATCCCACTGATGATCATTAAGATTTGTGGTTTGTCCCTCCTCTGACCACTGTCGGTATGTACTCACCACTGCTGACCGGGAGCACCACACAAGACTTACCGTTTCAGAGATGCTCTGACCCAGTAGTCTGGCCATAACAATTTGGCCCTTGTCAAAGTCGCTCAGGTCTTTACTCCTGCCCATTTCTCCTGCATCCAACACATCAACTTCAAGAACCGACTCTTCACTTGCTGCCTAATATATCCCACGCCTTCACAGGTGAGCTTCACGCACACTGATTGGCTGCTCTAACCCGTTAACATCTGCACTGAAATGAAAAGCACACGCGCTGCTGAGGTAGAGGTCGGCGGTGTGTTCGAATCTTAAGGGTATTCATTTTGAATGAGCTCGAACATGCACACGTTTCCAGCTATACTCAGTTCAGCTGCTTGCCAGGAGAGATGCAGGTTGGCAGGTCGCCCAGTTTTAGGCTGTTTGATGTTGGCTGTTTTATGATTTAATAATTAGCCTGGAGTGACAGCTGTGGTTGTTTATGACAACATAGGTTTTCAACATCATCAACTACAATGTAAAATTGATGCCAAAGCGGTGCAGCACCATGTTTTTGTCCTTGTGACACAACTCGGCTACTTGAAGGTTCAGATAATCATATGCAAATTAGGGGACTCTTTTCTATTCATGTTCTGGCAAATGTTAGACCCCTCAATGGCATTTCCACCAATTTCATCAATTCCACCTGAGTATCCAAAACCATTGCAACCGGTACACTGATAGGTTGGAGTGCATTTGTATTGAAGAAATGTATGAATCAAATATTTCAGAATTAACTACATCTCCTTTATTGTTTTGCACAATTGTTTGTCATTTTTTCATCTATGTGCACTGGGGTTTCAGCATAAGTGGAGACTATCTGTACTTTTCTTTTCCTATTCTTAACCTCCAAGTATTTATCCAACTGAAGCACAAGCGAGAGCAGTCAAAATGAAGATGACACTGGTTCAGAGAAGCCAAAGTGAAGAAAGGTGCTTTAAGAAGGCATTGTCCAGTTTTGTAGAGAATGTATAGATTTTATCACTGAGGGAATGAATGAGATACACCCATTAATTAATTAAAAGAGCGTTGGGTTATGTTAATTGTTTTATTATAGCCACAATCTCTGAATTGTGAATTATATTTCTTCGCCAAATGGCAGCCCCGCCATTTGGTTTGCCTTAAAGCTGAGAGATGGGGCTGGAGAAATGTATCCACTTTCAAACTCATCTGTTATGTAGGACTAGATGTTGATATCCCTCGATACATACATACTAAAGGCACCGATGAGACTCTGTGGTGTTCAAATGAGCGATGGCATCCTTTGGGTTGTCAAGTGGGCGCCCTCCTTCATGAGTGTTTCGCTGATAAGCCCACGACACCTCCAGAGGGTTCAGCAGTGAATCCCAGCGTCCCAGGTTCACTCCCTAGATGCGATCAGCTCATTTGAACGCCCGGGTCGAGTCCTTTCTCTTCATCCACAGCCACTGGCTCCCCTTTTCAGCAGCCCTGGAGAGGTCCTTGATTGCCTGCCGGTGGGTCTTCCCTCGCACTCCCATCTCCCTGAGTAGCCTGGATGTTGAGGTGGCTACGAACCCTCTGCAGCCTACTTCCACTGGGCGTACCTTCGCTGTCCAGCCTTGTTGTTGGGCATCTGCTGCGAGTTCAGTGTACCTCAGCCTCTTCCGCTCGTAGGCCTCCTCCACTGCACCCTCCCAGGGCACAGTGAGCTCGATGATGTAAACGAGCTTGAGCGAGGCTGACCACAGCACAAGGTCTGGTCGCAGGTTGGTGGCTGCGATCTCAGCTGGGAAGCAGAGTTTCTTGTCCAAGTCTGCCAGCAGCTTCCAGTCCCGTGCTCTGCCCAGCTGCCCAGTGTCTGGTCTTATGGTGGTGAGGCTGGCTTGACCCTCGCCCTCCCGAACAAATGGTGCTGGCTGCCACCGGGATGATGGGGGAGGAAGGGCGTTCACACTTGTCCGTTGACTTTCCAGCACTGCTGCAAGACACCTTAGCACCTGGTCGTGCCGCCAGGTGTAACGGCCTTGGGTGAGGCTGGTCTTGCATCCCACTAAGATGTGCTTCAGTGTTGCTGGACTTTGACATAGAGGGCACGTGGGGTCTTCGCCATACCACTGGCTTAGGTTTGCAGGAGAAGGCAGGACATCGTAGGCAGCCCTGATGGTGAAGCTCGCTCTGAATGCCTCCATCTCCCATAGATCTTTCCAGGAGATCTTCCTCTTTTCCACTCCTTCCCATGCCATCCACTGCCCTTGCTTTGACTGCGCCACAGCTTGTGCGCGCCTTCCTGCTTCCTCTTCCCGACGTACCTCCTGGACCACCAGCTTGCGTCTCTGAGATGGATTGGCCTTGCTCCAGGCCGGTGTACTAATCCCGAGGCCAAGACCACTCCTCCCCTCCTGCACTCGGCCCACAATGTCCCTGTGTCTGAGTGCTGCCTTTGCCTGCTCAGTTGCAGCCAATGGGGTCCACTTCCTCCCAGTGGCCAGGATGGGGGCAGCTTGGGCTACAAATGGATCATTCGAATCCAGAAGCATCATCTCCAGTCTGACTTTGGCACACTTGTACTCCTCTGACAGACTGGAAATGGGCAGGTGTAACATCCCTTTGCCGTAGAGCCCAATGCTGCTGAGGCACCTGGGAAGGCCAAGCCACTTCCTTGCATATGAGTTGACCAGTCTCTCCAGCTTTTCCACCTTTGAGAGAGGAACTTCATAGAGGGTTAGTGGCCACAGGAGACGTGGAAGTAGTCCATACTGCATGCACCAGAGCTTCAGCTTGCCAGGAAGCAGGGTTCTGTCAATGTTCTCCAGGCCGCTGGCTACCTCCTTCCTGAGCTGCTCTACTTGCTCTTTATCTTTGAGGGAGGCATCATACCAACGACCTAGGCTCTTCACAGGCTTCTCGGAGACCGTTGGAATGGGTTCTTTGCCAATGTGGAAGCGGTGGTCTGACAACTTCCCCTTGACAATGGAGATGCTTCTGGACTTGCTCGGCTTGATCTTCATGCGAGCCAACTCAATGTTTTCCTGGAGCTTTCTTAGTAGCCGTACTGTGCAAGCCTTGGTCGTGGTGAGTGTTGTGAGGTCATCCATGTAGGCTCTGATCGGCGGCAGCCTCAGCCCAGGTCTTATTCGCTGTCCGCCAACCACCCATCGAGAGGCCCGAATAATGACCTCCATGGCCATGGTGAAGGCCAGCGGGGAGATGGTGCAGCCGGCCATGATTCCCACTTCCAGATGTTGCCATGCTGTGGTGTACTCTGCTGTGGTCACGCAGAGCTGGACGTCCTGGAAGTAGGCCTTGACAAGGGTTGTGAGAGCTGGTGGGATCCTGAAGTAGTCGAAGGCTGTCCACAGGAGGTTGTGAGGGACTGAGCCAAAGGCATTCGCGAGATCCAGGAACACCACGTGGAGGTCCGTTCCCTCCTTCTTGGCGACCTGGATCTGATGCCAGATGACACTAGCATGTTCGACACACCCTGAGAAGCCTGAGATGCCTGCTTTCTGGATTGACGTGTCAATCAGGTTGTTTCTTTGCAGGTATCCTGCCAGTCTATGAGCGACCACGCTGAAGAAGATTTTTCCCTCGACATTTAGAAGGCTGATCTGCCGGAACTGTCCGATTTCTGTTGAGTCCTTTTCCTTGGGGATAAGGATCCCTCCGGCTCTCCGCCAGGACGTTGGTATCGCCTTCTTTTGCCACACAACTTTCATCAGCTTCCAGAGGAATCTCAGGACATCTGGTGCGTTTTTGTAGAGCCTGTATGGAACTCCGTTGGGACCTGGAGCTGACGCGGCCCTTGCTCTACGCACAGTGTTGTCTACTTCACTCCACCTGGGTGGACTGATATCTAGTTCGTGCTCTGGTGGATTGACTGGTGGCATGTCAGGTGGGAGCGTGACCTCTTCCTGGTGTCGGTCATCTGTGCAGCCCTTTTTCAGATGTTCTTCCAGGTGGGCCTTTGCCACAGAGAGACTTCCGCTCTTCTCCTTTGTGAAGAGAGTCTTCACAAATTTGAAAGGATCTTTGTAGAAGCGTGATCTTGTTTGCTCCTTCCTTCTGCGCCTCTTCAGGAGGTTTTCAGCTCTCCTCAGTGTTGCAAGCCTGCTCTTAATCTCTTCCTGCAGCAGGTTTATTCCCTCCTTCTCCTCCTCTGTGGCCTTCCTCCATTGCTTCTTCAGCTGCCTCCTCTCCTTGACTAGTCGGTCTATTTCTGTCTGCCTTCTGGACTTGGTGGGAATTGACTGAGTAGATCGTTTGCCTTCGACCACTCCGAACTGTTCCACTCCATAGGCATAGATGAGGTTGCCCATTCTCTCCAACTTCTTCATGGTGGTGCCTCTGATCCCTTCTAGGATGTTGCAGAGATCAGTGTTGACCTCCTTCCACAGCGTCTTGTTGCAGGACTTTGGCCACTTGACTAATGGCCTTCGCCCCTGGATCTTCTTCTCTGCTGGTGGTCGTGATGTGTTGGATTCAGGTTGCTCTCCTGTGCCTTGTTCTTCCTCCTCTGGGACAGGGGTGTTGATGTCCTGCAGACTGTGGTGTGTGTCCTGCTGCTGAACTTCAGTCGACTGACTCGGCCTGCTTCTCAAAAAGTAGCTGTCGATGCGACTTCCCTGTTGACCCTTCTTTAGGCACCCTTTCTTGCCCTGGTGTATCTTCAGGCCATGGGTGGAAGTAACCTTTGTCCAACCACATACGCAGTTCTGGAGCGTGTGTCCTGCTGTAGCTGTCGGAGCCTCAGGTATGCTGATCATCAATCTCGTAGTCTGTTCCGTTCCTGTGTTCGTTACCGGGTTGTCTGCCGATGAGCCATCTTCCGCCCCCGCTCTCGCAGGCTCAGGGGGTATTTTCTTCTTAGAATTTTTCGTAGCCAAGTTTGGGTGGGACCCATACACTGTTCGTGCTGGATCCCGCCGCCACGGGTAGCTAGCCCATGGCGGCCCCGTTGGGGTCTATTCCCTCCTGTCAGCTGTCTTTCCATGCTGTCGCAAGGTCTTTCCCTTGTTGCCAGCTGCACTTTCACAGCAGTCACTGGTTCACCAGATGATCAGATCTGTTATGTAGGACTAGATGTTGATATCCCTCGATACATACATACTAAAGGCACCGATGAGACTCTGTGGTGTTCAAATGAGCGATGGCATCCTTTGGGTTGTCAAGTGGGCGCCCTCCTTCATGAGTGTTTCGCTGATAAGCCCACGACACCTCCAGAGGGTTCAGCAGTGAATCCCAGCGTCCCAGGTTCACTCCCTAGATGCGATCAGCTCATTTGAACGCCCGGGTCGAGTCCTTTCTCTTCATCCACAGCCACTGGCTCCCCTTTTCAGCAGCCCTGGAGAGGTCCTTGATTGCCTGCCGGTGGGTCTTCCCTCGCACTCCCATCTCCCTGAGTAGCCTGGATGTTGAGGTGGCTACGAACCCTCTGCAGCCTACTTCCACTGGGCGTACCTTCGCTGTCCAGCCTTGTTGTTGGGCATCTGCTGCGAGTTCAGTGTACCTCAGCCTCTTCCGCTCGTAGGCCTCCTCCACTGCACCCTCCCAGGGCACAGTGAGCTCGATGATGTAAACGAGCTTGAGCGAGGCTGACCACAGCACAAGGTCTGGTCGCAGGTTGGTGGCTGCGATCTCAGCTGGGAAGCAGAGTTTCTTGTCCAAGTCTGCCAGCAGCTTCCAGTCCCGTGCTCTGCCCAGCTGCCCAGTGTCTGGTCTTATGGTGGTGAGGCTGGCTTGACCCTCGCCCTCCCGAACAAATGGTGCTGGCTGCCACCGGGATGATGGGGGAGGAAGGGCGTTCACACTTGTCCGTTGACTTTCCAGCACTGCTGCAAGACACCTTAGCACCTGGTCGTGCCGCCAGGTGTAACGGCCTTGGGTGAGGCTGGTCTTGCATCCCACTAAGATGTGCTTCAGTGTTGCTGGACTTTGACATAGAGGGCACGTGGGGTCTTCGCCATACCACTGGCTTAGGTTTGCAGGAGAAGGCAGGACATCGTAGGCAGCCCTGATGGTGAAGCTCGCTCTGAATGCCTCCATCTCCCATAGATCTTTCCAGGAGATCTTCCTCTTTTCCACTCCTTCCCATGCCATCCACTGCCCTTGCTTTGACTGCGCCACAGCTTGTGCGCGCCTTCCTGCTTCCTCTTCCCGACGTACCTCCTGGACCACCAGCTTGCGTCTCTGAGATGGATTGGCCTTGCTCCAGGCCGGTGTACTAATCCCGAGGCCAAGACCACTCCTCCCCTCCTGCACTCGGCCCACAATGTCCCTGTGTCTGAGTGCTGCCTTTGCCTGCTCAGTTGCAGCCAATGGGGTCCACTTCCTCCCAGTGGCCAGGATGGGGGCAGCTTGGGCTACAAATGGATCATTCGAATCCAGAAGCATCATCTCCAGTCTGACTTTGGCACACTTGTACTCCTCTGTCAGACTGGAAATGGGCAGGTGTAACATCCCTTTGCCGTAGAGCCCAATGCTGCTGAGGCACCTGGGAAGGCCAAGCCACTTCCTTGCATATGAGTTGACCAGTCTCTCCAGCTTTTCCACCTTTGAGAGAGGAACTTCATAGAGGGTTAGTGGCCACAGGAGACGTGGAAGTAGTCCATACTGCATGCACCAGAGCTTCAGCTTGCCAGGAAGCAGGGTTCTGTCAATGTTCTCCAGGCCGCTGGCTACCTCCTTCCTGAGCTGCTCTACTTGCTCTTTATCTTTGAGGGAGGCATCATACCAACGACCTAGGCTCTTCACAGGCTTCTCGGAGACCGTTGGAATGGGTTCTTTGCCAATGTGGAAGCGGTGGTCTGACAACTTCCCCTTGACAATGGAGATGCTTCTGGACTTGCTCGGCTTGATCTTCATGCGAGCCAACTCAATGTTTTCCTGGAGCTTTCTTAGTAGCCGTACTGTGCAAGCCTTGGTCGTGGTGAGTGTTGTGAGGTCATCCATGTAGGCTCTGATCGGCGGCAGCCTCAGCCCAGGTCTTATTCGCTGTCCGCCAACCACCCATCGAGAGGCCCGAATAATGACCTCCATGGCCATGGTGAAGGCCAGCGGGGAGATGGTGCAGCCGGCCATGATTCCCACTTCCAGATGTTGCCATGCTGTGGTGTACTCTGCTGTGGTCACGCAGAGCTGGACGTCCTGGAAGTAGGCCTTGACAAGGGTTGTGAGAGCTGGTGGGATCCTGAAGTAGTCGAAGGCTGTCCACAGGAGGTTGTGAGGGACTGAGCCAAAGGCATTCGCGAGATCCAGGAACACCACGTGGAGGTCCGTTCCCTCCTTCTTGGCGACCTGGATCTGATGCCAGATGACACTAGCATGTTCGACACACCCTGAGAAGCCTGAGATGCCTGCTTTCTGGATTGACGTGTCAATCAGGTTGTTTCTTTGCAGGTATCCTGCCAGTCTATGAGCGACCACGCTGAAGAAGATTTTTCCCTCGACATTTAGAAGGCTGATCTGCCGGAACTGTCCGATTTCTGTTGAGTCCTTTTCCTTGGGGATAAGGATCCCTCCGGCTCTCCGCCAGGACGTTGGTATCGCCTTCTTTTGCCACACAACTTTCATCAGCTTCCAGAGGAATCTCAGGACATCTGGTGCGTTTTTGTAGAGCCTGTATGGAACTCCGTTGGGACCTGGAGCTGACGCGGCCCTTGCTCTACGCACAGTGTTGTCTACTTCACTCCACCTGGGTGGACTGATATCTAGTTCGTGCTCTGGTGGATTGACTGGTGGCATGTCAGGTGGGAGCGTGACCTCTTCCTGGTGTCGGTCATCTGTGCAGCCCTTTTTCAGATGTTCTTCCAGGTGGGCCTTTGCCACAGAGAGACTTCCGCTCTTCTCCTTTGTGAAGAGAGTCTTCACAAATTTGAAAGGATCTTTGTAGAAGCGTGATCTTGTTTGCTCCTTCCTTCTGCGCCTCTTCAGGAGGTTTTCAGCTCTCCTCAGTGTTGCAAGCCTGCTCTTAATCTCTTCCTGCAGCAGGTTTATTCCCTCCTTCTCCTCCTCTGTGGCCTTCCTCCATTGCTTCTTCAGCTGCCTCCTCTCCTTGACTAGTCGGTCTATTTCTGTCTGCCTTCTGGACTTGGTGGGAATTGACTGAGTAGATCGTTTGCCTTCGACCACTCCGAACTGTTCCACTCCATAGGCATAGATGAGGTTGCCCATTCTCTCCAACTTCTTCATGGTGGTGCCTCTGATCCCTTCTAGGATGTTGCAGAGATCAGTGTTGACCTCCTTCCACAGCGTCTTGTTGCAGGACTTTGGCCACTTGACTAATGGCCTTCGCCCCTGGATCTTCTTCTCTGCTGGTGGTCGTGATGTGTTGGATTCAGGTTGCTCTCCTGTGCCTTGTTCTTCCTCCTCTGGGACAGGGGTGTTGATGTCCTGCAGACTGTGGTGTGTGTCCTGCTGCTGAACTTCAGTCGACTGACTCGGCCTGCTTCTCAAAAAGTAGCTGTCGATGCGACTTCCCTGTTGACCCTTCTTTAGGCACCCTTTCTTGCCCTGGTGTATCTTCAGGCCATGGGTGGAAGTAACCTTTGTCCAACCACATACGCAGTTCTGGAGCGTGTGTCCTGCTGTAGCTGTCGGAGCCTCAGGTATGCTGATCATCAATCTCGTAGTCTGTTCCGTTCCTGTGTTCGTTACCGGGTTGTCTGCCGATGAGCCATCTTCCGCCCCCGCTCTCGCAGGCTCAGGGGGTATTTTCTTCTTAGAATTTTTCGTAGCCAAGTTTGGGTGGGACCCATACACTGTTCGTGCTGGATCCCGCCGCCACGGGTAGCTAGCCCATGGCGGCCCCGTTGGGGTCTATTCCCTCCTGTCAGCTGTCTTTCCATGCTGTCGCAAGGTCTTTCCCTTGTTGCCAGCTGCACTTTCACAGCAGTCACTGGTTCACCAGATGATCAGATCTGTTATGTAGGACTAGATGTTGATATCCCTCGATACATACATACTAAAGGCACCGATGAGACTCTGTGGTGTTCAAATGAGCGATGGCATCCTTTGGGTTGTCAAGTGGGCGCCCTCCTTCATGAGTGTTTCGCTGATAAGCCCACGACACCTCCAGAGGGTTCAGCAGTGAATCCCAGCGTCCCAGGTTCACTCCCTAGATGCGATCAGCTCATTTGAACGCCCGGGTCGAGTCCTTTCTCTTCATCCACAGCCACTGGCTCCCCTTTTCAGCAGCCCTGGAGAGGTCCTTGATTGCCTGCCGGTGGGTCTTCCCTCGCACTCCCATCTCCCTGAGTAGCCTGGGGGGGGGGGGGGGGGGGGGGGGGGGAGATGGGAGTGCGAGGGAAATAAATGTAGCCTTTGCCTAAACTGTACCTTTACTGCAAGTCATTCTCATTATCACCATGATGTGCTCATCCTCATGGATGTGCGCAGGTACAGGCTATTGTTGCCCGGGCAACAGCCCGTTTACCCTGATTGGCTGAGACTTGAGGTACAACAAAATTAGGTGAATTCAGTTGTTACACTGTGACAGTTACAGTATTACCAATGGTCAGAAAAATAAGAAGACACTGTAGGAACTTAAATAGTTCATCTAATTTATACGATTTAAGTAATTTTGAGATAATAATAATAATTTTTTTTAAATCTCTGGTTAGGATTGCTTGTTTACAACATCCTTCAGGGAGAGTAGACTGCCCACAATGTTTTACTATAGCTGCAGTTTTAGGATAGTTTCTATAGAGGGCGCTACTAACCTCTTGAATAGAGGATGTGAGATACATCAACCTCTCTGTTTTATCCAATACAAAATTATGCAAATAATAGAAAGAGATCGATTTATTTTTGCAGTGCACTGCATATTTTTATCAGTGGTTTGCTGTTCAATCTATAGTGCCTTCTGTAAGTATTCCGCCCCTGGACTTTTTCCACATTTTGTTGTGTTACAACCTGACTTTAAAATATATGTAATAGTTTTTATCACTCATCTACACAGAATACAATATAATGTTCACTCAGTATATCTCTCTAGTACATGTGCATGCACTTTCCATATGGATTTTGAATATATTGGTAAAATCAGTGATCAGGTTTGGACGAATGCTGAAATGACACAGATCTGCTTTTGTTATCCTACTGTCACCTCAGATAGGATAGTTCGTGGGTGGGCAAAATGCCTTTACCGGCCGAAATGGCGTGACTGCAGGGAGTAGCCATTACCAGATATTTAAGGACCCCAATTGAAATAAGCCAGTGGCTTTCTTGGGTTTTTATCCTGTTAGTTGACCTTGTATGTAATATGTACTTTCATGTACCTACTTCTGCAAATCTTCTAATAAAGTTTTCAATCAATCAATCAATCAATCAATAAAAACGGCATGTTTCGTCAAAGAGTTCCGGATTCGTTTTTGCGACTTCAAAATAAAAGCGCGAGGTCACGAAGCTCACTGTACGTCACGTTCTACCTTTGGAGTCAGGAGAGCTATATTACCTATATTTTCTTAACACATTCATCACAAGTTGGGTTGTATTTACATGAATGTCGTACTTTACTTGTGGTGATTTAACAGATGATAAAAAGACATCAAGTAACAAACAGAGAGCATCCTAATCACACCGTTTTGTTGGCCTCCGTCAAGGCAAAGTTGCTATGAGAGCCGCTGATATGAATATGATATAGAATGTGAGGAGATATTTTAACAACGTAATTATAAGTACGTTTAACGCAAATGTTGATAGGATGTGTGATGTATGTGGGGGAAGCAGCGGAGACATTTATGCACCAATATGTGGTGTGTGGGAGACTGGGGTTATACAGTGCCTTGCAAAAGTATTCACCCCCCTTGGCTTTTTACCTATTTTATTACATTACAACCTGTAATTTAAACATTTTTTTAATCAGAATTTTATTTGATGAATCTGCACAAAATAGTGTTAGTTTTTAAATGAAATGAGAAATATATATAAAAAAGAATTTAAAAAAATAAAGAACTGAAAATTGGCATGTGCATATGTATTCACCCCCTTTGTTATGAAGCCCCTAAAAACTCCTGGTGCAACCAATTACCTTCAGAAGTCACATAATTAGTGAAATGAAGTCCACTTGTATGCAATCTACTGTAAGTGTCACATGATCTGTCAGTATATACACACCTTTTCTGAAAGGCCCCAGAGGCTGCAACACCTAAGCAAGAGGCACCACCAACCAAACACTGCCATGAAGACCAAGGAACTCTCCAAACAAGTCCGAGACAAAGTTGTTGAGAAGTACAAGTCAGGGTTGGGTTATTAAAAAATTGCTTTAGCAGTATGCTTGGGGTCGTTGTCCTGCTGGAAGGTGAACCTCCATCCTAGTCTCAAATCACTTATAGACTGGTACAGGTTTTGCTCAAGAATATCCCTGTATTAAGCACCATCCATCTTTCCCTCGACTCGGACCAGTTTCCCAGTCATATTATTAGTACACTGACATACAGTGTGTTACTTGTTAATGTAACATGTGTGTGTGTGTGCTCCACTGGCTTGGCCTGTGCGGCGTGGGCCCAAGGTGGTCATGTTGTTGACAGGTCACGCCGAGGCGAGGTCAGACACAAGACAGAGTACACCCAGATAATGATGTCACATCCTCCTCTGTTACTATGGCAACATCCACCTAACATCACATTGGGATTTGTGGTTTTCAATATTCTGTCTTAGGCATTATGGGATTCAAAGTTTGTCATTGCAGAGTACAACGAAATGCATCTATGGCGTCTAGGCAACGGGTCGCAGCCATTATAGGCGACCCCGGAGCAATTAGGGGGTTTAGTGCCTTGCTCAGGGACACTTCGACACGCGGCCCACCGGGGATTCGAACCGCTGCAAGCTGCCGACTTTTGCGATCATTAGACACCGGCTCTACCGATTGAGCCACCGATCACCCCCCCGCTACATAAATGTGTGCTTTGTATGTGTTTGGATCAGGAACATGAAGGCGCCGTCTTGTCGCCGTGCCGACCCGAATGCATTCTGGCCGGGTCAGGATAATCACGTCAGAGTGTACTTGCCCCGCGTGGCGATCACCCCCGAGGGAGTCCACTTCCAGCACATCGTCCGCTCCCTGGCCCCGAGTCCAGGAAGCTGGCCCGTCAACGACATGGGTTACTCCACCTCAGGGGACATCGATGGGCGCAAGGCCTACATCCTGAAGAGCTCTTTACTCCATGTTGAAGTTCAGTCACATTCAAGTGTCTTGACTCTATGCAGTTGAGTTTATTTTGCCTGTAAAGGTCATAATAAAGACTAACCCTGATAAACAGGCATTTCTGTCCCGTGACTATGGGTGTGTATATACGTTTCTCTGACACATTTACATTGATGCTAAAACGTACATGTTTTTTTATGTGCACTGACCCACTGTCAACTTAAGGGCTAAACAAATACATTAATCCAGCTGCTTAGAGCTAGCATAACATTTTAAAGTTAAATTTGATTAATTTATGCGTGTGAATATGATGTGTTGATGTGATCTGTTGATTTGTGTCCTTCAATAAATCATTATTGGAATGTTCCATTACAGTGCACTATATACTGTATGTCAAATATCAACAAATAAAGTATCTGAGACTCTGAAGTGGATCATTGTTTTTTAATCTAAAGTCATAGATCTAAACTCATATAGCATGTAATTTGTCTTTTACTCTAGTAGTTTAGGAGTAAACAAATCCTACAAAAAAATATCCTCTTACACATACGATGAGTGTATGTGGGTTATTTGTCTCAGTTGAACCTAGACAGATATTATCCTATGCAAGTCTGATGGACTGCATAGAGTCCAAGACTTTGTCATGTAGGCTATCAAAATAAAAAGACAGTTTCAAATAAAATCCTTCTTTCACTCACTCTATACAGTTTGATAGTGTGATAGATAAATAAAAATGTGTAAAAGGGGCGCAGGGGTTAAGGCAGCCAGCTAGAGGTCTGAAGGTTGCCGGTTTGATACTTGCAAATCGATTTACAATATCTGTCTAAGTAAGTGAATCATCTATCCTTCAGTAATCATAAGAAAAAATAAATGGAGAATTTCCAATTCGGGCTTGTGTGAACATTGATGACACAAGCCTGATTCTCATTCGAGGTATCACTGTTCTATTTATATCTATATCTTGCCCTTATATCACTATTTGCACTTCTAGTTGGACGCTAAACTGCATTTTGTTGTATTGTACTTTGTAATAAAGTTGAATCTAAAGTTGAATCTAATCTAATCAACAGATCATTTTCATGCGCTGTGTGGCTGCTCTAACCCGTTAAAATGAAACGCACAAGCGCCACTGACACTGACGTCCGTGGTGTGGTCCTGGCGTAACATGTCCTATTCTTCACACAGGGCACTTTCAGAACATCAAGACTATGCCTGAAGTGACCTGATCAACTATCATGCTTTCACCATCCCTGCATCTGCCTACGTTTCCCAGGTCGGTCCAATTGGTTGGCATACATAGGTTCCATTACTGACAGCCCACCCAGCCAATGCCTAAAGCAACATTTAATTTAAATCTCTTGAAGTAGAAGTGGAATTCCATCAGTAAATTCCTCCGCTCTTGTCGTTCTCGAACTCCGACGGCTGCTACTCTGGCCTGGGCAGCGTTTTAGAACTCTGGCCTGGGCAGCGGTGTCAGCAGCAGGCTGTGGACCTGGGGAGATTCTTCATCAGGGAGTTCTACACCGTCTTTGACAGACAGAACAACATGGTGGGACTGGCCCAGGCAGTGTAAGCAGAACCAGACACACCTCCACAGAGCTCAAATATCCCCTAACAATAAGTCCTCTAATAGAGAGTAGTATGTTTTATTTGATGCTAGAAATTATGGAGAAGATCAACGATGGAAAGATGTGCATAACTGCCTATGAATTAAATATATTTGAACATTGCAAAAACATTGTCTGTGTAATTGATTTTTGGGGTGTATGGGTGATCTATGTATCTGAGAGCTCATGTAGTGGGGTCACAGTACAGTCAAGCGACCATCTTTGCTTGCTGCCGTTAAGGCCAGAGGTAATAGAAATCACTTGTAGTCTTTTCTAACAGACCAGTTCTTTTGTATCTGAACAGGCACCAACATTAGGCTGTATCTTTTGACTTTTCAAGCTCTTTTGTTGAGATAGAACGACCGTCCTCTTAGAGGTGGAACCTTTCTGTAATCTAAGAAAAAGCTGGGAAAAGCAGGGAAGTTGGACGGATGCCGGTGGTATTCCGCGCTGCAGCTGTGCTGCAACTGCTTACAGTTATTGCTGTAGAACTTGTTACCTTTCAGAAGGACGCAACAAGGTGACCTCACTGACAACTTAAATAAATCAAGTAAATTGAGTACGCCTACAGGTGAATGATTGTAGATAATCATGATGAGACTCGTCATGCCGAGGGCTCTTGTGTGCAGCGCTGGTTCAGCCCGTGGATCAGTATAAGGTGCTTATCTTGCTAGTTTAGACACTGTGTAACCTGGGTATCTTAATATAAGGTGTTTATCTTGCTAGTTTAGACACCGTGTAACCTGGGTATCTTAATATAAGGTGTTTATCTTGCTAGTTTAGACACTGTGTAACCTGGGTATCTTAATATAAGGTGTTTATCTTGCTAGTTTAGACACTGTGTAACCTGGGTATCTTAATATAAGGTGTTTATCTTGCTAGTTTAGACACTGTGTAACCTGGGTATCTTAATATAAGGTGTTTATCTTGCTAGTTTAGACACTGTGTAACCTGTGTTAATATCCCAAATCACTATCATTCTCGTATCTCCTGTAAGAGCTAATAGTTCCTCTGCTGTTTATGGTTCTCTCAAAGCAAACAAGCTTTTAGAGAAACAAGTTTAGTTGATGTCCGTATACCCATGTCTACAGAACAAGCAAAGTCATAATTTGCCATCAATCCACACATAATACCCCAGAATGACAAAGTGAAAAAACATTTTTAGACATTTCAGGACATTTATTGATTTGCTCTGACAGTTCAGTTTTGCATCTAAAATGCAAAAATTATCTGAAAAAAACATGCAACATTTTTAGGGTTAGTGTTAAGCCTAAGCCTAGTGTTAACCCTAAGCCTGCCAGCTTTGCTGTCCTTACTCTTTCTTCTGCCACTCGGGCCTTCTCTGCCATGTACCTGGCCTGGGCTTCCTCCATCTCCCTCTTCCAGACCCCTTGTTCTTCCTTTCTTTCTTCTGCCACTCGGGCCTTCTCTGCCATGTAGAGCTCTTGCTCCGCCTTTCTTTGGTTCGCCTCCAACAGCAGGGCAGCCTGGGCCTCTTTACACTCCTGTGGACATACAGTGAACACACTTAAGGTGCAATCTCAAATGTATTTGGCAAGAGGGGTCCCTTGTCTTTTCTGAGAATAAAACCAGTCAGTTGTCTCCCCTCATCTTTGTGTATTGTCTATTTTTAGCAATCCTAAATAGGGTGAGTGGGCAGTTATCAAATACAGTACCATAGTCCTTTGAAACTCCCCGATGGAGATAACAGAGCTATCACTCTGATAAACAATCCACCCCTCCACATACCCCACTGAACTATTGCCCCCCCTCGCACACACACACACACACTTGACTATGACTCTCAGTACCCCCCCCACCTTAGGATACTATAGACAATGGAAAATACCTACACTATGATGACAATGACAATACTTAATAATGGCTGCTCATCCCTGGTTAATGTGATCACTCTATAACCTTTGCACTACTGATGTACATTACTACCTTTGTACTACTGTATATTGCACATTGCACATGTCTCCTGACATGGGGTGGGTCTTACCTTCTCCACAGAAGCATATGAAGCCTGGGCTGCCATGTACCTGGCCTGGACTTCCTCCATCTCCCTCTTCCAGACCCCTTGTTCTTCCTTTATTTCTTCTGCCACTCGGGCCTTCTCTGCCATGTAGAGCTCTTGCTCCGCCTTTCTTTGGTTTGCCTCCAACAGCAGGGCAACCTGGGCCTCTTTACACTCCTGTGGACATACAGTGAACACACTTAAGGTGCAATCTCAAATGTATTTGGCAAGAGGGGTCCCTTGTCTTTTCTGAGAATAAAACCAGTCAGTTGTCTCCCCTTATCTTTGTGTATTGTCTATTTTTAGCAATCCTAAATAGGGTGAGTGGGCAGTTATCAAATACAGTACCATAGTCCTTTGAAACTCCCCGATGGAGATAACAGAGCTATCACTCTGATAAACAATCCCCCCCTCCACATACCCCACTGAACTATTGCCCCCCATCGCACACACACACACACACACACTTGACTATGACTCTCAGTCCCCCCCCACCTTAGGATACTATAGACAATGGAAAATACCTACACTATGATGACAATGACAATACTTAATAATGGCTGCTCATCCCTGGTTAATGTGATCACTCTATAACCTTTGCACTACTGATGTACATTACTACCTTTGTACTACTGTATATTGCACATTGCACATGTCTCCTGACATGGGGTGGGTCTTACCTTCTCCACAGAAGCATATGAAGCCTGGGCTGCCATGTACCTGGCCTGGACTTCCTCCATCTCCCTCTTCCAGACCCCTTGTTCTTCCTTTATTTCTTCTGCCACTCGGGCCTTCTCTGCCATGTAGAGCTCTTGCTCCGCCTTTCTTTGGTTTGCCTCCAACAGCAGGGCAACCTGGGCCTCTTTACACTCCTGTGGACATACAGTGAACACACTTAAGGTGCAATCTCAAATGTATTTGGCAAGAGGGGTCCCTTGTCTTTTCTGAGAATAAAACCAGTCAGTTGTCTCCCCTTATCTTTGTGTATTGTCTATTTTTAGCAATCCTAAATAGGGTGAGTGGGCAGTTATCAAATACAGTAGCATAGTCCTTTGAAACTCCCCGATGGAGATAACAGAGCTATCACTCTGATAAACAATCCCCCCCTCCACATACCCCACTGAACTATTGCCCCCCCTCGCACACACACACACACACACACTTGACTATGACTCTCAGTACCCCCCCCCCCCCCCCACCTTGGGATACTATAGATATGACAATGGAAAATGCCTACACTATGATGACAATGACAATACTTAATAATGGATGCTCATCCCTGGTTAATGTGATCACTCTATAACCTTTGCACTACTGATGTACATTACTACCTTTGTACTACTATATATTGCACATTGCACATGTCTCCTGACATGGGGTGGGTCTTACCTTCTCCACAGAAGCATATGAAGCCTGGGCTGCGCTCTGGACCTGTGGGGCTGCGCTTTGGGCTGCTCCCTGGGGGGCTGCTCTCTGGACCTGTGGGGCTGCTCCCTGTGGGGCTGCTGTCTGGGCCTGGGCCAGTCTCTCGACTGCTTTCTGGGCCCATCGGGCTGCTCTCAGGTCCTGGGCTGTTTTCTCGGCCCATCGGGCTGCTTTCGTGGCTTCCCTCTGGGCCCATGGGTCTGCTGTGGGACTCTGGGCTTCTCTCCGGGTACGGGCTGCTCTCTCGTCTGCTGTCTGGGCTGCTCTCAGGGCCTGGACTACTATCTGGTCCTGGGCTTCTCTCAGGTCCTGGGCTGCTCTCTGGTCCTGTGGGTCTGCTGTCAGGGCCTGGGCTGCTGTCTGGGCCTGGGCCAGTATCTCTTCTGCTCTCTGGGCCTGTCGGGCTACTCTCTTGGCTTCACCCTGGGCCCAGTTGACTGCTGTGGGACTCTGGGCCTCTCTCTGGGTACGGGCTGCTTTCTGGGCTGCTGTGTGGGCAGCTCTCTGGGCCTGGGCTACTACTGCTCTCTTGGCCTGGCTGGCTTCTCTCTGGAGTGCCTCTACCTGCGGGATGCCTACCTGGGCCACATTGGCATATGAAGCCTTGGGCTGGTTGTCCGCGGGGGCAGCCATGGCCATAGAGGCAGAGGTGGCCTCGGGTTCAGCCTTGACCTCTAGGAGGGGGGCTGCTCCCTGGACCTGGTTGTCCTCGGGGGCGGCCATGATGGGGGCAACCATGGCCACAGAGGCATTGGTGGCCTCGTCACCCGAGCAGACCTGCTGCAGGAGCAGAACAGAGGAGGTGTGGCATCATTCATGGCTACATGGTTACACAAAACTGATATAACTGCAGGGACGTGTGCTAATGGTGATGGTTACACTTACAGTTACAGGTCTGTCCCCTCTATCCTCCTGCTTCCTCCCAGTCCTCCTGCTCATGGCTACAATATGAAAAACAAGGAAGAGAATGTGAAATTACGTATTTTAGATATATATTATTATTATATAATTACTTGTCCCCTATGAGTTCATGGATGACTGTGAGGCTGTTTGAACTTCAAAAGTGACTGACTGTTGATATTGCGCAACATTATGATTGAAGCATCAGTTGTCATGACAACAGGTGCAACGTGGCAAAAAGCCATATCCTTGTAGTATTTCTACCTCAAAAAATTATGGCTAGGACGTCGGGTTGTAAAGCGAAAGCTTCTTTATATAAAAAATCTGTTGGCCTACACTTTTGATCACTTTCAAACAATAAAAGAGCTATTTGATATTCACTTTAATTCTGGACGTTACAATTTGCATTTCTCAAAACCAACAAACTAAACTGTCAACTTCCATGACGTCTTGCCGCAAGGCCTCCTGGGACCTGCAGTTCTACCTATTCTTAGCCAATACAACAGAAATGTACTTCTTTATGTTATGTAATATATATTAATTAATTAATTAATCTCTTTTAATTGTCAATCATGTAACATATTAATTAATCCTGTAACCTATAAAGTTAATCATGTAACCTATACAGTTACAACAATCCTATGAATACAGTCAGGCCGTCAACCCCATAGACTTTTACTTGTCAAGGCACATTTTTTATGTGCAAATCTGTAATTCAAGACTCTCTGGTAATTTACGCACAAGACCCATGTTGATCTCTACTCAGCGCACGCACACACACACACACACACACACACACACACACACACACACACACACACACACACACACACACACACACACACCACTGGGTTGGTCCTCCAGGCTGTCTGCTGTCTGGGCCTTGTTGTTGTCCCTGGGGGCGGCCATGATGGGGGCGGCCATGATGGGGGCGGCATTCATGGCTTTGGTTAAGGTGATCTCCTCATCGTCTGACTCATTTTCCAACCTCCAAGCTTCGTCAAAATTAAAGCCTCCCTGACCTCCCTGACTCTTCTTCTTTTTATTTGGCATTTCTGAACAAGGACAGAGAATGTGAAATTACGTATTTTATATTTATATATTATTATTATTATAGAATTACTTGTCCCCTATGAGTTCATGGATGACTGTGAGGCTGTTTGAACTTCAAAAGTGACTGACGTTGCCCATCTGAGTGGAATACAAGTTCCAATAGCCACATCAGTTACAGAGATGCATATGCTTCATACACATGTTTGAGGGCTTGAACTTAAGGCTTGAAGATGTATCAATTGGATTCTACAAAGGCAAAGTAAGGTCATCCCACTTCCTTTCTATGTTCCACATTAATATCACAGTGAGTACAGGGCAGGCTAGCTAGCTAGACATTAATAATATCACTAATATCACAAGACCATAGACTTTGACAAGTAGCTAACACAGGCTTACCTTGCTTGTGTCACGGTGTGTTGCTCCTTCTCGAAGTTCAACTGGCCTGATACACTAGACGCCTGGCTTAGCAGACATTTGATTGTGACCTCCTCTCGACTGTTGACTATGACGTCATAATGCATGTTTTCTGAACATTCTGATCTCAGGAGCTCCATTTTTAACCAAAGAAAATTATTAAAAACAATGATAATAATACAAATAATAATATTTAAAAAGCCCCATATGTATTCATCTCTCATTCTGATGATTAAAGCATTAAATCCCTCGAAAATAATATGATATCATCAAAATATCAAAATGCAGGGTTCCCACGGGTCCTTGAAGTCCTTGAAAGTTTGTGAATTAAAAAAAAAAAAGTTTTGAAAAATAGACATGGGTCCTTGAAAGTGCTTGAATTTCCCCCTCTCTCAATTGTTGTTTTGTTTTAGAGAGGGAGAGACTCCCTAACTCAATTCTTGTTAACGTAATGTTAGTAAATAATAATTATGCTCCGTTACGCTGTCTGCATGTCTCTCCCGCTATCTGAGTCGCGGGGTGTGTTTAAGCACTTTTACGTTTTGTTATTTGAAGTAGGTACATGTCTCTACCCACTCCACTGAAGTACCCCAGGCTCATCCTATCTATCTATCGATCGGTCTGTCTGTCTGTCTATCTAACATTCTATCCATCCAACCAACCAAACCATCTCTAACTTTATCCGCTGCCATAATAAGACCAACTACCCATCTATCTGTTTATTGAAACATCTTTAAACCTTTTCCACTACCAAAATAAGCACACAAAGTTTCTTCTAGAACTTATTTTTCTAGTTGTTGTTGTATTATCTCCAATGTATCACTATGAATACATCCAGTCTGATCATGATTAATATTGTCTGGCAAGACCTTCTTAGTAATTCAGTGTGCTATACATTCGGTATCTGTTCATAAGACATACAGGACTGTACACAACATAATTTAAACATCTAAACATGATTTTTACTGTTGGGCCACATTGTATGACATGGTTGCAACTCACTTGATGCATATTCTAAAAGTGTTGCTGAATACAGTGGTAGTAAAAATCATGTTTAGACTTTGGAAAATTATTTAAATATGATCATTTATTATATGTCCCCTATGCAGTATAGCAGTCTTTTGTTGTGGTAATTAGGATATTAGAAGAATTACAAACCCTTAAAAACACAAATAATACATTGAGAGGATTAAATGTTTATTTCCAGATATAGTTACATATAATTGGTGGTCCCTTTATCCATATTTAGTATTTCTTAATGTTTAAACAAGTTTAATGTGGCCACTTTTATTTTGAAGATATCCTCATTTACATACACACAAGTGGGCGCGCTTCCACTGTTGTCATTTACAGAACACAGCTGTAAAACGAGTGGACTCACGTTCGCTCTTGTTCACTACAATTTCTTATGAAAATTGCTGTTATGGTAGCACTAGCAAAAGAGTCAAGTGTGGCAGAACCCCAGAACAGACGGACACAAGAGGCAAACTAACAATAAAAGGATTTATTAAAATGATGGACAAAAGAATAAACCTACTCTAACGGGGCCTAAGTGGGGGAAATGTGTGGATGCCAGAGAACTGGATAATGTAAATGAGGTGTGAGTGGGACTGTACTCTATGTGTCTGGGTGTGAGTGTCTAGCGTGCAAAACTAGTGTGGTGTAGATATGTAGATGAGTGAAGTGTTGAAATATGTACGTGTACTAACCAGTCCAGAGCAGAGAGGGGGAATAGTCGGCAGGCAGGCAGACGGGGGGGGTTAGGCAGGAGGAGTAGGCGGCAGGCAGGCAGGGGGTTAGGCAGGAGGAGTAGGCGGCAGGCAGGCAGGGGCATAGGCAGGAGGGGTGGTCGTTAGGCAGGCAGGGACATAGGCAGGAGACGTAGTCGATAGGCAGGCAGGGGGTCTAGGCAGGGGGAGGCAGGTTCCTTTGGGGAGCGAGGATCAACAAAGAAAACAACTAAGGTTAGCAAAATAACAAACAAACAAAACTCTGAAGTGAAACTACTTGAACGAGAATAGACAACAGGGAGAGCCAAACTACTAACCACATGGGTCAAAATAATCAAGCGTCGGAGGAAGGTTTCTGGGGCTTCTTATAGGGCTGCCTCCTCCTGAGTTGATAGCTGGACCCAGCTGTCTCCACTTGAGCCTGATGAGGCTCAACGAGCGCCAACGAGGCAGGAGGGGGCGGAGCCGATGAGGGATTCACAACAGTACCCCCCCCCTTAGGGGAGGCACCTGACGACCGTCCTGGAGCGTCCGGGTGGGCCTGATAGAAATCCTCCAGGAGTGTGGGGTCGGCGAGGTAGGATGGGGGCACCCAGCTCCGGTCTTCGGGGCCGTAACCCACCCAGTCCACCAGATACTGGAACCCCCGTCCCCTACGGCGGACAGCCAGTAGGCGGTCAACCGTCCACACCTGGTCGCCATCCTTCAGGACCCGGGGAGGTGGGGGGGCTGGAACGGGGGGGGACAGGGGGCTAGTGGAAACAGGCTTGAGGAGGGACACGTGAAATACTGGGTGGACCTTGAGAGCAGGGGGAAGGTTTAATCGAACCGCTGCAGGGTTAATAATCCGGTCAATAGTGTAGGGCCCAACATAACGGGGATTTAGCTTACGGGAGGAGGTCTGGGCGGTCTGGAGGGGCAGGTCCCGGGCCAACAACCAGACCTTCTGGCCGGGACGATAGGCCGGGGTTGGCACCCTCCGCCGGTCGGCACAGCGACGGGACCGCTCAGTGGCCCGCAGCAGAGCGGTCCGGGTGGTCCTCCAGATGCGCCGACACCGGCGGAGGTGGACCCTGGTGGACGGGACTGCCACCTCCAGCTCCTGTTGGGGAAAGAGAGGAGGTTGATAGCCCAAGGAGCATTCAAAAGGGGACATACCCGTGGCGGAGCTCTCCATGGTGTTGATGGCATACTCCACCCATGGTAGGTACTTGGCCCAGGAGGCGGGGTTGCTGGTGGTGACACAACGCAGGGCTGCCTCCAGGGCCTGGTTGGTCCGCTCGGCCTGTCCGTTGGACTGCGGATGGTATCCAGAGGTGAGGCTGACCGAGGCCCCAATTCCCTTACAGAAGGCCTGCCACACCTTGGAGATGAACTGGGGGCCCCGGTCGGACACAATGTTGTGGGGAATGCCGTGAAGCCTCACCACATGGAGCGTGAGGAGGTCAGCAGTCTCGGCCGCGGAGGGGAGCTTGGGAAGGGCGACAAAGTGGACAGCCTTGGAAAACCTGTCCACAATGGTTAGGATGGTGTCCTTACCCTTGGATAAGGGGAGCCCCGTAACGAAGTCTAAAGCGATGTGGGACCAAGGACGACCGGGGATAGGGAGGGGACATAGGAGGCCCGAAGGAGGACGATGGGAGGCCTTACTCCGGGAGCAGATGGTGCAGGCACCCACAAACTCCTTAACGTCCCCCCGGAGTGTGGGCCACCAAAAACGTCGGCTGATAAACTCCGCTGTCCGGTGGGAGCCAGGGTGGCAGGCAAAGTGACTAGAGTGCCCCCACTCTAGCACTTGCGGCCGGACAGTGGAGGGAACAAAAAGTCTGTGCCGGGGTCCGGTACCTGGGTCCGGCTCGGCACGCTGGGCCTGTCTGACCACCGACTCGATGGCCCAGGTGACGACACCTACCACCCGGGTAGGGGGGAGGATGGTGTCTTGGGTCACCGGCATATCCGGGGACTCCCCCGGGAACAGCCGGGAGAGGGCGTCCGCCCTGACGTTCTTTGACCCCGGGCGGTAGGTGAGGGTGAAGTCGAATCGGCTGAAGAACAGGGCCCAGCGTGCCTGTCTAGGGTTAAGCCTTTTTGCCGTCCTCATATAGGTCAAGTTCTTGTGGTCAGACCACACAAGGAACGGCAGCTTAGCCCCCTCCAGCCAGTGCCTCCACTCTCCGAGGGCAGCGTGGATGGCCAGCAACTCCTTGTTGCCCACATCGTAGTTCCTCTCGGCAGGGTCAAACCGGCGAGAGTAGTAGGCACACGGGTGGACCTTCTGGTCCTCCTCCGACCGCTGGGTGAGAACGGCCCCGACGCCCGTGTCTGAAGCGTCTACCTCCACGATGAACTGCCTGGCTGGATCCGGGTGGGCCAACACCGGCGCGGTCGTAAAGAGGCCCTTCAGGGTGGAGAAGGCCGCCTCAGCCTCAGGGGTCCAAGAGAACGGGCGAACAGTGGAGGTACAAGCAGTGAGAGGGGCCGCCACCTGGCTAAACCCCTTGATGAACCGCCGGGTAAACCCGGCGAACCCGAGGAAGCGCCGGAGTTGTGTTCGGTCGGTGGGTCGTGGCCACTCTGCCACCGCTTTAATCTTAGCCGGGTCGGCGCGCATTTGCCCTTCTTCCACGACGTTACCCAGGTACGTCACAGAGGAGGAGTGGAAGACGCATTTCTCCGCCTTGACGAAGAGACGATTCTCCAGGAGCCGTTGTAGGACCAGGCGCACGTGTTGGTGGTGTTCCTCCATGGTCGGGGAAAAGATCAGGATATCATCCAGGTAAACAACCACGAAAACATTTATCATGTCCCTCAGCACGTCATTGACCAGCTCCTGGAAGACTCCGGGGGCATTGGACAGGCCAAAGGGCATGACCAGGTACTCGAAGTGACCGAGGTGGGTGTTGAACCCGGTCTTCCACTCGTCCCCCTCCTTGACCCTAACCAGATGGTAGGCGTTGCGGAGGTCAAGTTTAGTGAACACCCGGGCGTGAGTGAGTGGCTCGAAAGTGGAACTCATAAGGGGGAGTGGGTATTTATTCTTAACAGTGATGGTGTTTAAACTACGAAAATCTATACAGGGCCTCAGGCCACCATCCTTCTTCGCCACAAAGAAGAAGCCCGCCGCGAGGGGGGAAGACGATGGTCGAATTACACCCGAGGCTAGGGACTCAGCTATATAATTGCGCATTGCCTCCTTCTCCGGGACCGAGAGGTTGTAGAGACGACCCTTGGGAAGGGCTGCCCCGGGAAGGAGGTTGATGGGACAATCATACGGCCGGTGAGGAGGAAGTGAAAGGGCGCGGTCCTTACTAAACACCATGGCCAGGTCAAGATACGTAGAGGGGACACCAGTGAGGTCCGGGGGAGAGACTAAGGGCCTGGGACCGCTGGACGGAGAGAGGGCGGAGCGTAGGCAGTTGGCATGACAGGGGATGCTCCAGCCCAAAATCCGTCCAGTGGTCCAGGAGATGTGGGGATCGTGTCTCTCCAACCACGGCCTACCTAATACTAGGGGTGCAGTGGGGGCGTGGAGGACAAGAAAACGTGCCGTCTCGACGTGATTACCGGACATGGTGAGGGTGAGGGATTCAGTGCTATGCGTGATCCTACCTAAGGGCCTCCCATCGATGGCTTGGGGGAACAAGGCATGGTCGAGGGGAACGAGCGGGATGCCGGCCTGCCGAGCGAGGGTGATGTCCATCAAGCACTCGTCGGCCCCGGAGTCAATGAGGGCGCCGGCAGAAATGGACTCCTCACCCCAGGAGAGGGTGGCTGGGAACAGCCGGTTGTGGTTCTTGATGGGTTGGGGGATCGAGGCACGGCTCACCAAAAACCCCTCCTTTAGCGAGCCGGGTCTTTTGGCCGCGCCGGGCAGGTTCGGAGGACGTGTCCGGGTCTTCCGCAATACAGGCACAGCCCGCCCCGCATTCTCTGCTCTCTCTCTTCCTGAGAGAGGCGGGACCGGCCGACCTGCATGGGCTCCTCCGCTGACTCAGAGGTGGACGGGGCTGGGGAGAGCATGGGAACCCGAGGGGGCAGGGCCGAGTGGGCGGCCGCAAAACGGGGGAGAGAGGACGTGCGGCTGGGGACCGAGTGAGGGGGCCCCACGGCGCGTTGGCTGCGCTCCTGGCGGCGCTCCCGCAGGCGCTCATCCATTTGTAGGGACAAGGTGACCAGTTCTTGAAGGGAGCCTGGGCGGTCCCGGACGATAAGGTCCTTCACCGCCTCACTCAGACCCCGCCGGTAGGCGCAAAGGAGCGCTATGTCTCCCCACCCGCTGTCGGCGGCGAGGATCCGGAACTCTAGGGTGTAGTCCGCGACGGTCCTGGAGCCTTGCCGGAGTTCCAGCATCCTGGAGGCGGCGTCCGCGCCGTCAGAGGGGTGGTCAAACAAAAAGGAAAACTCCCGGCGGAACGCCTCGTAGTCCTGGGCAAGATGTGGGTCTCTGCCCACCACGGCTATGGCCCAGTCTAGAGCCTTGTCCACCAGGAGGGACATAACGAAGGCTACTTTAGCCTCTTCTGACCCATACTTGGACGGTTGGAAAGCAAAAAAAAGTTCACACTGGGTCAGGAACCCTCTGCCCAGATCAAAGTTCCCTCCAAAGGGTCGAGGGGTAACCAGGTTGGGCTCGGGTTGGGCGGGAGCTCGCCCTGGGGGGGCTGGAACCCCCGGTGAATCAGCAGGGGGAGCAGGGACTGCAGCTCCTCCAGGGAGCGTGTTCAGCCTCAGCTGGATGGAAGCCACCGCAGAGGCAAGAGTGCCCATCTGGACAGCAAGGGAGGCGAGAGCAGCTGAGGCGGAGGTGGACGACTTCTGGAGCTCAGCGATGTTACCCTGAACGGAGGGGAAAGCCTTACTCAACTCCGCCTGGAGGGACGCGAGCTCGGCCGCGTGGGCGGAAACAAGCTCGTCAACTGAATGGGATACTGGGTTGGGCTTAACTGCGGGCGTCTGCCCCGAGGTGCTGCCTTGACTCATGATGGCTTGATTATTCTGTTATGGTAGCACTAGCAAAAGAGTCAAGTGTGGCAGAACCCCAGAACAGACGGACACAAGAGGCAAACTAACAATAAAAGGATTTATTAAAATGATGGACAAAAGAATAAACCTACTCTAACGGGGCCTAAGTGGGGGAAATGTGTGGATGCCAGAGAACTGGATAATGTAAATGAGGTGTGAGTGGGACTGTACTCTATGTGTCTGGGTGTGAGTGTCTAGCGTGCAAAACTAGTGTGGTGTAGATATGTAGATGAGTGAAGTGTTGAAATATGTACGTGTACTAACCAGTCCAGAGCAGAGAGGGGGAATAGTCGGCAGGCAGGCAGACGGGGGGGGTTAGGCAGGAGGAGTAGGCGGCAGGCAGGCAGGGGGTTAGGCAGGAGGAGTAGGCGGCAGGCAGGCAGGGGCATAGGCAGGAGGGGTGGTCGTTAGGCAGGCAGGGACATAGGCAGGAGACGTAGTCGATAGGCAGGCAGGGGGTCTAGGCAGGGGGAGGCAGGTTCCTTTGGGGAGCGAGGATCAACAAAGAAAACAACTAAGGTTAGCAAAATAACAAACAAACAAAACTCTGAAGTGAAACTACTTGAACGAGAATAGACAACAGGGAGAGCCAAACTACTAACCACATGGGTCAAAATAATCAAGCGTCGGAGGAAGGTTTCTGGGGCTTCTTATAGGGCTGCCTCCTCCTGAGTTGATAGCTGGACCCAGCTGTCTCCACTTGAGCCTGATGAGGCTCAACGAGCGCCAACGAGGCAGGAGGGGGCGGAGCCGATGAGGGATTCACAACAATTGCTCCGTTTTCATGGGCGTGATGTCATATCACAGAGTCTACCTTTAACTGCATCTTAGCAAAGACTTAGAATTTTACCACAACATTCTAAATGGCCAGTTAATCTAATATCTAGATTTGGTTAAGGTTGTATCCTGATTCCTGTAATAATATCGGTCATCATTACTGTTTCAGTGTCAACTTCCAAAACGCAGGGTCAATGTTGTGGTGGATGGAGGAATCACTGACTGATCGCATCAAATCATGTTTCTATCATCATAAGCAGCAATCTGTCATGATTGAGGATGAATATCTTATCTGTCTATTATGTGTCACAATGTTCTACATTTATGTGACACTGTATATAGCCTACAACATAATCCCTATACAAATGATTGGCATTCACGACTTCCTTTCATGAATGTTGCATCCAATATTCAATAACTATCTCCTCCTCCCGTGTCCCTTCTCTTTCCACGTGTCCCTCCTATTCTCCCTCTCCCTCGTTCATTAAATGAGCACATGACATTTTCATTGTAGCCTACTACAGAATATAACGGCCTTGGAAAAAAATCCCGTATTCCTTGCAGCCAAAGGAAGCGAAAGATGGCAATAAAATGGCATAGCAGGGCCTTTAAATCAACAGCTATGCCAACATCTTGCCATCTTTCCTCAACCCACTTCCAAGACCTTTGATTATATGGCAGAGATGTCCTGTGTGATTGTAGTCTCCGTGTTAGGCACTGCTGGGGGAATTAAGAATTACGATTAAGTAGACCTATAATCAAAGTTTTAATCATAATGTTTTCAATTAATTAACTTTTTCAGTGAGTCAATACAGTTAATACAATACATAAACATCTTTTTTTGGGGTTCAATCTTTGATCTATGTTGAAAGGTGTGAAACCATTTATAATAGGTAAATTAACGGTGTTTGTTGTGGATCAATAAACAATGTATCAGTCAAGTACAGTATAGTTGACCTAAATTGTCATAATAACTTCCACATTAAAGCCACTAAAGACGAATAATGATAGCCCTTCGTTCTATCATAAGCAGTCAATCAAAAGTTCTACGAAAGAGTTCTGGAAGCAAGTGAATGTAGATGCTACGTAACTCAAATTGTAACTTCACAAGCCCTATTTCACAAGTCACAAACGCACCTACCTTTTGAGCTTTGATCGAGGAACTCTTTTCTAGATTGTATCCTGCTGCTCCGTGTAGATCTGTGTTCACTGACTGAATGACTAATGACTATGTTCCCTCGAAAGACACAGAACGGTAGGCTACCATCTGCAGACGCCGTCATATTTCAAATGACTCAGCGTTCACTGGAATTAATTACTCACGTATAGTAGGTGTATCAATGTTTACTTTCTGGGGTAACTTACTAAATCAATGCGGAGCTGACTTTATTCAAATTATAAAAAGAAAAGGTGTTTGTAGCTGTAGCTTAATATATATATATATATATATATATATATATATATATATATTAATTGTTTCAATTAATACAAGTTTAAAAAAACGTGACCTGAGCACTTTTTGATTTATGGACAGTGGAAACGATTTTCTCATGAATGATTGGTGACGGTGATTAGGCTAATTAGAAATACGCACCCCTGCAACTGATTTCAACAGTATTAAACAGTATTTCATAAAAATACACTATGCCCTGTGATAAAGGGGTCTCCACAATAACCAATAGAGGTTATTGGCTTTGAAACTGGTCATATATGTAACATGTAATGGCTGGAGAGAAGAAACGTTACTGGAACCCCAATTTGAACTGCGCTTTAAATGAATTACACATTGCAACATATCCATTTCTTTCACAGTCACTGTCAACAGTCATCCAACACAGCTTATTTATCAATTTTATCAAATGACAGCAAGCTACACATACTTACTTGTGTTTTTCAAACCCATACAGTGTGACTAAGAGTAAGATCTGGGCTCTCCCAGACAGAATGGCAGAGGACCAGAGAGTTGTGGCGGGAAGACCCTGCTGCCAAGATCCCACTGCTGAACCACACAAAATCAGCTCTGGATATAGTTAGTGCTACATCCATCTCCTCTATGTCTGGATATTGTTCCCTGTAATAGTGAATCACAGAATCATGAAAGAACGTCTAGACTAGGGACTGAGATTTCATAATGTCATTGTAATCAAATGTACTGTATGTATTTGTGCATTCTAGACTTGTATGTTTAGACGGTGAAATGTAACTAAAGTATGAAATGTAATTTAGTTCATGAGATAAGTACTGTCAGAATTGATCTAACATCAGATAGGTACAGTGGGGTGCAAACATTTGGGCACCCCTGGTTTAAATGTCTGTTAGCCTATACAATTAATCTCACAAGTCTTTCACTGTCAAATATCTAGTGAGCACACCATGCAAGGGGCCAGTAGACCTCTGTTGATTTAACCAAATGTGGGACTGTGATTCAAATATCAATCATTGCTGACTCATTTCCGATGTTATAAGGGCCACACCTGTTGACTCACACATACACGCAAATAGTTAATTGAACAGGACAGTCCCAGAGCTTGACAGGTTTAAAGACGCTTGTGAGGCAATTTCTCTATTGAATTTTCTGTTAAGTGTCTGTGTTTATTGTTTATCAAGGTTACTATAAGGCAAACAGAAAACACAATAATTAACCTCAATTAATTTAACTGAATATATATTCAGTTATTTGTTGAGTTATCAGAGACATAAATCAAACCTATTATGGATAAATTAGATGATTGGCATTCCTTCATCATACTAGGATCTACCTAAAATGAACTATTTTTGTGGAGGCAAAGATACTTTGAAAGCAGTGCTGAATATATTTGTTTGTATGCTCTAAGTGTATTTGCCAGTGATATGATTTGCAGGCCTCTAAGAATTGTTGTGAAACAATGTTGTGAAATATTTCTTTAGTCCATACTTCTTTGAACAATTGTTTTCAGATTTGTATTGAATGCTCCTATGTATACATGAAAAAAGTATTCTAAAAAGTATTCTGAATAGTGAATACATTTTGAGCGATGTCTTCAGTATTCAGTACCTGAATGCATTTTAAAAGTATTCTATATAACCCTGCCTACAACTTAGATCAACAAAAATCCTTGTGAGTCCATTGCATGTTCTTACTCCTTTGAGGGCCATTTGCAAGACACAATGAAAATAACACCCTTGCAAACACTAAAATCGAGCTAAACTAGACAGTCTAGGATGACTCTTTCTCTCATGACAGCCACACAGAGACATTTGCTCACTCCACAGGCAAAGTCTGCTTGATAACAAGGTCCAGGGGGGAATGAGTGAAGAGTGTTCATTTGTCCTTGAACCACTTCGAAGATTTTTTTGTCCACTTGGAATAATTTTTGCTGAGTCAAATGCTAGTACGCTTGCACTAGCGAGTAAATGAAGTCATTGAACAAAGTCTGGCAGTGGTAGTCCTTCTACTTGCTGATTGAGCCACTCTCAGTTCTACTAACCGCTGTCTCACACACCCATATGGATTCTATCAACTGCAGCCACATGAGTAGGACAGTGATTCGGCCCTCATAAAATGTGAGCACAGGATGAGGGAAAATCCCCGTTGAAGTGGCCAAGATAACTCACTGATTCAGAAGTTCAGGGGAATTTTGATTTTGGTGCGCTTGAGTCATCTAATGTTTCAATGTACCTGATAGCCTGTACATGTCAATAGGGTTGTTTTTGGTGAATAAAGTTGTGGTTAGTAGCTTTAGTATCAAGAGTGTCAGTTTGAATCTTCTATATTGTACGCCTCATATCTAATCTTAGAGGTCATAAAGCCTTAACACACATACTGTACAAGTAAGCATGAACGCATGCACTCACGCTCACACACACGCGAACACACACACAAAGTACAGTATACAGTACAGTACAGTACAGAACACATACCAAAGTTGTGTGTAGACATGTGTTTACAGCCAACTTATATTATATAAGTTTATATATTCTTAGGGTTAGGGTTAAATAGCTATATAGGTATCTCCAACACTTTTTTTAATTATTTATTTTATTTTTTGGAATGTTACAATTTCTTTATCTGTGTAGTTTTATTGAGTTAATACCAATGTCTGATCTAAATTTCATGTGAATAGCTGCAATGGAAATATGTTGAATTAAAAAATTGTTGAAATGTTGAATACTTGCACTGGGGGAAATAAGTATTGAACACATCAACATTTTGTCCAGTAAATGTATTTCCAATGAGCCTATTGAAATGAAATTTGCACCAGACTTTGGTATTAACTCAAACAATCCAGACCAAAAAATCTAAACATTTAAGTCCATATGTAAATAAAGTTATGTGTAATAAAGTGGAATGAAACAGGAAAAACGTATTGAACACACTAACTGAAAATAAATCAATACTTAGTGGAGAAGCCTTTGTTTGTAATGACAGCTTCAAGACACTTTCTGTATGAAGTAACTAGTCGCCCGCAGTATTCAGGTGTGATTTTGGCCCATTCCTCTACACAGATTGTCTTTAAATCTTGAAGATTGCGAGGGGCCCTCTTGTGAATCTGGATCTTCAGATGCTTCCACAAATGTTCAATTGGGTTTAAGTCAGGTGATTGACTGGGCCATTCCAACAAGTAGATTTTCTTTCTCTGAAACCAATTGCGAGTTTCCTTTGCTGTATGCTTTGGGTTGTTGTCCTGCTGGAAGGTCCACCAACGTCTCATCCTCAGCATCCTGGTGGATGGCAAAAATGGCAGCAGGTTCATCTCAAGAATCTCTTTGTACATGGCTCCATTCATTGTTCCTTCAATGATATGAAGTCTGCTAGTACCACGAGAGGAGAAACAGCCCCACACCATGATACTTCCACCTCCAAACTTCACTGTTGGTATAGTGTTATTTGGGTGATGTGCAGTGCCATTTCTCCTCCAAACATGGTGTGTTGTGTGACCACGAAAATGTAAAAATGTTGTCTCATCTGACCAGAGTACATGCTCCCAGTAGTTCACTGGCTTGTCCAAATGTTGTTTGGCAAACCTTAAACGAGCTTCAACATGAGCTGAGCGTGCACAGAGGCCATGGCAGTGGAGTGCATTGCCTGCTGTCCTTTCTGTCACAGTTGTACCTGCTGCCTCCAAATATTTTTAGAGCTCTTTCCTAGTGGTCCTTGGCTCTTTGGCTACTCTTCTAAGTAGTTTAGATTTTTTTGTCTGGATTGTTTGAGTTAATACCAAAGTCTTTACCAAATTTCACTTGAATAGGCTCATTGGAAATACATTTAATAGACAAAATGTGTCAATACTTATTTCCCCCATTGTATTTACCCCACAGTATAGATATACAGTGGGAAAAATAAGTATTTCACCCCCTGCTGATTTTGTGAGTTTACCCCCTTACAAAGACATGAACAGTCTATAATTTTAAAAAAGATTTGAAAAAGATTTTTTTTAAAAAATACAGATATTGACCCCAAGAACATCATCCCCACCGTCAAGCATGGCGGTGGAAACATTATGCTTTGGGGCTGCTTCTCTGCTAACTTCACCGCATCGAGGGAAGGATGAACGGGTCCATGTACCGTTAAATATTGGGTGAGAAATCCACAATAGGAAGTAGCTAGGCTAGTGACTAATCCAATCTCTTGTTGGTGAACCAAACTAGAAAGAACTTCAATCGGCCTTAATCAGAAGGATTCATATGCGGAAGAGTGAAGCAACCTAATGCCTTGGAGAAAGCTGTTAACTTTTCAGTACCCATCTAATCTAATCTACCCTCCATGCTCAACTGACCATGACCTCACTGTCATGGGAGGACTTTAGAACTGCCAGTCAGTGGTCCAGAAAGCAGAGGCTATTTCAGCTTACGCCTGCTTTATGGACCTCCACCTCCTGGAATTTATATATTATATCATTTTTATATATTATATAATAATTAGGCTATGTTTGCCTTTTACAGGATGGTGAGGCAGAGGTGGACAATGAGGAGCCAGAGGAGGGTCTGGAAGAAGGAGAAAGAGAAGAAGTTGAGAAGCAGGAGGTGGAGGAGGAGAGAAGGGAACCGGTTCCAGCTAAAAATAAAAAAAGACCAGTGACATTGATCAGGAAAATGATGTCCTTGGTGCAGTAGGCACCTATTTCATTAATAAATTAAAACAAAAAACCCCAGGAAGATCAGAAAGATCAGATCCATTTTTAAGCCTAGAGCTGCAAGTAAAAAAAAGGAAGGACGAAATTTGAATTCCAACATGAATTACAGGAGGCCTGCTACCGGGCTAGAATGGGAGACCGGTACAATGAAGCCCATCCCCAATACTACATTATTTACATAAGCTGTAAACGGCTTGTCACAGTGTCGGAGGGTTTCACAAATCGTTTATGTAAGGATACTGTAACTGAAGATCTTTCTAAACTTTGCCATACACTGAAATTGCATAAAAAGGTCGTACGTTTTTGTATACAGTCAACTTGGAAATATTAATAATGGTATTGAATGTACTATTAATGCTCTTCTGCACTGCAAGATCCAATTTGAAACACGTATCATGTCTTTTTTTTGCTATGTTATGAACTGGTTGGTAGAACGACTAACGGTTAATCTACAGTAGGTACTGTAGGAGTTGATGATTAAAGTAAATGTTCTTGTGCCATTTTCAGTTTTGAACATTGAGCAAAAAAACAAAAAACATCACTTACCGTACTTGCCTCTGCAGTACACTTGCTTCCATCCACCAATAAAATGCCCTTCACCGTAATCCATGACTAACATATTTCTTCTTCAACTTCCTAAGTGAGATATTGGCATACATACAGGTAGCTATATGCATAAAAACAATGGCCAATGAATGGCCAGTGGCCATTAATGTTGATAGTCATATGGAGTATAGGATATTTTTTAGGAAAAACATCTGAGGGAAAAATCCCAGGTAAAAGTGTGAGCACAAACCAAGCTACAGCAAGTTCTGAATGATTATTCAGAAGTATTTTACTGTATGCTGCATTGCACAATAGTCAGTTCAAGGCTTCAACAGGAAGAGCAGGGATTTACTAAGAAAACCAAGGGTTTTCATCCTTATTTTCCTGGAATTCTCATATCTTTGCTTTGTTACCACTTGTCTTTAATTATCAGCAGGTCAACTGTACATTCACTGTATTAATAATGGTTTAAAGCAGACACTCTAACTCCCTCACATGGAACTTTCTGATAAGATCATTTAGCCACTCCTAGAAATGAAGCGCCCTCAAAACGGCATGCTGTAAAGACAGTACTGTAACGTTATTATCTGCAATATCAAAAGTTCAGTTCAGAAAAACGTTTCATTCAAAGGAATTAATTTGTGTTGTGTCCTATCCTGCATTTAGATATGAGCTTTGTGCCACAAGAGGGCGAACCAACCCACGATAACTCACTTACTGTAGAAACAGTGTTAATGAGCCCTTCACTGAAGTAGCCTCTTCACACTATTACTAATACTATTCTATTTTAGATCACACAGAATTGCCAATGGCCCACTCAATGGAATCTTAGGAATTCTGGCATAATCTGTGATAAAGGTATAATACCTGATATTTTATAATGATGTCTTAGAAATTATTTGACAGTATTTATGTACCCAAAAGTGTACAGTCATGCAGACCATTGTCAGATCAGATTAAACAATATTGCTTCATATGAAATCCATGACTGATCATCATTGAGATATCTTTGAATAAACTAATTAGTGAATTTCTCTAGAAGATCTTTATTTATGCTGAACAATGATGACACACTGTTGATTTAGTTGACATTTTAATGGTATTCTAGAACAGATGTCAGTCAAGCCATAAACATTTAACATAAAACCTGATCGTAAAGGGCCACTGTAAAATAGGCTAAATTGTATTTGCAAGGCATCTCCAGTAGATAGAAGTTGATGGATTGCAGCAAGAGGCTTCAACCAAAAGACCAGGAGTTCACATAGAAAACAAGAGATACTGTATGTTTTAAAAAGTGAAATGTATTACCTTTGGTAAAATGTATTACTTTTTTGTGTGATAACAAAACCTATTTGCTCCTTTAGGACTACACTTTATTCTGTGAATGAAGTGTAGTCTGGGAAAGTTAGTTCTGGGAAACAACTACTTAGGACTTAGACTTAACGTATAAGAGCTGAAAATGTTTTCCAAAATCATTTCCACCTGCCTCTGCCATGTGCTGTGAGATTAGAATTCTGAATCACTGTCAAAAACAGCTTTCTGGCATGATGTGACGTGTCTCCCTCTCTGCTTCTGTCATGCGCAACCATTTATGTTTGGATTCCTCAGCAGCACCTGCAGTCTTCCGCAGAGATTTGAGGAATGTGAGATGACAGGTGAGAAAAGCAGGCTCATCAGGAGCATATTGGAGGAGTGAAACTCAGACCACAATGTTCTTATTAAACATTCCACTCAGCTTCAAACATGGGCAACTAACTCTGCTCAATGCTGATTAGAATACAGTAATTAAAGTATACCCTTTCCAAATCTCAATCTGGTTTCCTGAGGAACAGATATTATTGTCAAAGATTACATTTTTAAACCAAATAGAATATTAACTGATTAAAATCAGACATGAAATGTGTATTATTTCTTTATGACCTTTATTCATTTTATTACATACTTTATGTGTTTTTACATAAAGAGACATGTTCTTTTACACATATAGATTATATGGTTAATTTGTATCTGTATATATGTACACCTTAAATAAATCTTACATTAACACCAAGAAAATAAAAACATTTACAGTGCAAGAATGTGTATTAGTGGTCGATTCATACCCTATAATCCGCAATCAATGCCAGTCTCACATGCTAAACCAATTGTTTTTTTTTTTCATTTTTAGCTCATCATTCATGCTCACACACAAATACACCATAGAACTTTGGAAAAATGGTACCTCTACTCATATGTGATTCAGACAAGAGGAGCCAACCGGAATGCTTAATGCATGTACGCACATTTGACACCCGACATACTGTAGAAGCCACTGAGGGAAGCAGGAAAAGTGAGGCTGAATGAAGAGTCCAGGCGCACCATGGCAGTTTCACAAAGGTTGGGAGAGTGTAAACTCAAGCAATTAACCCCCATCTAAGAGAAATAAGGGGTAAAGTAAAGGTGAAAAGGTGAGATGAGGCAAGACTATATGAGACTCTGCATGGGAGTATAAGGGAAGATGATGACATAGTAATTATGTGTCTGGCTAGCCATAAAGTCAAAGCTTTATTAAAGTATTTTATTATAATTGTGGATTGTACTACACTGGATGAGACTGGGGTACTTCTATTTGTGTGTGTGTGTGTGTGTGTGTGTGTGTGTGTGTGTGTGTGTGTGTGTGTGTGTGAGTGTGTGTGTGTGTGTGTGTGTGTGTGTCTAACTTTGGCGCCAACTATAAAGATAGGTACTGGTGGTAATAGATAGACAAAACAATATCATTAGTATATCAGTATGAAGTTCTATGCTCGTAGACTTTCAGGAGGCATTGTGGTATCTAAAGCCCTCTTTTTTTCAAACCAATGCATAACCTTGACAAACACAAAGGGGAAATATGTAGACAACATATAGAGTATAAGTTAATCATACTTATAATGATTCCATGGAGAAGTGTATGAGCGTGGCTTCATATATACGAGTGTTTTTGCTCAAGTGAAATACTCTGATAATATGGGAACTAGTTTATATTAATATTTCCATTGAAAAAACAAATGAAAGGAAAATGGATTTAACACAATTACAACAAGAACTAAGGAGTTTTGATTGGGATTGGTTCAGTGTGGAATCTTGTAAATATTTAAGTATGTTGTTTCTATTTACAAAATCAAATCAAATCAGTACCAGGATTATTTTTGTGTTAATGCATAAGAGTTAACATACATAGTTGGTGTAGCTGATCTGTGCAGTCCTATGGGTAACCAGCCCAAATTCCTTGCATGCAGTTTTCCCTCATACATTCTCTATGTATTCATATTTTACAGTTAATTCTTGCTAAGCTACTTGCTAGACTGAACTGAGGTAACACAGGTGTTTCTGGCCAGTTTAGAGATCTGAGAGTGAGTGAAACATTTCTTTCTTTTTTTTCTCCAGAAGAAACCATCTACAGTATTCTATGTGTGTAGGAGGTTAGTAAAGTCCCAGCAGGCAGGAATGATAGCAGAGACAAATGTATGGAAATGCACTTCTCAAGGACAATGCATACAGTATATTGCTGTTAGTTTTGTGATGTTCACATACCATGTAGTGACTGTGAAAATGACTGCATGAGATTTGCCAAAAATTACTTGTCTGAGTCCAATAAAAAAACACATTCTAAGTATGTTTTTGCACTTAGTTGCAAAATACTGGGAATATAACCTCTATTTATTTGTTATTACTGTATATCTTTTTTTGTTTGTTAATCACATGGTAATCGTATGATGCCAGAATACAGATTTCACACATGCAGACAAAAGCACCCTTGATTTAAAAATAAATTGCACAAGATTGATAGATATTAACCATACAGTACGTATTTGTTAACATTGTTCTACATAGAAGCTGAGCACTCGTTTGCATCGAAGTAATTACGGAATTCAAAGCATTTGAAAAATCATAATTTTTTTGTAGAGAATTCCTCATAGATATGACAGGGAAATCCAGCCTCATGTTATTTCATCATGCATTTTACACCTTTTATTCACTTTCCTAGGAGCTTTAAAAAGTCCAATGAATTGATCAACTCTTAATTTGAAGAGTGCGCTAAACATATAGGCTAGTAATCTAAATAGACCATTGTATGACTCTTTCAAACACAGTGTCAGTTCTTTTATCTACTACTGTATTTCGTATCAGCATACAGTATTGGTTATGAGTCCTATCTGCGTCTACACATGCTGTTTTTTCAAAGTATGAAGGATATTGAAGGCTAGAATATATTTTTAAAGACTAAAATTCAGTTAACTTTTTTTTTTAAATTTCCCGTATAGTTTACCTTACCAATTGGTGTGTAAAGCGTGGCAAGCTCTGTACAATGTGAACACGTGTGTCCAATGGCAGATGGAGAAGTGGATGAGAAGATAGAGGGTCAGGACCCAGGAGAGGTCAAGATTCTATACCTAATACTGCTACTATACAATTGACGCTACTTCTATTTTAGTCATAAGAGTAGTATATCAATAAAAAAAAAAAAAAAATGAATCCTCTGAAGAACATTCAGTGGTATGGTGGACAAATGACATTTGACAGGGGTAGAGGGAAAGCTTGAACTGCAGTCTTTTGGACAGAGCACAAGATGAATTTTGCTAAAAATCTCTTCCCGTACCCAGCTCCACACTCATGCAAAGCTGTTTGGACTGCGTTGTCCATTGTTACTCAGTCACTTAGTCCACGAGAGGAGAGGTGTGTAGCTCAATGCCATATTCTGGTCCTGTCAGAGTGATGACACAATGCCTTCTGTGCCAATGAACTCAGCATCAGCAAATTCCTTCGTCTAATGGTTGCTCATCATTTCACTCACTGGAACGGCACACAGACTAGAGTGACAAACAAGTCAACTATAGTTTGAGAGTCTGTCATTCAAACTCTCATTTGAAACAGGTTTCTCACGACCAGTCCTGAAGCAGAGAACTATATGTGTTGCCCTCTTATGTTTTATGCTAAGCTCAGCCAGCCTCACTACAGCTTTGTCAGAGGTGTCTGTGAGCATGAATGTACAGTACTTTCTGGTCAAATGCCACAGGAGGTCATCCTCCTCATTCTACTAAGAGTAGTTCCGAGTCCGCTGACCGAGTGAAACAAGTGACATGCAATAAGATGGCAGAGCTGCTCCTCTACCATCCAAAAAATCTATAATCCCAGCCAACCCTCCCCACAATAAGGTCCAAAATTGACTATTTCCGCTCAGGTCTTGCTGTCCACTGAATCAGCCAAGCCAAATCATGCGTCCTCATTCTTTTGGTGTACAAAACAAAACCAAAAAGAAAACCATCCATGTCCTTCCTCCAGTCCAGTCCAGCCTCAATCCCCTCCCCTCGCTTTCTGTATTAGGGGGTTAAAGGTTAGGGGTCAGGAAGGAGGGGGGGTCCTCAGATGGAGATAGGGCAGGCGATGACCTTGTCCTCCAGCATGACGCTGACCACCAGGAACACAAAGTAGAGGAGGAACATAATGAAGCCCAGCAGCTTGCTCATGCGCCACTTGCAGGCGGCGATGGAGATAATGACGAAGATGAGCATGAGGAAGAGGAGCACAATGGCACAGAACAGGCCATTGGAGCTCACTTGCACAGGACTCATGCCGTTGATGATGGACCACAGGAGCCACGGGAACGGCAGGCTGGAACACACACACACACACACACGCACACACGCACACGCACACACGCACACGCACACGCACACACGCACACGCACACGCACACGCACACACACACAGAAAAAGGCATGTTACATTTTGTTCTGTGTGCAACTGCGCAGAATGTACAACTAACTCCTTCGAGGTTCTCTCTGAGCATTGTGTGAATGTGGTCTCACCTATCTCTCATTCACCCAAGAGAACGTACCCCTAAGGGACATGCATAATGACATTAGTACTTAATAAAGTCCCTTGGTGAAATGTCTAGTGTGGTTGCGATGAACTACCTTTTCACCCATTGGTAAGATACCTTTCTAGGTATAGTACTAACTACCAGAATGTAGTAGCAAAGTATCAAAAGATATGTTGGTGTTAACCATGACACATTTAATTCCAACTTGCTTTCTGTTTGTGCTGGGAACTACTACTACTGTAGTAACACAAGCATACCCGACAGTAATGTCAAAGATGTTGGATCCTACAGAGCTGGAGACAGCCATGTCCCCCAGCCCCTTCCGTGCCACAATGACACTGGTGATTAGGTCAGGGATGGAGGTACCAGCTGCTAATATAGTCAATCCCATAATCTCCTCTGTAATCCCAATGGTCTCTCCAACCTGCAAAAACAAGACTTGGGGTTAATAAAAAAATAATAATCTTGTTTTCTCTTTTTTTTCACAGAGAAGTGTAAATCCCAGTATTTGTGGAAGAGAGGCTATTTCACCACAGGGAGTTATTTCGAATTATTCGTTGTCTCGCTTTGAATGACATCCAGATGTAATTACCCGGGCCAATGAGCGGTTCTAAGCTTGAATACATTGCATGGAACACTGATAATAACAATCTCAATTCCACACCCCCTCCTCTCTCTCTACCCCTCTATTCACCACCTAGAGTACTCTTTTCTTGATTTACTGTATGTGTTGCTGCCTGCTACCTTGTTATTCCCCTCCCTTTCTAAATAATTCACTCCTTTTCTCACTACATTACCTCTCTCACTATAAGACATTCATGTTCTGATAGACCGACAGTTCAGCCTGTTCCACAAAGTAACATGATTTCATGTTTCATTATCGTTTCTCAAATAGTGAATGAATCAGTGGTTAATATAATCATAAATATTATAGAGGTCATTTTGATGCTAGAAGAAAGGTAAGGCAAGTTTATGTATATAGTAGCAACGGTAAGAAGCATCAAGCTGATGATTAAAGAAATTATACACTCAAGTGGGTGAAACATATATCTTAGTGATAGTTCACCTGAATTACAAAATCACATATTTGGTTCCTTACCGTGATGGGAGTCTATGGATTGTGGAGCACATACTGTAGATGTTCGGGTGTCCCAATACTTCTGTCCATATAGTGTCATTTAAATCAAGTCATTGAGTCCCCCAGGCCAATGCTCACATAATCTGGGATGATTTGGGCATGACATTTCAAACATCTATTGACTATGTCTATTGACAGCCATTGTTTTTTTTTGGTGAGTGACAGTGCCAGATAAACAGAACCCAAATGTGGATTAAATTATTGTTAATTATTGTTTTAGGCAAAGGAACAAAATATGTGATTTTGTTATTTGGGTGAACTATCCTTTTAGCCTCTATAGTTTCAGTGAAGCATGCCTTGGATCTGTTCGTGTATTGCTAATGCTGAACCCTGTCTGAGTAACCTTCGGCTACACACTACTACAGTATCACAATCCACGAGATTCTTAAATTGTCAATTGTCATTGGATAATCAAAATCAACACAAACATTCTGGCAATGTTAAACAACATGGGCCATAACAGGAATGTAAAAAATGTCAAAACTATTACCGTAATTGAAAGAAATAGAGTGGTTAGTAGTTATACTGATAAATATTGAGTAGCTTTAATGGCTGTCTCATGATGCCGCCTCACGGCCACCTCACGCACCTGGTGAGCCCACCACACCATCAGGTAGGAGAATGCTGCGATCCAGCCGATAGCCCCCACAAACGTGATGGGGAAGAACTTCTTAGCAGTCTGAGAAACAAAAGTGGTGAGGGGTAAGGTAAGGACTGTTACGTTATTATTGGATCACTCTTGACGTAGAAGTAACACTTTCTTGGTTAGTAACAGCTAGAACGGTTCTTTACTGCCATCCACTATAGGCCAACTGTGCCAACACAACAAATACCACAACAAACATCTTATGCATTATCAGCTACAAATAAAGCCAGTGTGCCTCTCCACCTCCCACCTGTGTTAACAGTGAGAGAGAGAGTGACAGAAGAGAGGTGGGGCAGCACTCACTGTTTTCCTGACGTCAGGCAGCGTGAGCCACAGGGGGAAGACGATGGGCATGATGAAGAGGTAGGTGAAGCGCTTGCGGTTGCTATCGGGCCAGCCTAGGCTCAGAGGCTGGTCCTCATCCTCCTCATCCTCAGCCTGTGCAAAGTAATGACGAGAAGGAGAGGGGGAAGAAAGGGAGAAAGGCTTTACGGGTTATATTGGTCTGCGAAATGGATGATCTCTTATTCAAAATAAACTGGTTGTCTCCTAAAGCCCCGCTCCTGAAGCTATCAAAATGCTGGATAGTGAAACAACAATAGGCCTACAATATATATACAGCAATGCCCAAGGGTTCAAACCAGGCACACCCACAGGTATCTGAACTGATCCTTGTGAAGAATGAATCAAATGCTTGTGTTTTTTCCATCGCCACTTGACCTCTTTAAGAAAAACCAGCATTTTCCTCCAGATGAATCACTCAGTTCCTCTGGGTAATCATCCTCCATAGCAACAGTCCCAAGACAAGATGACCACTCACACACTGGCATTTGTAGAAATAACAAAGATGATGATAGTGACGAAAAGGGCCTGAGAAATTGATGAAGAAGTTGGTTGGCATCCTCTCACTCTCAGTGACCTTGTAAGAGTGCTGTTTGATGATAGTGATTTGGGTGATTGTGTCGAGCATGAAGGGGTCTGACACTCATCAGGGGCTCTGACACGTCTGGACCTCCAGAGGCTGATTGGACATGACATACTGTAGGAATACCAAAAGAGTGAGAAACCACCACCTCATGAGATAAGGGTCCACTGCGCATCGCTATACAGCTACAGCGGACACGCACTTGGGCAGTAGCTAACTCAATTTTTAAACTGATAATATCAACATTGTATGACAACTACAGTCATGCACGAACCATGAAACTATCAGAAAAGTGGAGGAAATTTAACACAACTTGGGTATTTGGTATTTTCTGGTATTTTAATAATGTTCTTAGATCAAATGTCAAGTCAGAAGAATTTCTCAAGGTTGTTATTGTTATACTAGAATTATGGATGTACACATGCGATCAAACTCATGTTCAAGCAGACTTAAGACATTTTTAAATTAATTTAACACTATCATTATGAACAATGTATATTAACTTTAGGTAAGTGAAAGAGCACAAACAAACATGAGCTCTTCGGTGAATGGAAAGTTGTCTTAGGTCCCAAGTTGTATCCAATTAGAGCAGGGGACCAGGACCCAAAGGACTGCTGAAGAACAGGTCCTCACATGCCGATCAAAGCAGAAAGCACAGAGGACCCAGAGCCTATACATCGCCCTGCCGCCAGTCATGCTGAACATCAAAAAAAACATGGGAGTGGTTTTTCAACATGGTTCCTGGTACACTCCTGTTTACTCAGACCAGAGGCTCATTTCTGAGGGTTTGCAGTGCGAAAAGAGGTCAGGAAGAGGTGCCTATGCAGCGTGATGGAGCTGACTGCCAGGCTGAGCCCACGTCAGAGGAAGCTCAGGCTGCTCATCCCGCCGTGACTGTCACTGCTGTCAAGAGTCTCGCTTGTAACCTTGGCAATGAGCATCAGCGAAACAAAAGGACTCGGCTGAGGCTCGCTGTATTCCCTCTCTCCCACCCTCTCCACATCCAGATGGTTGCATTGTTGCCAATGAATAGATCTAGAGACAGATGCTTCTGGAACTCTAGGTTTTCTTCCCTTCACATCTGCACACCTCTCTCTCTCTCTCTCTCTCTCTCTCTCTCTCTCTCTCTCTCTCTCTCTCTCTCTCTCTCTCTCCTGCTCAGAACTCTTAGCTTCACTTCTGGCTGGCATAAGAGTGGCAGTGCCAATTGGCCAGATGTGAGTGTCTCTCTCCATCAGCCTGTCTGTCTGTCTGTCTGTCTGTCTCTATGTCTGTTTGTCAATATTTTCAAGGCTGAGGCGTCCTACAGAGATGGTACACCCCTCTTCAGAGTTGGCTCCCAAATGCCAGGCCCTCGGGGGCCCTTCCTGGCGTGTTGTGCCTCAGTCAGTGTTACTGTCAACGGTAAGCTTAAAGGCGTGAACTTCTCTGCAGCGCCACAGAGGGGTGGGGGGGGCTGACATTTGCTAAATTTGATTTTCCTCAGAGGGAAACAATCATTACATTTACATTTACATTTTTGGCATTCATTGAGGAATTGAACGATTAGTGTGACACGGCATTCATTGAGGTATTAGGATTCAGGCTCAAATGAACAGAATTGGGGTTGGCGAATCTGTTACAAGGTGCACTGTCTATTGGCTATCATCTTCATTACCTGTTTTTTTTCAACCTTCTTCAATACTATTGCCCAATAGTGAGTCTGCTAGCATAGAGGTTCCTGCACATGATCACACACCCTAAAGGTCACAGGTTCAAGACCCACCCTAAAGGTCATGGGTTCCACCAAATTGCTCCATCTTCCCTCTACCTGGTCACCCTCTCTGGTTTCCTATGCTACGGTCTCAATTAATAAAGGGGGATAGAACTAGACATTTGTATTTTTATATATATTTTTTCAAATAGTAATTAATCCAGTAAACACAGTACAATCAGATGAGGGTCCTGTGTATGAGGTGTATTTGCACATCAAGTTGTATTATACTACTAGTAGTAGTATACTACTTACTATAACCAGTATACAGCTGGGTGACCATTCTCAAACCAAACAAGTGGGAATCAAACCCACAACTCTGGTGATGTACAGTAAGCACCACGTTCAAACCAGTTGAGACATGGGAACTTTAATCAACGCCTTCAGTCACTTCTGAAACATACTCTATGTGTACAACCTGGACACGTGCTGTGCATAAAAGCATGTAAAGCAGGGGTCTGGGCATTTGTTGTGGGTATGAGTGAACATCAACATGGGAGACTCGTTGGGTGGAAGCTGGGACAACCCGTCAGCTCATTACTGTAGATGGTGGTGTGGAACAACCTGCTCAGATGGAACACGGAGTCTGTTCTCTGTACACGGGAGGAACGTCTCATTGGGAAGAAAAACCGCCACGACAGTACAACGACTGACACATTTCGCTCTCCTGTCATGGCTATTTACTCTTTACTCTTTGCTCTTTGTTTTTCAGAGAATCATAGTTAGGTCTGTCTCTTTCTGTCTTTCTAATGCAGAGAGAATCTCCGCTTGTGGTCCTTGACAGGGCCTAGATTGTCTAGTCCATTATCAGGCCCAAGGCTTCTCCATCAATCAACTAGGATGTGATCTTGTGTGGAGAACAATCAAGATTAATATCTGCCATTATAGTGACCTGGATAAATCTAATGTTTCCTCTCAGTATCTTTATATGGCAAACAGCCATGGCACCCTGTCTCCCTGAGAGTTTGTTTGGGAGTTAAACAAGGTCATGGTCCTGGTCATTACTGGTTGATGCTAGAAATGGTATTGGAAGGTCAGAAGGGGGCATATACCAATGCCACAGAGCATTGATATGGATCCTGCTTGGTAAAGGACGTCCTCCTTCGGATGAGATGATAAACTGTTTATGATCCTACGGCAGTTGATTTAATATACCTTCATTTCATCTGAGAGAAAATTAGGTAAGGTAGATCATGCAGAGTGGCTGTCGGCCGTGCTGAAGAAATGACAGGGGCTGATATAAACGGGGCAGCTGGGTGACAGCCTAGCTCCAGCAAAAAGGTTCTTTGTGAATCCCAAGCAGGATGTGCTTCATGGTTTAACATTAGCATGGATGCTCCTTCTGCATGCAGAGGCTTTCAACCACTTGACTGGGTTTCTATATAAAAAACACCATATCATCCATCAACCATAACACACTGTAGTTCTCCACACATTCCTCTTTTCAGTGAAGCTGTAATGGAAGGGGTAGGATGACTCATAAAGCCTGTTGGTTATCAATCTCTTGGTTTTCTACTCTCTGCTTTTGTTTGAGGAAAAACAGATTAGGGAAGCATTACACTCTCATGAATATCTACCGTATCTAGGCAGAGAGGAGAAACTGCTAAAACCGCTTCAAAGAGAAGAAAACTCTCGCTTATAGCATATGAGTCAAGTTTGTGCGTCATATGAGTCGAGGTTTGCGTCATACTTTATGGAAATGTCTGTTCAGAAAATGAAGGTTTAGACTTACGAAGAAAAAATAAAAAACAGGAACCAGGAAATTGAACTAGAAACCTGCTGCGATTTTTATTTGACCTTAATCATCCCCCTATTCCCCAATCTTGGTTGCCAAGGCATCCTGTAGGAATTGAACAATTAGTGTGACAGGGCCGACGGCGACACACGAAGGTGTGAGCTGCTCCCAGGCACTTCCTGACAGGTGCATTGTGGGATACCAATCTAAGGCAGCCCTCTTAAAATAGCAATGTGTAGAAACCAGGTACATAAATTAGCCTGTAGTCCCTTATTTTCCAAAAAGGAAACACTAGCTGAAAATGTGTTTACATTTCCACTGATAAGTTTGGCACTTCACTTCAAAGTTTGGTTTAGCAAAAAAACTGTCTGATGAAGGTTGACTTTCCTCTCTTTTTAGAGATGCCAATAATTTGAGAGCTACAGTATGAGTGATGGGGGTTATAGTGATGACTATTATTAGCCAGAGCAATAGATCAGGCTGAAAACCAATGAGGTGCAGGAGAATCGATCAATACGTATGGTCATATTACCAATCAGGCTCAATTTCAAGAGCTTCCTTCGGTAGTCTATTCTGAGACTGTCCTATATGCTTTCAATGAGTTTGTGTGTGCCTTTAATGAAGGTACAAGAGAAGAAAAAAGCTTTTGAAAGAGACTAGGTATTGAGAGAAAAAGCCATCTTCTTTCAGGAGGACAACACAACCAGGAATTTATTTCAGAGGGCGATCTATGAGGCCTGTGTATTTTCAGCTCCATTAGAGTCTATCATTCAAGGGGATCCTATTCTTTACTAAGAGCCTTTACCACATCTATGTGACTGGTAGGTTGTTGAATGGGGCAGGATGGGTAATGTTTCTCCACTGATGGCCCAGAGATCTCTGTTTCAAAGAACTGATCAGTGTTTTCTTCAAACACTGTATCCAAATGAAACTGACTCCCATTCAGGGACAGACGTAAGGATACAGTACTCGCATTTTGGTCATCTTGTCTTCTACAATATACAGTGGGGTAAATAAGTATTGAACACATTTTTTAATTCAACATATGCAATTTCCATTGCAGCTATTCACATGAAATTTAGAAAACTACAACAATTTCCCGGTACATGGCTCCATTCATCTTCCCTTCGATAATTTGGATTGCACCAGTAGCATGTGAAGAGAAACAGGCCCATACCATGATACTTCCACCACCGAACTTCACTGTAGGTATGGTATATTTAGGATCATATGCAGAGCCATTTCTCCTCCAAACATGTTGTATTGTTGTATTGTTGCCAAATAGTTTTTTTTTGTCTCATCTGACCAGACTACTACTTTTTTTTTCTTTCTTTTTTTTCTTTCCTAACACCAGGGGAGCCACCCCTCCTAAATTTCGTTGTTTGGTACCTGTACTGTAGCAATGACAATAAAGACCATTCATTCATTCATTCATTCATTCATTCATTCATTCATTCATTCATACATTCTCCCAGTAATCTACAGGCTTCTCCAAATGTTCTGTAGCAAACTTCAATCTTCAACATCTCTTTTCTTCAGTAATGGTGTCTTCCGGGGTGATCGTGAATGGAGGCCGTGGTGGTGGAGTTCATTGCCTATTGTTTTCTTTGTGACAAATGTACCTGCTGCTTCCAGGTCTTTCTGGAGCTCTGGTCGAGTGGTCCTTGGCTCTTGGGCTACTCTTCTGACTAGACTTCTGACTGCCCGGTCCGGGATCTTGCGAGGAGCTCCTGTGCGTGGCCGGCTGATGGTCGAGTGATGTTCCTTCCACTTACGGACAATGGTGCCAATGGTGCTTATAGGAACATTTAGGAGTTGAGAAACCCATCGGTAACCAGTACCGTTACTATGCTGCTCAACAATCGTGTTGTTCTTTGCCTCTACCCATCATGAGATGTTTCTTGCAGGAACGCTTGGTGACAAATGATTTGTTTACTTGCATTCAGAGGTGGGGAAACACTTTTTTCAAAGTGTGGAAGTACTTACCCACCAACAGGCACTAACCCAGCTGATTCTAATTAGCACAGGTAGGAGAACTGTAGTGGCATAAGCTGATTTAGTACTTTTCTTACTGTGCTAAAAACTTCCTGTGTCATTCCACTTTATTGCGCATTGCCTTTTTTATGGATTGGAATGTTACAATGTATTTAGCTGTGTAGTTTAGTTTAGAGTTAATAACAATATCTGGTCTAAATGTAATGTGAATAGCTACAATGTAAAGATGTTGAATAAATTTATTTTTTATACTTATTTCCCCCACTGTATATGTATGTACGACTTTGGGGACACCATATACAGTATTTCGTTGTACTATTCTATTACAACTATCATTTGATCATCATATATGGTAACAACTCTTGCAGGTACTTATTTTAAACAATCCTACACCAATTAAATAAACTAGAGTAGGTATTGATAATGAGTAATAGACATTACATTATTTTAAGGTCTAGATAAATACTAGGTATATGGTGCATGTCACCAACGTTAGTTCACCCTATGTCCTGGGGTCATGTCAGACTCTAGTCTTGTCAGTGAGGCCTGCTGGACTGCCATAGAACCTGGGCGTCCCTTCTGCCCCTCCCTTCCCAGTCCATGACTTTCATAAGGCACCTGATCACACTGAAACCACCCTGTGCCATCTGCTGGCCTGGCAGATCTCAGTGCCAACGGTGTAGGGGTCAGTCTCATCACTCATGCCAGCGCTACGGTAGTGAGTGATTGCATGTGACTTTTGTGATTGTGCGCGACTTTTGTGCAACCAATGGTAGTAGGTAGCGGGAGGGAAAGGGATGTAATTGAAGTCACAGCAGGCAGAGTGGGTCTTTGGCAGGTCTGGGGAACGATGGAAGGGTGTGCCCAATGGCATGCTGGGAGATAACCAGCGGTAATGATCTGTGCGGAAGTCCTTGCGACCTTTGCATCAATTTCATACTCAGAGAAGAACTTCTCACTGTCCTGACTCCCCGTTTTCAGTTTTGGAGCAATTAATTCAGATACACAGTATCTCACCTACGTACAGTAGTACACAAGCGTATTGGATGTAAACTTGTACTATACAAACAAATTATGTTCAAGTCCAGACTAAAAACCCATCTTTTTAATATTATTTAAACATTAAATGAAAAGATAATTAAATTATGATTATATAATGATTGGAGCACTTTGAGATGCAACGTTTGCAGGAAAAGCGCTATACAAATTATACGTGATTATTATTATAGCTACAGTATTACCTGTGTGTGTGTGTGTGTGTGTGTGTGTGTGTGTGTGTGTGTGTGTGTGCGTGTGCGAGTCATTAAAATGCTGTTTCTTACCGCTTCCCCCTCTTGTCCTGCGGTGCCATTCATGGGTGGAGTGACCTCCACCTCAAAATTAGAGCTGTTTGGAAGATTCTTATCTGCATGATGAAGAATGAAAACACAAGAGTTCATAAATTCAATCGTATCATACAGGTAGACAATGCCAAAAACTCTTTAACTAGGTTTGTATTTTGGAACAAAACACTTCATTTAGGTTCTTAAGACCCCCTCAGGAGGGGTGAAAATCGTTGTTTGTCATCTGGGTTAGGGTTAGGCATTTCAGGTAGTTCAACACTCATGAATATGCAAGACATTTGGTGGCAATGTGCGTCTGTGTGCGTGTGTGTGCGTGTGTGTGTGTGTGTGTGTGTGTGTGTGTGTGTGTGTGTGTGTGTGCGTATGTGTGTGTGTGTGTGTGTGTGTGTGTGTGTGTATGTGCAGCCAGGTGTTGGTAGGATAACAGTACAGAGGGGCCAGTGTTAGACAGATGGCGAGGCGATGGCTAGTTTCTCCATCATTGGCAGACACAACCACACAGATCCACACCTATGTCATATTAACTAGTGCACATGTCTCTCTAGCTGGTCTGTACGTAGGTAAAGGAGTGAGAGAAACAGTGTGTATCTCCCTTCTCCTATCCTACATGATGGCTAATACGTCTCCAATTCATTTAGACTGACTTAATTCTCTTGATTAAAATACAAAGTGCCGAAAGCCATGTAATCAGATGATTAAAACATAATTGCCATGGAAATTAGTTTAATGCAAGTGTAGTTGTGACACAGCAGGGGAGATTGTCAGGAAGATACCATGATCTGATACCGCTGTCACCCAACACATGACCTCCCTTGTCCTTTGGAAGGCGTTGTACAGCGCCTGAACACTAATCAAATCAATTGCATGGTTAGTTTTGTTGCGGGGCCCAAGTTTTTCCTGACCACATCACTTGAATACGAAAACTCCAGGCCCAGTTGTGAGTTTACAAGGCCCAGAGTTTTCAAGGTCAGGTCACTTGACACACATACAGGTGCAACTCAAAAAATTAGAATATCGTGCAAAAGTCCATTCATTTCAGTAATTCAACTTAAAGGGTTAAACTTAAATATGATATAGACTCATTGCATTGTACGTATGCATGATTATACTTTTCAGAGGGCTGACATTTCTGTATTTAAAATCCTTTTCTTATTGATTTCATGTAATATTAAACATTTCTGAGATATTTAATTTGGGGTTTTCATAAGCTGTAAGCCATAATCATCAAATGTATAACAAATAAAGGCTTTAAATATCTCGCTTTGCATGTAATGAGTCTATATAATATCTAAGTTTAACCCTTTAAGTTGAATTACTGAAATAAATGAACTTTTGCACGATATTCAAATTCTTTGAGTTGCACCTGTACACTCAAATATAATGTCTGAGTGCATAAGACATCACACGGCATTGTACATTTTAGAATGAAGCATTTTGACTGCAGTACACTAATCAGCAACATAGACTATATAAGTTCCAGTCTGGAGCAACGAGAGAACGGAACATCAAAGCAGGCGACTATCAATACCGGTCATGCATTTGGATTCTGTTAAGATGGTAATATGTTAATGTAGCGCTGTTAGCATAATTTCACCTCAGTAATAAATATCCATGTCTCTCTTTGATTTCGTTGTATGGTAACATTGTACCCATGAAAGCTCTCTCTCTCTCTCTCTCTCTCTCTCTTTATCTATGTCTTTCTCTCTCTCTCAGTGTCTGCTGGCCTGTTGCGGCAGTGCTCTTTGAAGTGAAAAACACACATTAAATAAATTACATTTGGCAGTGGCCACAATTGAACCAAAAGCTGCTTGAAGACAACAGTCACAACTGAGTTGGTAGTATTTGAATACCATGCAACTTGTTTGGAATCATGAAACAAAGCTTATTAAACCTACAATGGACAAGGCTTACAGTACTATGTGTTTAGGTATCATTAATCTATTATACCTGTGCTAACACATAGGGGGTTCCACTGCTCAGGTTAACCAGAAGGCGATCCACTCACCTGAACGACTGGCGACTCCATTGGCCTTCTCGCTGTCCTCCACTTGACACTTCTTTTTGGCAATCTTGTGAAGGATGGATGCCTTCTCTCTGAATTTCCCTGTAACACAACCACAGGAGGAGGGGTTAGACAGGAGAAGTAAGACTCGCATGCCCCACGTTACCTTCACATACAGGTCCCGTCGCCTGGACTTCAGGGTTCCTCCACCTTTCGCCTGTGGTCCCAGACTTCTCACATTGCAAAGGAAAGAACACACTCAACAAGGGTTTCACATCACCTTTTAAATGACACTAAAGTCAATACAATCTCATATCATGTGCTGATGAGCCAGCATTGTCCTAGAGATGCTGGAGAGAGCTCTGATCAAAAGCCTTTATGCTTCAGCATGATCAGTCAGACTTGGGTCAAGAAAATGAATTATAATGAGACATTACAGTGTAAAATGTATAGTCCTTTCATCAGTGAGCTTTGTTTTGTTTTTCTAACTTTGCACCAGTAGAGATGGTTAGATCTGACTATTAACCACTTGTGTGATCTCTGCCTTCTCAAACCCACTTGGTCGGGGGGGGGGGGTACAGTGCCCCACACTAACGTATAACTAAAGTATAACACACTACTATATAAGGGCAGGGGCGGCTGTGGCACAGGAGGTAGATCACACGTCTAATGATCACAAGGTTGGCAGATCAGCGGTTCGACCCCCGGCTGGTGTCCTTGGGCAAGACACTGAACCCCGAAAATTGCTCCCAGTGAGCGGGCTAGCGCCTTGCATGGCAGCTTGCCGCCATTGGTGTGTGAATGTGTGTGTGAATGGGTGAATGAGAGGCCATTGTAAATCGCTTTGGAGCCGCAAAAAAGGCGCTATATAAGTACAGTCCATTTACCATTTACCAAGAGTAACCAAGTCAAATGTGCTATAATGGCACTTAGCAGTACACCATGGTGGTGCATTGGTCACCACAATCTCTTCTTCAGGAAGGTGTCTACAGTGCAATGGATAACACTGATTGGATGACAATCCGATAGCAAAATGCACCAAAAATAAGTTTTTTTTATTCCCAATAAAATAAAATAAAAACATGTACAGAAACTGAAATAGAAAGACTATAGATACAGAATACCTTACTAGACTTCCAACTACAAGGGAATAATAAATAGATCAGATATGACAGTAGATTACGCTTTAGCGAATCACAGTTAGTAACAGGACCTGCTGGCTTAATGACTGGCTTATGTATGCGCTGGGCGCTCTCTTGACATTCACAATAATGGCGCAGGCAAAGGCAATTTGGCCCACACTGCAGTCAATGATTAGCCGCTGTGGTGTAGAAGAATGGCTTTCCAAGAAATCCCTGTGGCTTGACAGAAACCCATACAGGCGTCTGAAAGAGAGCACAGACAGGACTGAGGGACACGTGTCAATGCACCAGCACTCTGTGTATTGTACCTCCTGACAACATCTGGTGATTCATGTAGTACTGTAACAAGGCTAGGGCTTACTGATAGTGGCCTGCTGCACACACATGGATGCATGCTAAATGCTAAAAGGATTGGAAGAGATGTTCGGCGTGTTTCTGACTGTGTGTTCTTTTTCCGAAGTGCCACAGTAGTACTATACGTATTCATGACGAATATACAGGATTTTTTTCTCACAAGGAAAAGAGCCAAAGCTAACCCACGACTAGGATAGAGAGAGACATTGAATCAATGTGGCAAGTGTTGACCCTGGGATTGTTAAGAGACGGAGGGTCCCTCCAATCAACATTGGGCCTGATGATGGAACCAAATGTACTTGAGAGTGCTCAAAGAATGTAACGGGCTGGTCGGTTAGGGGAGACCGCTTCTCATTCTGTGCTGGTACATTTTATTGGATGGATTAATTCCATCATGGTGGCACACATGACCTTCCATAGTTGAGTGTCTGAGCTCCCCATCACATCTCACTGATGTATGAGGGGACTGTATATGTGTGCGTGCAGGTCTATCTGAAAGCTCCCGTATGGTTATTTATTTTGCTGAATGAAGTAACATCGGCTTATTCAAGGTCTGATATGGTGACTCATCGACTTGTACTCCACCCGACCGTGTCACCATCTGTAACCTTACAGCAAAATCATTAACCGTCCAGCAGCACTGGTCTGGTCTAGTCTGGTCGGGTCGGGTCTCTCTCTCTCTCTCTCTCCTCTGTCTCTCTCTCTCTCTCTCTCTCTCTCTCTCTCTCTCTCTCTCTCTCTCTCTGTAACAATCAACACCTTTGCTCGGCACGCATGCACACAGACACGCACACACTCATTACTACTTTCTGTGCGTGTGTGTGTGAAGCAGAGCTTCCAGTAAGTTTTCCCGGCAGGTAGAGGTGGCGTAATGCTGTGCTGGACGTAATTCTGCATCTGTCCTTAAATGGCGAGTGTGTGTGTGTGTGTGTTTATTCAAGAAGGATGTGAGCATATTGCTCTTCCTGCCAAAATAAGTGTCTGTCCTTAATAAAGACAACCACCTCAATGTACAGCCTTCACAATCTGTATACAGCATGTACTGTATCTGTATATAATAGGTATTTCCTAGCTCTGTGTATGTTAAAGTACAAGCCTCTACACAGCATAACCTTCTTCTCCTCAGGCCTGTAAGACACAATAAAGAAAAAGCAAATCCTCAAAGTGAATTAGTAAATTCTGTCGTAGACAGCCCTTCCCCAGTTGTCATTATTGCATTTGCTGTCTTTGGCTACTCTGTTTGCCTTGACAGCCACGGCTGTTATGCAATTCCTGGGTGGATGAGTCACTCTAGTTCGCCAAAATCGGTGACGTAGATCTTACGTGCGTACACAGTCTCGCTCCCTGCTGCCGGTAGTGGGGTTTCCGAGTGGGTGCTCAGGCGTGGCCGATAAGAGTCTCCAAGATGCAAAGAGGGAAGGGACTGGTAATGTTTAGAATGCTTTTAGTGTATTTGTGTGTGTGTGTGTGTGTGTGTGTGTGTGTACGTGTGTACGTGTACACACTGTATGTGTCCATGTTTGCATAGGAAAGGTGGCAACTTGCTGTTGAAACGTTGGTTAAATAAATAACTAGCACCAGAGCTATAGTATAGTATATTCTTTTCTACTATAATATTCTAATATATAGAATAGTGTGCTGTTCTCTTTCTGTTTTTTCCCCTTCTTTGTTAATGCATAGGAAAGAGATACCAGCTTTGTATAATATAATTGGCAAGGCCCCTGGGGCTAAAGACAAACCCCAAATGCATTTCGAACCACTACAGACAAGACAGGGATAACTGCTTTGGCACACCACAGCCTTCTGCCTGCTATATCACACATACATTTACAACAGCAAGGCAACACCGTTGAAAATGTGAAAAAAGGGTGTTAAGTCTTGAAAACATTTCATGAACTGTTATATATTAATGTATATATAAAAAATTGAACATCAATATAATACGCAATGTACATGTACATACAAAATATAATATCAAGAAAACAACAAAACCAAGACAAACCACAAAAATAATATACCTCAGACCATCCAAGAAATAAGAGTTGAATCGGAAAAAAATACAAAAATACAAAAATGAGCATGGCAACCACGATTTGCACTTATGTCAGTGAAATCTCGTTGAGAGAGGTCATCAAACTTAAACAAAAGCGTACACACACAAAACAATGAGGCTCCAGGCAAAGTGATCAGAATGGAAAGACAAATAAAATGGATGGAAAAAATGTGACCAAAAAAATCCAGAGAAAAAGCTTACCTTCCTCGGTCATTGTGTGATAATATTTTAGTTTTCCATATGTCCCAAGCTCTACAACATCACAGCAAAAGACAAGGGTAAGGCAACGAAGACACGAAAAAGGAAAGAGTGAACATGAAAGAACAAGACACACTTTGAAGGTTTAACATCACGCGCACACACATGCTGTACACACACAGCACCAACAGAATTAATTTTCTCCCTCTTTCACCAAGACATCACTGCATAAGTGCAAAACAAAGCAGTAATAATGCAGTACTGTACTACATAACAAAGCAGTAACAAAACAAAGCCAAATAATTTGACTCTTGTGTAGTTGTACATTGGGATGTAATAAAAGTGAGGTGGTTGGGGTGGTTCTCAATATAGAGGTTCTTCCAATATCTCTCGTGCTAAGGAAAACTGTATAGTAGATGCATTCATCTGGAAACCCTCAAAATTAAACAATACAATGATTTCATGTTTCAAGTGCTGTATGATAGGATGACAAATAGACCAAGCAAATAGACTGTCAACAGTGTAAACACACATGCAATAAAGATGGGTCCTCGTCTCCTCTCCAGTCTGATGCTCAGGGACATTAACGATGAGTTTGTATTTATGTTCAGTGATGAAGCTAACATAGTTCTGATTCCCCTTGCTAGTCGTCCAGGTACAGTGAGGAGAGACAGTCAGCACATCTATTTGATGAATTAGCCAGGACTAAAAACTGCACAGACAGCCAAACTCAAATAACCACAATAGAGGACACAGCAAGAAATAGAAATCTTACAGCATCAGGATGCTTTTGTCTGGAAAGGCATGTTTTTTTTTCTCCCTTAATCAAAGCATTCCACCCTGCAACTATGCCAAGACCATCAGAGCAAATTGAATCCGCTGTCTGTGGTAAGAACACACGTCAACATGGCCTCCTTAAATATTTTTTTATTTAGCATATTCAAATATCCAGAAAGAAGCTAAAGACAGAAGCTAAAGACATATCCAGCCAAACATACTGCCAGGACTCTGCACTGTGAACGTAAAAGAAACTCCATTGATTAGAACTTTCATTAAAATATTGTTCCCTAAGACATCTGTTTGAGAGGCTTTAGGACACCTTGTGGAAAAGCTTTCACTGGAGAGTGGAGAGAGATCTGGTGAAAAATGTGTTAAAATAGCATGGTAGAAACTACTGCATGTCAAACTAGAAACAAATAACACTTGTAACTTGACTGTCAAGGAGGAGGTTCACACGTAACAGTTTCAGCTGTAGATGCCTCAGGCCTACATCAATGACAAATAACACTTACAGCAGCGCAGTCTAATTTCATCCTATGAGACAGTACAATGACGATTTCCCATTCATTAGGATATCTGATGAACTGCTTATGGATGGAACTCTCGCTTTAAGTATACTGTACCATTGACAATCTCCCTGGAAAGTGTCCACCACCATTGCAATGTGAGCAATCATGATCTCAATACAATCATTCCCCATGTTCAATTACCCTCTGTAATGAGGAAGAGGGACTTGTTGTTTACCAAGAGGCTTTTTTTTGTCCTTGCAAAATGACCTCTTAGCACTATTTTCTTTTCTTTTTTTAGCATGATGTACATTCACAGTCTGTACTGGAGCAGAAGGCTTTTAACATTGATTTTTTTTTACCAGCCCGCCGCGCACAGGGGGAGTGGAGGGGCTGGGGGGCTTACATAATATAATCACGGCCCAATCATTTATCTAACGATTTCGTTGTGGGGCAGTAGAGGCCTGGGAGCGCAGAGTGGGTGAAGCAGTTGGTCGCAGTGTTTTTTTCCTCAAACCAGTTGGCGGGGTTGGGGAGGGGGAGGGGTGGCATCACTGGGGGCACAGGCAGTGGGCACCGATTGAGTCTCATGATCAATGAGACTCTGGGTCAATGACACACAGCTGGAGCGACCCCAACCATGCAACTTGCTCAGACACACGAATGCCAGATGTGGGCCAAAACACAACACTCAGACGTGGCTGCAGACACAATGCACAGAACAACAATGTGTAGACGGTTAGTGGTGGTCAATTGTAAGTCGCTTTGGATTAAAAAAGCGTCTGCTAAATGGCAAAATTATTAAAATTATTAGACGGAGGCAAAGACTGCAATCTCAGATTAGGAACAGTATGAGACATTATGAGACAGTATGACACATTATAGCTATATACCGTACTTGTGTGTGTGTGTGTGTGTGTGTGTGTGGGTGTGTGTGTGTGTGTGTGCGTGTGTGTGTAGGGTGTCATTCACCATATACAGTAGCAGTCGTAATGCCCAGTCGATGAAGACAGTATAACAGCAACATTATGTACAGCCCACTCATCCCTCCATCCCTCCTTCCCTCCCTGCCTCCACCCCACCTCCATGCTATCCTCTGTAGTTCAATATTTGATGCAGTTTCTAAGTGATATTGTTTTTAGCTCCACACTGATGGAAAAAGAGATGACAGTTGTGCCATGCAGTAATAGCACAGGGAGGCTGGTCAGATTTCAATTGTCTCGTTCAAAAAAGAAAAAGAAAAAAGGCGTTCAATAAAACGGGGTGTGCATTACACATTTGAGAAGTCCTAATACATCTCACAGTAAAATGAGCGTGCATGCTGGTTATTGTGGTTAACATAAAAAGTAACACTACAAAGTCAGGTAAAACAAGGTTAAAGGAGAAGAGAGGTAAAGGATCATGGAAATAATACAGAAATGGTTACATAGGTTTTCCAATGAGTATACAGCCACATAAAAGAGACAAACAGGAGGGACTTGGGTTGGATAGTCATTGACAAAGCTACAGGGATGTACAATCAAAGGTGAACGTTTGGGGGGAAAACTGCTTCTAAGCTGTGGGATGAGAATGAACAGCTTAATGGCAGAAAGAATTTGAGTAGTAACTCACCAGAATCAGCAAATTCTGAGGGGACAGTGAAAGAAATCGAGATAAAGAGAAATAGACAGAGAAAGAGAAAGAGAGAAAAGATATGCCAGGTGGCGTGTGAGTAGATACAACATAGTAAGACATTTAACCTCATGATTGTATTACATTATCTTCAAACAAAAACAAAGATCAGGTAGATCACGCAATGGTTGTTCTTTGCATTCCAATACAAGTTCCTATCTGGGTGGTCAGAATAACAGGCAGCATCACGGCACTTACTTTTAAAAGTCTCTATGAAATATGGATGACTTGGCAGCTTTATATAGCCACACTGAGCCACTTAAGGTCTGAGGGCCTCCAAGGGAAGGTGAGCCATAAGGACAAGCAAAAGGCTTGGCTCTGGATTTGATGGATGCTCCTGCTTGTCCTGTCTGAGTACGTCTCTCTGGCGGAAAAAAGGCTCCTTTGCATAGTCAATATCTCTCAAGGTATGCACAGGGTAAAACCACTTTCGATCGGACCCCATAGTGGACAACTTCAAGGAAAATGCCAGATGCTTCAAAGCAGTTCGATGTATCATACTGTAGTAGTACAACTTGTGAAAAACAGTATATAAAGACTGCCCACCACCGTGTGGTTGGTATCAGAGATCCGTGTGAAGACCACAGAGCTGGCTTCTCAACAGACCACGAGAGGGTGTCTTGCTGCTTCGTTTGAAGATCGCAATTGTGTTTTTACACTGGGATTTCCAAGCTATGCCCTCAGACATGTTCATTCCCACGGCAGGCTGTGATTTAGAACTTAATCAAACAGATGGAATGACTAACGCATTGAGTAATGGGGCGTCTAGGATTCTGAGTGTGAGAGGGTGATGCATGTTAATAGGCACTTTACAGTCAGTCAGGCCACAGTTTATTCATCTTCCTCCAATCGACTCATTCAAGGCTCGAAATTCAAGGCTAGAAATCATTCTTTCTAGAAATGTGAAAACTGTGAACGCTAAAATGACTTTTCATCACCAAGTCCAAATCGCATCCAGCAAAAGCAATCAAATCCACCCAACAAGCATCCTTCAGATATTTTTTTTTTTTTTGTCATTAACTACTATAAAACTATTTTCATGACTGTTGAAAACAATCATTTATCACATATGCATTGATACTGTAAGCAACAGGTGAAGAACATAGACAAATGAAGTGTGTGTATGTATTATCATGAAAGTATGTAGAGGCTAGGCCACTGATGGAGCCTAATGAAAATATCCTCTGGAAAGTCTCTCCAAACCTGCATTTCAAACACTTCTTCTGCTGTCACTCTTACTCTATATTCATTCCACACAAAAAACAACAACATTGCTACTCTCTTTTAACTTTAAAAATGTCCTTCACCTAGGCTTTAAGGTGCAGAATCTTTGGAAATGCAAATCATTCAATCCTCCTAAAGTACCATAACTTTCAATGTAGGGCTATTTGCATCCCATAGAAAGGGGATGCTTTAAAATATATATATCATTATAATTATAATTATTATAATTATTATGTATTATTATTATTATTATTATTGTTATTGTTTTACTTCTGCTCCTTAGGATGGGTTCATACGAGAATGCCACGGTGCCTCCCCTCCCCCTGTATCAGCATATCCAACCCCTACGCAACACACTAACGCTGCAATTTAGCACTCGTCTGAACACCACTAATAGGCCTTCAGCTTGGATTAAAGGAAATCATCTCTCTCCTTCGCTAAAGCCCTGACATGAGCTTAGCAACCACTTACAGTACAAGGATGAAAGCATTACATACATATGTGAGCTAACCGTTTTTGGGGAAGGCTAAAAACTCCAAGCATGGCTTAACTATATTTATCCTACCCTCATTTCTTGGAGAGATGACACTGGACATAAACGTTCACAAACAACATGTGCTGTCACTATTGACGTCACATTCGTTTCAAGGTCAAACTTCAGAAATGTTAAGCAGAAAATACCCAAACCCCTTTCAAATGCAAGACTACATAAGAGGGATTTTATATAACTCCAGGCACTTCCTGCAGATACAGTTTGAGCAAATCTCCACTTGAGTACCAAGATAGCAGTCAATTAAGACCCTATCTCACATGGGAGGGATCGAGGTGGCCACAGCTCAATCACTGTTTTTCCGTCTTTCAGGGAGCTCAGTGAAAAAAGGGAGAGACAGCAGGGAGGCTGATGGAAGCCATGACTCACTGGGGGTATATGCTCATTGTTCCTAAAGCCTTTAGCCTGAAACAACAAGAGCAATTCTACAAAACGAATCACAACAGCAGATGAACTATGGAGCTCTCGCCACAGCTTTAACCAAGAGCAAAGGTGGTTGTTAGATCATATGTCTGGATACTTGGGAATGAAAGAGATTATGATCACTATTTTGGACCTGCTGGTAACCAGAAATAGAGATAGAGAGGTCCATCTGGCGTGTGTGTTTGTGGGGGGTGGGGGGGGGGGGGGGGGTACGGACGTCCTACCTTCACTAAGAGGGTCCAGCGTGTGGATCATCAGCTGGAAGATACTGTTTCTCATCAGGCTGTTGTGCAGGGAGGCGGAGCTTCCGCCCCTTTGGAGCCGGGGCCTTGCCTGCAAGAGGAGGACGAGGGTGTCAATCAAACACACAATGACATCATTAGACTAGCCTTTAGAAACCTGTTTGTGCCACAAAGGATATATCTGACATCTACCTTATTCAGCACTCACACAGCCTGTGTTTTATTTCTACAAATAAAACCCTATTTCAAAAACATGCACATTGTCACTAGGGTTAAAGTATGATGCTCTTAGGGTAGTGAGTGCTGACCCTATTCATAGAACCCTCTCGGAGTCAGATCTCAGGTTTCATCATAGGTTACGTTTCCAAAGATCCATGTTGCCTTCGACTGTATCTTCCAACAGTCCAGATGAAAAAGGCAAATAGTGTTTTTTAGGTAAGTGAAAAAGTGTTTTTTAGTATCAGCGTGTCTTTGTAAACTGTGTTGTGCATCAGGGATCAAATCGGACTTGTTTATGACTCATTGCTAAAGGCCTATCATAGCATTAGCACCAGTTAAGGCCCTGTGAAGAGGCTTAGCTATCGACTGGCTACTGGTCTCTCTGACAGGTCTACTGAGCTCTAACACCCTCATATTTAATGACCCTCTTCTGGATATGACTCACCCATCATCCTTTTCATGACACCCAGAAGCTTAACTCACCACCCGCTAATGTTACGACACAAGTTTCATACAGAATTGACCACTCGATAGGTTAAAGTATCCAATCAGAGCTAAAGCAGCCCTCTTGCTTTTGCCAAAATAGCACCCCCAAAGACCCTTGCCAAGGTCACTCCACCAGTTTGAGCTGAACTTGAGAACTGTGGGAAATCGGCCATCGTCACAGGCGGCAGCTGTTTGGAGCGTGTTCACGTTGGCTTGCCCGTGGTGATGCGTAGGCACAATCTGGAGGTGTCAGATGCTAATTCCTGAGCCCATATGGGTGTGAGCGGGTGGGGGGAGACCCTAACTGGCTGCAATGTTTATAAGGCCATAACGATGCAGTTTAGTGGAATCTGCTGAGATTTCTCCTTTCACTGGCCAAAACTATTGATTTGGTTTATTCTGAGATTTTGGAGCCTTTTTGGATCAGGCGAAAATGAAACACTTCATTGTTGCTTGAATTTGTTATATGGAAAAAGGTCTCCAAGTGTTTCAACGGTAATATATCTCTGTGGTCCTGATGATCTTGAGGTCATTATAGAACTATAAGGTCAGACAGAGCTACTCTATGTACGCAGGGAGGTTGAACCTACAGAAGATCCAGAAGGTTCAGAATACAGAGAGCACATAGTTCACGTGCACAGTATGGAAGGACAGAGAGTCAGACTAGATACATAGCCACACAGACAAACATAGAAATAGACAAGGAGCCATAAATAATGCCAACAAGACAGGACCTACCGACAGCTTGTTCTCATCCTCAACAGGTGGATCGGGACTTGCCTTCACATCCAATAAGAAAGAAGGTAAAAAGAGAAGGAGAAAGAGAAAGAGGACATAGATGTGAAGCATGCCTTACAAAACCAGAGACAGACAGATGAAAAGACAGTAGAGAGACATTACATTGTCATGGTGGTGGTGGTGATGATGATGTGACGTGAATGGACAGGACTTGAGAGACAGACACCTCCCCAGTAATGGATACTGTATGTCAATCACTTTTGACATACACTTTTTTGTTGTTGTTGTTTGTTTACAGTGTGTATATCTTACCAAGATACCCCGACCCAATGAGTAAAAAGTGCTTCTCAGCATACTCTTGAGAAAAACATTATCCTAACCACACCGTTAAATCTCTTCTGGACCGTAAAGCGGGACACATATATAATCAGAGGGAATATAAACGTATAACATTACAGGCCATAGTTATAACAGACTGGGCTCAAATCAAGCTAGAGCTTTTTGAATGACAATTAATCGAAAAGACTCAAAGACAGAAGCGCACAGGATGAGATGACGGAGGGAAGACTATTCACAAGGAGGCCGCTTTGCTTCCCTTGTGTTGTTTCCGTCTCATAACCACATCTCTGAACTAATGAGGGAAAGCACTCTGATGGAACCCTGGTCAAGAAAAAATGCAAGGAAAGGTGATCAATAAAGGGCATCATAGGGATATACTGTAACTATTAAGGGCTGACAATTGGGAAAATGTGCTGACCCTTGAACACTCTCGTAACCAACCCGCCCTGTCGGAACAGTGTGTGCCTGTCCCGGGCATTGAATATTAGTGACTTGTGAGCAGGTACTTGGCCTTCATCTTGCCAATAACACTTGGTCTGACTTGCTAATTCCTAACCTCGAGGCATAGGCCATTCCAACAAGGCAGCCAGAGTTTGAATAACAGAGCCTTATTAGTGCTAGATACTGCACTGCTTACTGGGTGGATGGATCGCCCTGCTTGGCCACCACAGTTTAGCAGCTAAACCCATAACAGCCTCTTGGATCACTAGCTCCACCAGTCTTTGTTCAAACAACGCCAACCTTCTCTCTTTTACTTGAGATGAATAAAAAGCAGTTGGCCCAGAGAGGGTCACCTGGTGATTCCCGGCCAATCAGGGAGTGGCAGAAAAAGCAAACACTCTGTGTAGAGGGCTTCTAATCAAGAGTTTATAAAAAAGGGTTTATAAAAACACCAGACATTTTTGCTTCCTGGCTTTACTTGATAATACTTACGAGTGGTTGTCATTCACTGAGCAATTTGAGAAACGCCAGATATAGCTAATAGTAATTCTCAGTCAAATATGTCGAAAGGTTATTTGGGGGTTTAGAAGGTTATATTTCACTCTGGGTGCTCTCTTTGCAAACAGGCTAGCCACGTCAATAACATTGTGCAGTACCAGGACATCATACAGTCTATATGACTAATGTTGGCCATTAAGACATTCTCAAAATAGAAAGTCATTCTCATTGATTTCTTCCTCTGCCTGTATTCTGAGCTAAATGCACTCTATGCACTATGTGTGTCTGAAATAACAATAACTGTAGAGCCCTATGCTCCCAAATGAGGATCGAGCACAACACATTTGCTGGGATCTAAGCACATGGAGCCTTTCATCATCACATGGCTCCGCTACTTAACTAGGGAGTTCAGAGAGCTGTGCACAATGCCATGATGTCTAAGTGAGTGTTTGCAGTGAGTGCGTAAAGTGTAGTTAAGTGATAGAATGCAAAATGAAATGCTGTGATATTCAAAACACATTATATCCGTTTTATGGCATGCATACCACATTTTAAGATACAGTACAAAAACACAAACCCATGACAAGGAACAACCTCACAAAACTGTGGCGTGTTACTGTGTGAATTCATTAGTACTCATTGCATAAACAATGACGTGCTCATATCCGTCTCCCTAAACGTGTCGAAATTAAGTGTGTTCCTCACAGAAACATCTCTTTAGAATTTGTGGAAGGGTGGTGCCTGGGTTGAGGTTGGTTAGCAATAGTTTGTCAAAACTGTTTCATGAGTTCCCCCATCTCTTCATGTGTATACTTACGTGTTTGGATTAAAGCATTTACAACACCTGAACATTTAATCAAATAACAAAAGGAACTGGTGCTCCCTTTAGCCCAGAGCTAAACCTCCCTCCCTAATTCCATATCTTTTGGTTAATCCCTGACTTCTAATCAATCTATTTCACTCTCTAAACCTTTTCTCAGAGGCAGGTCCAGAGAGCCAGAGAGAACAGGTGAGTAAGACCGCCAGATAGCCTAGAGAAAATACTGAGCTTGTGTTAAATATTATGACTAATAATCACAAAGGGAGATTAGCATGTTCTGTAGAGTCGCTGCAAGTGCTTATCTGGACAGCTCTGTTCTTATGTAATGTCAGGATCGTTCCTGGAAACGGATCAGGAGAAAATAATTCTCTATGGGCCAAGCCTTGTTATGCTATATTATGGAGTATTATGTGTAAAAAGTAACCTCATGCTAGTTTGCAGCTCCGTTCTCTGTTGCCCCAAAGTTGCACTCCACAGAGGAAAGTAAACTGTGCTGTGCATCAATGTAAACGTGAATTTCATTTTTGAAAGTCAGAATTTGATTAGCTCCTGGGGAATTCCACAGTAACAGAATGTTGCTGGGACTTTACTTTTCACTTTCAAACATATGCCAAACAAAAACCCTTTATAGCAAAGTTAAACAAACCATACAACTCTATGCACAAGGACTACTCTTCACAATTCCTACTGAAAATGTACTTTTTACTTTAATTTGTGCAAATTCAACATTCGGTCATGGAATGACCCTAAAATCTCCCTGGGTTTTGTATGTAACCATGTTCGTTACAAAGTAGTCCATTGAGACTACCTCGTCATCATATTGATAATGTAGGAAAGTGAGAGTAAGTCAAAATGCATGACGTTGCCAGATTGGGGACCTTTTCATCCGACCCTGTCACGAATAGGCTGCGGCATTCAAGCGATGATTGAAAAGTGTGCCAAGAAAACATTCCCCACACCATTACACCACCTCCACCAGCTGAATAAATGAGACGGTGTACACATGTTCCTAATAAAGTGTATGTTGTGGTGTCCCTAAGACAGATTCTTAGGATCCTTCCCATACTGGCAGAGGCCTCTGAGGCAGATTGGGTGTTTCTGTGTGTGTCTGCAAAAAGTGTAAATGTGTGGTGCCAAAAGTGTAAATGTTAGTTAGTTTTTAATCAATTTCCATTTTTAATGTGATATTTACCGTAAGTTGATACAAATATTATATTATTGGAATTATTAGAAGTAGGATAGTCATTATAGAGTTGTATAGTTTGTTACATTTTGCTATCAATAGTTTTTGTTTGGTATACGTTTGAAAGTGATAAATAAAGTCCTGGCATCATTCTGTTAGCGTAGAATTTTCCTAGTAAACATTAAATCCATCACAACAGAGTTGTATTATTTTGATATTTGCTTCAACAAACAAATGCAGCATCAAATAGATGATAAAGGTATACATGCCAGGGTAGAGATAAATGGAGGCTCGTATGTTCTATGCGGGGTGAACTACTTCTTTATGATTGTTTGTTTGTTTGTTTCCCTGACATTTCCACATAAATCTCTCTAGTCACAATACAGCTGTGTTTATGTCAAACAGAAGTGGAATGACAAAGGAGCATGCAACAACTCAGTAAATCACCTTTTCAGCTACCCTAGAGCCAGAGAAATTCATAACCTGCCTCAACTCATTTACATTAAATCTAATGTAAATGTCAACTCAACTACAATAAACAATGATTTTACAACAACAGTGTTACTACAGTGGTGTAGGGGCAACACAATGTGAAGTTACTTATATTATTACTTAATTATTATACTATTATAAGTAATTATACTTATTACTTAATTACTTAATATTATTATCACTTGTATTCCTGTATATATAGGCTTATATTCTGTGGTTGTTAGCTTTTTCTAACTCTTGGTCAGCCAAGCCTTGAAAAACAATGACAATGTCATCATCCAAGCTACCACAGCTCTCTTGTCAATGTGTGGAGGAAGGCCAGGCTTTCTAAGGCGTGCAGCTACAGTAAAATGCTGTAAAGCATCAGGCATGGGCCACCACGTGTGTACAGTAGGCAGTCTGTCTGTCAGTGGTTGACAGACGCCCCTTCGAGAGCTGTCTGTCTAGATGCACCGCGTCGGCACAAAGCTGTTGAGATGCCCACTTGAGCATCTCTCTCTCTCTCTCTCTCTCTCTCTCTCTCTCTCTCTCTCTCTCTCTCTCTCTCTCTCTCTCTCTCTCTTTCTCTCTCTCTTCTCTCTCTCTCTCTCTCTCTCTCTCTCTCTCTCTCTCTCTCTCTCTCTCTCTTTCTCTGTCTGCCACAAGGCTCCTCCTTAGATTTGCCTAGAGAAGATAATGATGATCTTTAAGAAAAGGAGGAAGAAAACATACAACAAGTCAAGAAGCCATCCACTTTCTAATTAGTAACCCCTTGAATTTCTAACAAGCAGAACTAATTACAGGAGCTGCCACAGCACTGATTTCCCACAAGGCAATGCTCCACATGCCCACCAGGACTAAGCCAAAATTGCCTCCTCTCCGCACCAATCAGGTTGCTTGTTGGCTGGTGGCAAGTGGTAAGATAAAAAATTGCTGTGTCATTTTCCCTAGTGAATCGGCAACAAAGCGCATTTAGTGATCAGTCGACCTAGTAAATGTAGTGTTCTTTCCCTGAGTGGAGCATTGTTGTCAAAGCGTACAGCAGTCAAAGGGAAAACTGGTATCAGTGCAAGACAGTGGAACCATTTCAATTAGTTCAGTCAATATATCAGATCAGTCTCCAGGACTAGGAAAAGGAAGATTCACTGAGCCCTCTCCTAAGTCAAACATGACAGTTTTCTAAGCTGACAAGGAACCTTTGAAAGGCACAACATCAACACAGTGTTCATGGTGGCATGCCATGTCCCCTTTCTTATAGTAATCTCTAAGACTCATGACAAGGATAAGGGTCACTGTCGTCGTTGATCCCTTCCTGTAAAAGATCTCCACCACCCATCATGTGCATGCAAGGTTGTTAACCTGTATTTTCTGTTGCTCCACAATTTTCTGTTGTGTCTTTCTTCAACAAATACCATTTCTCTGACAACCATTTTAGTTGGTCATTTTGATCAGTCTAAAGACCCTTGCTTTTAGAGTGACTCAATACAATTATGTAGCAAACATCATCAGGATATATTGTTTCTGTCACTCTGTGATCTTCATGTTGAGGCAGCATCTTTTCTTTTTACGGTATGTCGCCGGCACATCTGTCACTTAATCCTGACAACAAATCTCCTGTTGCTTTGTCAGCATGTCAGCTCACGGTCAACCCAAACGCAGGCTGCAGATAGCCAACCTTATCTCCAAGAGACAAGAAGGAAGCACCGTTAGCCAGGCTGCTGTCTGTTACCATCAGCTTCAGAGGCACGTGCCTCCACAGTCCCACACTTGCGGTAGGCACGGCAACGTGCTGATGTAGCCCTTTGGGGTCACCTTGAAGGTTGACGTGCAGGACGTGGAGGGCCAGCTGCTACGCCCTTTGCTGAGTGGCGGCCAGAGGGGCTTAAAGCAGATTCATTGATAGAATCTAGTCCTCCTCCTAATTAGCTCGTTAGATACCGCCTGATTGCAATCATGCCCATTTCAACGAGCATAAGAGTGGGGGGATTTTTTTTTGTTATAAAATCTCAGCATTGGAGGCAATGTCAGGTCAGTCTAACACTGTGGGATATGATGTGTTGTGTTACGCAGATAGCATTTCACTGCATATTCTAAAGAGAGGCGTTTTGAACCGCCACCAGAGAAACTGACATGTGTTAGCAGCACTGCTAACACTCTCTACACTCAGCTGGTGCAGCAAAGCGAGGCCGACAGCATTACTGCGTAAAATCCCCCCGAGGACGAGTACAGAGCACGAGTACCAGCCCAACCAGAATCCTCCTCCCACACACACCTCCCCCATGGTCTGGATGGCATTTCCAGGAGGATCCCTGTGCCCTTCACGTGATGCTTTTACAGTGGCTACATTAGCTAATTCAACCGGGGCTTTTAAAATAGCCCTGCATCGATTGGGCTTCCGGTTTCTCACTCACCTCGGCCGTTCACCTTGAGCCTCTCCCATCAAAACATGTGACCCTCAGACCCTGACACACAGAGAAAAAAAATCTAGGCGAGCAGGATTGCTTTACATCAACTCAAGAGGCAGGCACAACCAAACCTGAATGGACGGATGCTGTGACCTGCTTGACCTTGAGGGCCCAGTTTAATTAATAATAATAATAATAATAATAATACATTAGACTTATATAGTGCTTTTCTAGACACTCAAAGACGCTTTACAAACTGAAAAGATTGAGTAGTTGTTATGTATGCAATAGGCATGGGACTATTTTATGTTGTTGCTATACTGTGGGTGCGCATTAATATGTGGATGTTATGTTGGTGCGTATTGATATGTACATGTTGTTGTTGAACTTGACGTTGACAGTAAAGTTATGAAAACTGTAGCTCATTGTTCATGCATCCTTATTACTGTTAGTCCAGGCAGAAGACGTAACAGTAGTAATAATAAAAAGAAACAAAAAGGTAAATAGAAGAAAGTATAGGGGCCTAATTAAGGAAGTGCTGGGGACACATGGGAAGGGGAGGGGGAGAGGGTTAACTGGCGAAGGCAAGCTTGAAGAGGTGGGTTTTGAGGGCCTGTTTAAATGTTGGGAGGGTGTTGGCCTGTCTGATGTGGTTGGGGAGGGCGCTCCAGAGGGACGGGGCTGCGGCTGAAAAGGCCTCATCACCCCAGGTCCGGAGCTTGGTCCTGGTGGTCTTGAGGGTGGTTTGGTCGTCAGACCTGAGGCAACGGGAGGGGATGTGGAGGGGGACGAGGTCGGCAAGGTGGGAGGGGGCCAGATTGTTGATGGCTTTGTAAATTAAATACAATCCCCATGGGCACTGGGAAGACCTGCCCCACAGCCATGTCTGCAGAAGCTGAGTTTGTATGTATGCACATTATGTATTCATTCATGTTGATCGTTATACGTCATGTTTAGCTTGTTCAATATATTGTATTGAATGATTGTGTATTCATGTACAAACCCAGAAAGATAATTAACCTAGTCAGATATTGTTGATCTGAGGTTATTGTATTTTACAATACTGGAGTAGCCAAGCGCGTCAGGTCTTCGTCATAGAGACATGGCGAACAAACATGGCGACATCAACATTACATTGAGGGTCTATAGCGATACTTCACAGCTTTATCAGTATTGTTCATTTACTTCATTTGAATATGTATATTCTTTGACTTGCAACAGCTAATATAGAATTTCAAGGTGTGGAAACGATTATGCTAAAAATACTGTAATTGACCAAATCCTCAAAGGACATTCAAGATCTATGGATTGACTGCAAGCTAAACAAATGTTTCTCCATGTTACGCAAACCATCTGACCGCCTTAGTCCTCAGGGCATAAAACAAGAGTGTGTACAAACAATGGCCAAATCATGGAAATGGCTTCTATTGAAGACGACAGTTTAAGCTTGAGCCAAAACTACTTATGAGCAGGCCCCCACTCCCAGGCCACTTCAGAACACACATTCATTAAGCATCAAAGAGCAGAGAGGCAGCTCACAGACCGGACCTATTCAGACACCCTTCTCTGCTTGTGCCATCGATGAGACTGCTTTGTTGGCCAAAGCGTTCAAGCAGCCTGCCTTTAAGGTAGCCTTTGTTTAGGGCTATAGTGTCAGAACATCCTGAGGTAGATTTAGCTTATGTTGACGAGCAATCTGGAACTGGCCATGAGGACACAAATACAGGCAACACAGGTCAGGAGCCCTCCAAGAGGAACAGAGGACGCTGTCCATGGTGCTGAGGAAGAGATTGGGACTTGAGAGGGGATACAAAGACAGAGTGGTGGTTTGAATGTTACAATGGGCATGATTCACTTAATGTTTTCTACCAGCTGGATCAGGGCCCTCTGTTTGTATGGCAACACCGGACGGCAGCTTTTATTCAAAGCACTGGTTGGGAAAATGTGCTGTTCAATATTGAGAACACAATACACATATGAAAGCAATTCAACACAACTTACAGAACCGCAGTGCTGCAGCATCAATATACATAATGTCACAAGACAAATTACTTAAAAAGAGCTCAGTAGAAGATGTTCGGCATCCATCACGACTCAAACTTAGATGTGTACTCAGCTATTGAACAGCATGACATAGTGATATTGACATAGTTTCAGTCCTGCACCTCTGACACGTCAACTCTGCTATCCGGTATAGCAGTCCGATCAAGTACAATTCAGATCAAGTACCATCACAAAGCAAAGGGATGAATGACAACAACCGAGAGGTCCCATCGCCCTGCCATCAAGGGGCCATTTTGACATTTCCATTTAGTTTGGCAAACAGCATCATTCAAGCTGACGGTACACGGTGCAGCAGCTTTCAGTCGCGCTGCTGCATGGTCCTGGAACAAACTCCCTGAAGAAATCAAACAGGCCCAAACCCTTAAAATATTTAAATCTAAGCTAAAAAAAACTTCCTGTTTTGCAGCAGTTATGATTCAACACAAACACTTCTATCAATGTCTTTTTTCCATGAACTATTGTCTTATTAAATGTTTTATCTATTCTTATATTTGCTTTTATTCATTGTCATTTTTATTTTCTTACTATGCTCCTCTTGCTGTATGTTTAAATAATGTATGTAAAGCACTTTGAAGAGCCCAAAACCAGCTGCAGTACAGAGCATAATGTCCATCCCTTGGTTTGAAAAATCCACAAAGTGTTTCTCCTCCGTCTTCATTTCCAGGCACAGTTTAGCTGTATTGGCTTGCCCAACAGACCCATGACAAGGTAATCCCGAAATAGGAAACTCACAATTTGCCAACAGTATTACTCATACCTTTACCCAACCCCAACTCAATGGATGAGCAGAAGCTGGAATGGTTGATAAGAATTGGACTCCTCAGCACATTGAGATGAAAGCAGAGGTTTCTATTTTAAGACATTATTGGATTCTGGCTCCGTCTGGCACGAGCTCATATGCTGGAGTTAATCTTTTCACCATGTGCCTACATTTGTTCACTGTGTGAGTGTGTGTGTGTGTGTGTGTGTGTGTGTGTGTGTGTGTGTGTGTGTGTGTGTGTGTGTGTGTGTGTGTGTGTGTGTGTGTGTGTGTGTGTGTGTGTGTGTGTGTGGAGGGGGGTGGGTGTGTGAATGTCTTTAAAAGCAGAACTGTGGGTCTAAGCTCAGTTTCCCAGTTTTTGACAGTTGCCCTAGTAATGATTCCAGAAACACACGTTTTATTTGATGCCGCTTTAAACTGCATAATCAATTACTTAAAGCTAGCCACGCTCGGCCTGCAATTATGCTTTGAGATAAATCTGCAATTACTGTTCGGAGCTTCCAGAATTTACTCCACAGCTAAGAGACGTTTAACGCGCAGAACAGACACACATAGAAAAATCATCACCTTGTGATGAATGGTATGATAATACACGACTATACTTATTTAGTGGACACCTTAATCCAAAGTGACTTAGTACAGTACAGTAAATCAGCACAGACACACAGACACACACAGACACACACACACACACACACACACACACATACACACACACACACTCACAATGCTTCCCATCTTCAGAAGGACACCACCTTATACACTCACAAACTATCTTTCAACCACCAGCAGAAGAACACAACCTTGTGATACACCCCCATTCCATCAATTTTCTCAAGGACACAGCCTTGTCACTCCCACACACATTACGTGTGTCTAGTATTTCATACAGTTGCTACTGTGGCCATCAAATCAACATTCACCTCAAAGCAGCCACATTGATGGTTGTAAATCCCTTATGTCATCAGGCTACATACTGAATTAGATTAAACCAGACTTTGCAGGCAAAGGTACAGGATCGTATTTATGTAACACATTACAGAGCTACAGAAAACCCTAGACACTCTACACCTCAAACAAGCCAGCTTTGTCACACATAACCATTGTTTTTTATTACGGTCGACACTGAACAATTCAGAAGATAAAGGGCTAAATGTTTCATAGGGCAATTCTTCAATCCAATTCTTTTTTTCTTTTATTTAGCCTTTATTTAACCAGGAGGACCCAGGCCGTGAGATTAAAATACAATAAAAATTCGAGGGAGACCTGGCCAAGAAAGCACACCAGTACAGATACAAGTTACAAAATTGGCGAATAAAACATACAAAACATAATAAATAACAGACAAGAGATAACAGATAAATATTATTTTAAAAAACATCTTAGGAGTAGCAATTGCACATTTCTGTCACACAATTTGTAATCAGAGCTTTGAACTCTCTCAGGGAAACGAGGTTATTAAGCTTTAGTGTGTTCTGGAGGTTATTCCATGCAAAATAAGAAACGCTGCTTGGACACCTGGTAAAGCATCCATCTAGTGAGTGAGTGAGTGAGTGATATGAGATTGCATAAATATGAGGAGAGTTTGCCCAGTATGGCTGCGTAAATAAAGATGTACCAGTGATGTTGTCTCCTTAGAGTTAATGAAGGCCAGGAGACCAGATAGAAACCTAACTTCAAACCTACACTACTATCCAAAAGATGAAACGCCTATTATACCAACATCCTACCAATAACAGCTGAAGCATCATACATTACATCTTAATACATTACATCGTACAAGTAGCCTATACAAGAGTACAATTCTTCAGCTTTGGTTCCTCAACATTGGCATTGTCAAATGAAATACTAAACGTTTTTGTTGGTATATGCTGGCATAATTGTCATGTGAGTTCAACTGGATTGAGCAGAAAAGTAATAAAAAGAGAACAAAATCCATAACAAATGGCAAAAACAACCCATGAAGTAAGTCAATCTGGTACATCCTGACACAACAACTTGCAAGGTGGGAGTTCAACTGAAACATTTGAGACGAGCATTCCCTGAACACCTAGCAACGACATGATAAATACAGCCATACAAAATCAACACCAGCACCCAAATGTCCCAAACAGTCTGCCGATTTTGTACAGTATCCTCTTTGTAACTGATCTTCGAAGTGATCCACGGCACACGCCAGTTAATGCAACAGGCATCTCGCGGCTCTGTCAGTATTGATTGATTGATTGACTGATTGACTGAACATTTTCATTGTGTGAAGCGCATTGAGTTGCATCTTGTAAGAAATGCGCTATACAAATAAAATTTGATTTGATTTGATTTATCATTGTGGCTAGGCAGGAAATTCTACTTGGAAAGCACTGTTCCACTGAAATATCTATTTCACAAGTATTTTTGGATAATTACTTTCCTTTTCACTTACATTTTCTGTACTGGAAGGCTCCCAGGCCCATCTTACTCATCAATCTGTTCTTGTTACTTGTTCAAACATTTTGGTCTAAATGTAAGTTATCTTATCATTCTATGTATATTGTTGAGCTATTGTCATAATTACATGTAAGTATCTGTTACAATATTACAATATTACAGTTTGTGGCATACTATATTGTGACTCCATCTTTAAACTGTACTCGTACAGACAACAAGATGTTTCTGTACATTTCAGAATACATTCTGCTGCTGTCGTTAGCAGTTGACATCATCAATTAAGACAAGTTAGCCCGTTTTTGTGGCAGCTATACATGGCCAAACCACAGCACCCCCTCCACCTTTCACAGGTGAGGTGGTAGGCTGGAAATCTGCTGTAAAGCAGTTCCTTTTTTCTCCAAACTTTCATCTTGCAATCACTCTGGTACAGTGTTAATTCATTGTATCTGTCCACAAAATCATTTTCCAGACCTCTGCAGACTTTTTAGGTACATTTTAGCAAACTGTAACCTGATCATCCTATTTGAGGAGGACTAGTGGTTTGCAGTTGTTTTGGGGGTTTTCTTAATTATGGTGAGCATCCACTGACTTGGCCTACCAGCCCGTTTGCGATTGCTGAGTCCATTAGTGCTTTCTTCTTTTTTCCTCTTTCTTTCTTTCTCTTTTTAAACAATGTTATGTTATGTTATGTTATGTTATGTTATGTTATGTTATGTTATGTTATGTTTAAACGATGTTAAGCGATTTTGGAAAATCAACCCAAAAAAAAAGGTTTTGGCTATGTTTCTCATAGATTTTTCTGATATTTCAGCCTCATAATGGCTTCCTTTAATTTTTTCATTTACTTTGGTCCTCATGTTGACAGACACCAATAGCAAATGCAAAGCCTAGAATCAATACCAAACATTGACAGTTCTCTTATGCCTGCACAAATGATGTGACCGAACATACTTGACTAACCATGCCTTTCCAATACTTACGGAAGGCACTGTATACTCTAGTCCCAACCTATTTTGCTATGTACTGTAAAAACATTTAGCACCTTTAACCCACTACCAACAATACCTTAACATGGTGAAATGTCAGTTACAGTAATTTTCAGACTTTTGGTATGTTAGTTTTCAAACAATAAGGTCAGGTCCTCTATGCAAACGCGCTCTGTCTTTCATAAAAGCATCACGCTCAAAGTGCTGGCTAATCCAATCTGCCAGAGCCAGTATTTTCAAAAGCAGCGAGTCAGTTCATCAGCCCAACAATGAGAGAGGCCACAAGATAACAAGATAAGCCAGGGGCTGCCTGGGCAAGCCGTCCACATGGGAAGACCAGGCTAGAGCTCCAAATGACAAAAGACCGATCGAACATGTCGAATTGTACAGTCCATGCCTATGCTTTTAAAGTTGTCGAATTGTTATTGACGGTATTGATCAGGGGTGTTACAAAACATACATTAGTCTCTCGATTGACAGTCCCAGTGTTAATACATAACCTCAACCATTATGGCTGCTGCCGTCATGAACTACGACTTCTAGGCCTACCACTTTTATTAACTAGCATTGTAGCAACTTTGCTACGAGGATGGGAAATAGCATAGCTATGTGGAAGGTAAGTTATGTAATAAGCATAGGCCATCGATAATTACCCAGCTTAGTCCTTGAAAACAGATGAGATACATTTTCAAAAGCTGCAAGTGACAATATCTCATTGGTAAATTGATTGGGTCAATCCTTATTTGTTTTGAGTTTGCAACGAGGATTGCAACAGTTAAAAATGTCTAGCCATCACCTATTGCTATCACCTAACCAGTCCTTTCACATAAGTTTAAACTACAGGCCTAGAGACTAGGCTGGGGAAAGTGCTAGACTGAAATGGAACTATGAACAAGTCCTTTGATGTCGTAGAGGATGACCACTGAATGGCCAGGAATACTTGGAATGATTTGGATATATGATTGCCATTGACAAGGGGTTACAGCTTTCCACACCTGCTGCCTCGCAAATTAAAGTAGGGAAGATGTGAGAAAAATAGATCATATTGATTGATTGATCATATTGGCCATTGACTTGTCTTGCCATGGGGAAAATAAAATTCATAAGGCTTAGGTTAATGAGGCTAGCCACAAAATGACCTTGGAATGTGATATCACAGTAGGCTCATTTGCATGTCCCATGTTATCTTGCATGTGCTGTGGGAGTGGTACCTTTTTCCTTCAGGTTTTCTTCCATTGTATTCAATTTTGCAAGCTAGCATAGGCAGCAACTCTCTGCAAAATATTCCTACCCAGTCGGAAAAGATGAGATGTGTTTAGAACTACAATTCTTAACTCTGTCTTTGAACTGTGAACCCTGTGCCGAGCCATGACAGTCCAGTCACAACATAATTACCGACCGCCTATTCTCGACCACCTATTTATAGACCACCTATTTATAGACCACCTGCTTTGAATGCCACATAGAAAGTCACTTAAGACTCCACTTCATCAAGCAAACACCTGGATGGGATGAGTTGAGGGGTTGCATTCGCTATAGATTTACCATATGTGGCCTACAGTACAGGCAGTGACAGCTTAGTCCATTTAGCATACAGATGTTTTAAATCAAAAAAGGAAACTGATCGTCTCTAGAGTTCTTTTTCAGATTGTAGGTCTTGAGTGTGATCACTTTTGAAGTCTTTTAGTTAGCCTATTCCACACTCCAATATACTGCTATACAGTATTCTGCTACAGTATATGCTACAAGCCAAGACACAGACTCCCTTTCTGCTCTTCTACTACTGTATGACCCTGGTGTATGGCAGGAAAAGAAACCATTGGTAACATGGTATGCCAGAGTGGAATGCACCTATTAAGAGCTTAGTAGTGGCTAAGCGCTCATTAAGTCATCATGGACACACATGTATTAGGCAGTATGCACCTATTTAGGCGTGTATTAATGAAGGTTAATCTTGCTGTATTTTACATGTAATGTTCCCCATCACAACGGTCCCACTCCATACTAAATAACATGAACTTAGGCTAACTCAAGCATTTGCTATTTTGCCACTGCACCAGCTGAGAGAGGTTATGAAAGATCACTTTGACATCACTTTGTGTTGGATTGTCATCATCAGCAGTAAGCAATGAATACCTTATTTCTTGAGGATTTCTCTACGAGTACAAGTGCGATTACATAGTCTCATGTCCGGTAGATGGATCATAACCATTTGTTTCCCTCCACCATGCCTTGTGTCACTCCAAACTGCTCTCCTCTGACTTACTGTACTGTCTATGCAATGCCAGAGAGGTCAAAAATAAACATCTCTCGTGCACTTTTGGTTTCAATTCAAAAGCCAACTGAAGAGCACAGCACATCAAAGTATAGTTTTCCTAATTGGATTGAGGGCTCAACATGGATTACTTTTCGATGAAGCTGGGACACAGTCTACTGTCACCCAGCGAGCTCCAAACAGAACAATGAGGTTACTGTATATGTGTGAATAGCACCGGACTTAGTTGGTTATAACGCAGCAGGGGGCCCCGGTTGATGGCTAGTGCAGCAGCATGGCCTTTAGAGGAATGACACGTAGCGGAACTGGGAACAGACAGTTGAGTGTGAAGTATTGATATGTGTGTTATGTGTTATTCCCCCAGGGCTAAATGAAGTTGTAACCATCTAATAAATAACAACTATGACTTTGTTTTGAAGTTTAAAAAAAATTGTGGACTGTACATCCCTCCTGACTTCATGAAATATGTCCAAAACACTTTAAAAAAAAAGAGATTTGCCATTCAGGAATGTAAAGAAAACAATGTAAAATGTTAATATGTGAATTGTGTTACTGTTGAATTATGCCCAGTACTCAAGTTCAGCCACAGAACTCCCTAGTTCCTCTGCACTCACAACACTCTCAGTAGCTCCCCATGTTCTCATTAGCACCCTATTGGTGTCTCCTGCCAAACCTCCTGATCTCAGCAGAAGGTGTATGAGCCTGTCCTCATTGCCATGGTGATGGCCGTCCGCCAAATCACGGGCCAATGGCTCAGTTCTGTCTTTGAGTTGTCACCTTGTATGTGCACCCCGCCCACCCCCCACCCCACCCGCGTTGAGTTTATGTCGATGGAAGCAATATGTGGCAGTATGGGGACAATACACTGTCTGCTAATGTAGCAGTTGGTTTCAGGGAAGCCCTTTCAGCCTGCACCTCTCACTCCATTGCACTGCTGCTGGGCATTTCTCACCAGGCCAATTGACTTCAAAAACACAACCAGATTTATGTGCTATTGTAAGTCAAAATGATTGTCATTCTGCTGGGATAGAGCATATTTGAATCATTATCCAGCCGAGTAAAAATTATTTAATCTGAATCCAAACATGCATTTCTCACAGTTTACGAGTGTTTGTATTTGTAACATGTATCAATATAGACTATAAATGATTCTCTGAGAGGGTTTTTTAAATAACTGAAATGACGGTCGAAGACTAAACCTCCTGACTGACCATATTTATATAAATCCACTTCAGACACAATGACTCTCTCTCTCTCTCTCTCTCTCTCTCTCTCTCTCTCTCTCTCTCTCTCTCTCTCTCTCTCTCTCTTTTTCTCTCTCTCTCTCTCTCTCTCTCTCTCTCTCTCTCTTTCTCTCTCACACACACACACACACACACACGTAACACCATAACCAATTAAATCTTGACACATTTGTCACATTTGTGTCTATAAATACTCTTGGGCCAACGAGTTCATCTTTGTATTGCAGTGAAAAAGAAAATGTTTAGAAAATGAAATTCTAATAATATCTATGTGTACCTCGATAGCTTAATCACCCAGGAGGCTTGGACTATAAAACAAGAGGCTGTGATAGCCTACATCCATATAATATCAGTCCTCATATACCATATCACTGACACTTCAGAGCTGTATACTCTAGCAATCATGTAACCTATCAAATTAAACATCTGGTTAAACCTACTTATATCATCTCATCACATACATAACAACAAACACCGATAACAGGTCAACAAAGTAAAAGAGACATTGGTCTAAATCCAAGGGGTTAGCAGCAGGGCATTACCCAACCCAACATGCCTTAGCTAGAGAGAGGAGGGAAATTATGGACTTGAGAGCAGAGACAGGCAGGGTTGATCGACTCACCGGTCTCCCTCTTCTCCTTTTCTCCTATCCTCTTCTTCCATGCACCCAGCATGCATTTCAGCTCAAGGTCAACTGAATCTCCTCTTAGATCTGTCACTCCCTACCGTATGCCCACAAATCACTGTGTCAGTCCGAGGCAGTAATACTTCTCTATGGACAAAACAACCCCCTTTTTCGTTTTCTCTTTCCATTTTGAATGCTTTGATTTCGGTTTGGAAAGAAGTATCTCGCCTTCCTTGAAAGCTATGCGAATCCTAGAGAATCTTGAAGGCTGTTCGATTCCCAGTATTGTGTGCTTTCCGATTAAATATCCTTTATGTACTTAGAATAAATCCTGATTTAGTTAAAGCTTTACAGTACAGCTTTCTGGGATCATATCTCCCAAAACTCATTTCTATCTCATGTCATGGAGTAGGCCTAACCTAAATCCATCTGGATAATCTCAACATGGGTATCAAATTGCTCTTGAATATCTTTCCTTTGCCCTCCAGTGTCATTGAGGGGCGCGGCACATGTTATGCAAAGCAGTGTCTTGATTCTATGGATTTTCCTGGGATACAGTACAACCTTTGAGTACATATCCTGATGAAAATACAAGTGACAGACACCATTATGTGTGTGTGTAACCACAAAACATAGATCATCATCTAACAGTAGGGAGTAGTTCATAATGCTTGACTTTTTATCATGAGAAAGACAGAGGGACAGATTAAGTAAGGCCATTGTAAATGTAGCAATGCAGCGTGCAGCAACTATTCCTCTTCCCAGCAAGGATGCAATTAATTTGTTAGGATGCAATGTAACTTTCACATTTAAAGTCCTTTCATTCTAGGAAACAGGTTTTCACTGTAAAGGTCTGTTAATGTATGGTAATAATCATGCAAGACTGAGATTGAAATCGAAATTCTTAAACCCATATCAGAACAGACCTTCCTTAGGCACTGTGATATAAAATATGGCTTGTAGCCACTGCTTGTATTTCCAGTGATTTGTTTGTCAAACTGGGACACAATTTGACAAGCTTAACCCAGAATGACATTGGCGTTTTTATTAATCCCACAAAGTAATACAGTACAGCAGCTTGAGTGACGCCATGGTAAGTGCCATTCACTCCCAAAATTATGGTGCAGACTAGCTACTTTGAAACCAATTTCATTCTATTAGAGCGATCTCTACAAAATCTAGATACTGTGGTATGTTGGTATTTACAGTGGTGGAATCACCAAGTGCATAGAAGAGGCATATACTGCAGTAAAGTGTTTTATATGTAACCAAACATACATGTTCTTGGATCTAAAAGTTATTAGCCGGGTTGGGAATGTGTTTATCCATGAAAGAGTGTTCAAGTGATTAACGAGGAAGTATCTATAGAACAGTCGTTATTAAGACACCTGAGAAGTTCAAGTTGCAATGACTTTAAATTAGAAACAACATGGGATGGGAAATAACATCTTACTGGCAGTCGTTTGCATATTGTGTTGCAAGCCCATGAAGGCCGTGGTTGAGTACATTGATCCTCATTATCAACTACCACTGATTTAGTTTTGATATCATCTTCTAAAAAAGCTGTGTGTGAGTGTGTGTGTGTGTGTGTGTGTGTGTGTGTGTGTGTGTGTGTGTGTGTGTGTGTGTGTGTGTGTGTGTGTGTGTGTGTGAGAGAGAGAGAGAGGAGGAGGAGACATATCCCATACAAGGGCATGTCTATCTGTTGCCTGGCAACATCACAGACAGAACCAACTTTTTTGTTGCATTTCTGTGTTGTTGTACATCCCTCGTGATCTGACATTCCAACCACCAAACACAAATGGCCATATTCACTCAAGAGAGAGGAATATTTGTGAGAAGTTCCACTCCTGAAAGCAGAAGCAATGGTGGTTAAGCATTGAGAGGACACAAATACAAAGAGGGAAAGAGAGGGGGATGACCAGACTCACCTTGGGCTGCACCTGCACCTCTACCTCCACCACTTGGTTCTTATTCATACAGCCTTTCACAAAGCTCTCCACGTTGCCGTTGAACTTCATAAAGATCACGTAGGCAGCGTAGGCCGAGAGCAGTGTGATACTTTCCCAGTATGAGATGATGTTATCCAGGAAGAACACAATGAGCATGATGAGGTCCATTATGTAGAACGACACGTCACGGAAGAGTGGCCACCAGGTCAGGTTGAGGATCTCCTTGGAGAAGATGGCGCACATCCCGATGACGAAGAGGATGTTGAAGACAGCAGAGCCCACAATGGTCCCGATGCCCACATTGCTATGCGAGATGAACACTCCAATGACCGACGTAAAGAGTTCGGGCGCCGAGCCCCCTGCCGCCATGAATGTGGCGCCCGCCACATCGTCGGAAATGGCCAGCTTCTCGGTGATGACCGTCAAGGCCGGCACGAAGAACTCGTCGCACACGATGGCTAAGGCGATGAACATGTAGAGCATGCCGAACATGTGTAGCACCACCGCACCCTGGCGCCTCTGATCCAGGGTAAACAGGTCAGTGGGGTAGTCCCCCTGGCTGTCGTGGCTTTCGTTGCCGTCCGCCGACGACCTCATGGCCACAGGCGTGTCTGCCGAGACATTGGGGTCCCGCTGGTGGTGGGTGGAGAGCAGAGTCCTGTGGGGGGCCGGGCCAGGCTGAAGGAGAGCCTCCTGGGGCAGGAGTGGCTCAGCGGGGCCCCCTGAGTTCCACGCAAAGGCACTGAAGGAAAGTGAGACAGTGCTTATGGCTACGAGGCTGAGGACGAAACCCAGGATCCGCACAGGCCTCAGCTTTCTCCGCAGCTGCTGGTGGTGGTGGTGCCTCTTACACGTGGCACCCAAGAGGGGGCTTTGTGCCACCATCTCCAGGCAGGGCTGGTCCAAACCCATCGCAGTGCTGTTTGTGTCCTCACTCTCAATGGTCGGGCAGAAAGAAGACGGACAGGTTTTACCGGATACAATACATGGTGCTGCCTTCGGCTTCAAACAATGTGAGATGATTCCAGATGCTTTCCAGGGTCTGGCTTGCCAAACGGCGGCTTCATATTAGCCCCTGAAAACAAGAAGATTTGGGATTCACGTGGATGAAGAAAGGATGAAGAGGTCATGAAACCAAATCGATTCCATGTTTTTTACACAAGACAATAAAAAAGCTGTTATATCCTGGTATTATATGGTATGAAACTCTGCCGTTACCATGTGGCAATGCATATCGACTTGAAGGCAGAGAAGCTATATCAAACTAAATCAGTTTTTCACAGAAAAGGAGCACTACATTTAAGCGACAATACATTTTCAAAACAAAGGTCATTCATGAAGTGTTATAATGTTGGACAGTTTGTTAGTGGCTGACCACCTAATTCATTTAACAAAATAGCCACACTATTGCCAAATTCACATGGCAATAACACATTGGATAGCTTTTCATTAAGTTTAGGGAACAGCAATTCTATCTCAAGGTTGTTTTTTTTCCAATATCAAAGTAGCCTGATCTATGAAGCTATCTGACCCGATAATTGTTTCGGTCATAAAAAATAATTTTAAAAAAGACTTTGATTTTCAAGAATGACTTGGGGATGTTAGGCTAGACTAGAGCCTTATCAAATAATATCAATTTGTTAAAATATCGGGCTATATCATTAAAGCATAGCCTACGCATTCCGTAAAAAAAATAACGGAATTGTATTTATAATCTCACAAAATATTGATTTAGAAGAGATGATGCACCAAAGGCCGTATGAACTTCTCTGACACCGTCGCACAATTGGATTACCGCGTTGCAAGCAGATCATCTGCACATGGACTTTCACCTTATCCGTTAGTATTTTTTTTTCAAGCAATCTCACGCATTGTCAACTTCTTTATTGATAGAATATACTGTGTATCATTGCGTGTAAGTGGGCCTACGTGATTAACTCAATGGCATACCATGTCTCGAATCACAGCGTATACCTATTCCCATTGTACAATTGGAACATCTAAAAGAAAAACATTGAAGAAATGTATCAAGTCAGTCTGCACTAGAGGTCACAATTGAATGAAATAATAGCCTGCGCATAAATGCTGACCACAATCTCTTAGAATAATTCCTTAGAATATCAGGATGTATAGCCTGTATGTTTGTACGAGGACGTAGGCAAGCAAACAGCTGTTGAAACGTGCGCCTCTGTCCTTCAATGAAATCACGCTGCTGTCAATTGTCATATAAACAAAAAACAAAAGCGGTCCAAAGGAAGCGTGACATTGCTGCGTAAAATAGAGGCACAAACGCGTACAAGCGCACCTAAACGGGTAAATCAGTACCAATTCCTTACCTTTGGAAAATCGCAGCAGGTTGAAATCGCGTATCCTGTGTTGTGCCCTCTTGCTCTCATTGAACAAATGTGATGTTTCTCCCCTCTCGGACGGCAGAGGAGGAGCTCCGACAAAACTGGTTGCAAAACTGCGCTCACTTCATTCAGAGCATCATCATCCCTCCCTCCCCATCTAACAATCCTTCGAATCGAAAAGACCTCTGCTAATCTAGCAGAAAAGACTCGAACCTTACCCCCCTAAGGCAGGGCCGGGCTATAACCACGTGAACAGAGTGGGAGACTCTAACACAGGTGGGCTGTGCTGTACAAACCAGACAGAGCCTGAACCATTCCGTGATTATCTCCCACAGAGGTCGTTAGTGTAGTGATGCCCAGTGCCACAGACTTGGGATGGATGGAGGAGTTGCCGTGGTTACTGGAAAGGCAATGGTGATATTTCCACTAAAATAGGCTACACGAGGACTGACAGAGATGAATGTTTTTTTTGCATGAAGGCTTTAATATTTATTTGACTTGAAACGACTCGATCCTTTACATTTCAAGGTCATCGATAGGGAGTCGACCAATGGAGCTAAACCAACATCAATGATCCACATTATCCATGTGGCTGTTTATTTAATTTATTTGAGTGATGATGATCAAGTAAAGCTTACTCATCATTGATTATGTTAGCATGTTACACATGGATTATGACTATGAAGATGAAGGGGACCTCTCAGCATTATCGGACGGTCACTCATTCAGACATACAGTAGACATGATGCCATGTTGCCATAAGTAGTGTTTAAGGATTAAGATATTAGGGTTTATTATGAGGTCATGGAGGTCAGTCATAATAAGGACTTCAAGGTCAAACACTGCTCTATGGACCTGCACGATTTGTCGTTTGGGGATTTGTCTGTCGCTCGACCATCAGCTGACATAAAATTATTCTGCACAACCTAGGGTGCCTATGTTTACCTTCCATCCCTCTTACATCAAAAAGCCTCCACCAGGGCTTATCTTAGCTAACAGGCCAAACAGGCTGTATTGGATAGACATAGACATGCAATCTCTGCACAGCATGACAAAGTATGTGTGACACTAATGCCGTCACTGTGGATAATAAATCACGATTCACTGACCTCATTGATTGCCCTCTCCCTCTCTCCCCCGCCTGCAATTACCTAACACGAAACACAGTGGCAGAGAGTAACTTTGTCTACCTTCCCATTATCAATATACACTCGTCACTCACAGAGTAGTGTGTGCATAGACAAAGCACAACATATATACCAATAAATACCCATCAATACTGATGTAAGAATAAGGAATTGACCTTAGACCCCAAACACTGACCAGGCTGGAGATTGATGTCAGAACTAGAAGTCTAAATGCACAAGTTGCGTTAGTTCTCATCACCTCAAACTACATCACCGACATCTTTGAATCATGCTCTTCCACAGTGGTCTGCTGTTCTATAAACATTAACATAATTCCACTTTAACAGTTTGCCACGCGCAGTCCTCTATTGCTCCCATAAAGAAAACACAAATTGAAACATCATTTTTAAGAAAGCCCTAGTGTGTAATGTAATAAAGCTCTCACTTGTAGGACAAACATACTTTCCTGGGGCCTTCCAATTCTGACTCAACTGTGGTTTCAATGACGCTGTCTGAGGCAAAACCCCACTGGACCACTCATTTACTTGCAAAGTGATTCAGAGTTTAATTGCTCAGCTTGATCCATTATGCATTGGTTCGCACTCTTCATAATGGATTGGCCACTGCCTCTAGTCGTCAGACACCCTTGCTGTCTTACACCAAAGTTTTTCCCTCTGAATATGTCTTCATCCATCAGACAAGTTAATTAAAATGAGAGTTTGATTGATGGATGGGCAGATAAGTAGGCTACATGATCGATCAGATGGTTGGAAAAAGATTTACTATGCTGCAAGCAGTTTTTGTTTTGTTATTTGTCCATCTGTCAGCATGAGGCATTAAACTTTTGTGAATTCAGAGTGTGCCAAATGACACTTTGTTTCAGGGGGCTGCAGATGTTGTGTTTATCTGGCAGTGAGGCAACTACTACTCTGTGTAGTTAATAAATAATTAGAATCCATGATGATGATGGATACTACTCAGCACGGTACCTACATCCTTTGAAATGTGACAATATATCATCCCAGCATCTCGCCTGAATCAGGAGCAGGGGCGGAGCTACCATGGGGACACGGGATGGCACTCACCCCCCCCTTGTGATCTGATTGGCCCCCCCGTGTGCCCCCCAAACACCCATTGGATGTTGAGTACTGTCAATCAGTAAAGACGTTGTGAAAGTTTCGAGAAGCGATCGGATTGCGATCGGATTGGTCATTCCATGTGCCTCCCCAATTTCATTGGCTCTAGTGATGTCAATTATTGTGTGCTTTGATAGCACAAATTCAATTTAGTATATGCAGCTACTGCAGATGTTGTTGAAGTTGTTTTCCGTTTTTTTTCATGTTACGAAAGTTTAAGTGTTGAAGTGCCCACTCGATATAACAAACAACAACCGTTTTGGATCACTAAATACATAATGAGTGTGTGCTAAACATGCAGTTAGATGTCCACTTGCCAGTATCAGCAGTGCATCAGTCAGTTCTGGCAGCGACTTCCATGTAGACCATGCTGCCTTCTTTCCATGTCCAGCAAAGCTGGATACAGTGTCACAGCCTGTCAAAGCATGGAACATTGGAAGGGAAGATGACATCTCTGGTCACCAACTGCCACTGTGAAAACCAACTGTCACCAACTGCCACTATGACTACAACAAATAGACATATTTTATATCAGAATGTTCAGGGCTTCACTCTGTCACTCAAAATCGAAATATCTAAGCCATAATCCTAACAGTTTTTTTATTTATTTTTTATTTACATTTAAAGTCTTTTATGAATCAAATGGCTGCTACATAGCGAGTTAAAAATAATAAATTATAAAAAGAGATGTCCAAAATCCCATCTGTAAAAGCCTTTGACTCTATGTCAACAAGATTAAACAATAATCTTTAACCTGTCTTTATCCAATATTTAAACATAACATTTCAGAAAACTTGTAACACAAAAATAATTGTCTTAATGTAAGTGATTAACTGGGGAAGTCTATAATTATTACCCTATTCACCTACCGTGAATATATACAAATATATGTTATGAATCAAATGGCTGCTACGGCCATCAGGGGGCGAGTTTCTGATCGCCCAATATCCAGATTTGTTATAAATATATTTATCAACACATCTGCCAAATTTGGTGCTTGTATCACAAAATGAACAATTCTTATGATATATTGAGCTATGCCGCCCCACTATTAGTAGTTTAAATGTTGTAGAGATGGCGGCCTTAATTTTTAACCCCCAAAATTGTTTTGGTCGCTTTTGGCTAGCCCCCCCAATTGAACTGTTGTCCCCTCCTGTGTCCCCGTCCTGAAAATGAACTGGCTACGCCCCTGATCAGGAGGAGCTAATGCATCGCTCTCAGTATGTATAATAATTAATATAATTAAAATTAAAATTAGTATGTACTGTAGGCCTATATTGAACTTGATTAGAGTTTCATACAGTTTCAATATTTTTTTGGTCTTTGAGAGAAATATATAAATGTTTTACAAAAAGGAGATGAGCTTTTATTTTTCTGAAAAGTAACTGGGGCTGTCAATTCATCAATATCCCTGCACTGTAAACAAAAAAAACAAAAAAAACATGTATTTTGCATCACTTCATATAGTGTGTCGTCCTGCCTGTGCTATGAGACCTTCTAACTACAGCTATCTCCTCTTCACTCCTCTTCATGAGATTAGATATGTGGCGATGATGTTTGCCTATCAAATGAGATCCCGTCATAATGTCAGCTCTTTTTCCACAATGGGCCCCCAGCCTCTCCTCCTCATTGAGTGGCACAGATCTGGCTGCATCTCCAGCATAAAAGTGATGACTGGTCATTGGGGCTTGTTTTGATTCGTCTGAAATCTGCCGGGGACAAAACAACAGAATGATCCACCCCAGCCCGAAACCCCCCATCCCACCCTTAGTTAGGGCCAGCAGCTAAATCCAAGCTTTTGTGTGCCACATAGTTGTGTGGATTTGTCAGCAATGGGGAAGGGGTGGATGGATGGAGGGGGGGAGGGGGGGGGGGGGGTAGGGGGTGATAGCGAGCTTTTCCGGTGAAGAGAGAGAGAGAGGGATGCAGCCACTAAAGCAAATTCAACACCCCCTTACTACAGTTATTGCCAAAAGGTTTATGGGCTGGTGTTCTTAACAGTGAAAGTGAAGGGCCATCCAAACAGCGGCTTTTTCAGGAAGACTTGGTAGGATTATGTGATGGCCTTACGTCGGCTATAGGCTAATCCCCTCCACAACCACAATACTGACCAAAGAGGCTTGGAGAGGCCTGAGACCAGCTGTCCATGTTGGGTAAATACTACAGTGTTGGAAATTCCCAGGTTCAGGTGTGGAGTGTGGAATTAAGAGATGAGATCAGAATCTTCTATTAAAGCTTTGTTACAATATATGCACATCAAAGAAATACATCATACAGCAGAGTAACAACACACTTGCTTCTGAATCTTAATTTGAGTGGACATTCTCATTTAATTTCAAGTGTTTTTTTTACTTATCTTCTAGCACCTTTACCATTCTGTTTGCTTGTGTGGTTGATTCCCACACACGTCAACATTATAGAATCATATGGATATCAATCTGGGATGGAAGGACAGGTTAGAGGAATTATGCTCAGTCTCCGTTAGATGTAGAGTAGGCCTGTGTAGGTTTGGAATGGGGCCATGGTAGAAACCACTGAACAGAGAGGGCAGAGGACGTGAATATTCATCTTCCTGCTAAAGGGATTAGAGACATGATAGATTATCATTGATAATCCATAGGTACATCTCCCAACAGTAAGTACAGGGACTGATTAGGCCGCGGCACAGACGGTGAAAGTGAGACACCCCACTCACATCCCTTAAATGTAGATACCATGTGATGGTAAAGACACAAAGATTAAGGAGTTCCAAACAATGGCTATATGGGAAATCAATTGTGCCTCTATAAACCACTTAATTTGCAAGATAGTGGTGGACTGGATGCTCCATTTTCATTCAATAGATTTTAGATGTTCAATTCAGAGCAGAAAGAGGACAGTGTGTGAGTTCCATAGAACACTGACCGGTTCCTTAACTCACAGTGGATGCACATATTCTCTACTCTTTTTTTCAGGTTGTACTCATGTCACAAGTGACACTGACTCGTACTAGTGAATGCCATTCTGCCTTATACTGTAGTTTGCTGAGGATGCCTGCTCCTCGTTGCTGCTCTTCGGCCGTTGCGCCGACTATGGCCTCAAGGGACCTTCCCGCCACAGCAGCGAAGCTACCCCGGGATCTAGTGGCAGTGAGTGAATATAACTCCCAACTTGTTGACCTCTCACACTATTTTTTGTGCTCCTTGGCAGAGTTCGACCCTGACGTCGGAACCCCTCCTGCAATGACGACACTGTCATCACGCAGCGGATGGACGGAGGACGCACATGGATTGTGATGAGAAAAGTAAAGTTTATACTTTAAACGGACTAAGTTTTTACTTTAAACGTAATAAAGAACTTTTGTGATTGTAGTCTACTTACCTGTCTCTGTAGGGACCATCGTGGGATCCATTTCATAGAAAGAAACCACCTCGCTATCTCTCTGCTCAGAGTAGATTTTAGCCTAATGGGGACTCATTGTATTTGAGTATATTATATTGTCTTGCTATTTGTGCTCTCTACTGTGAACCAACTAGTCATATAGCCTACTTTTCTCATTTTATCTATTTCTGTTCTTTGGTTTTGAGTGGGGGGGCGCCGGCGTGGAGAGGGTAGACTGGTTCCCTGGTCCATGTCTCCTTGCACTGCATCTGCATGTGGTGTGTGTGTGAAGTGTAATTATTGAATCACTTGGGAACACCTTAGATCACTGTCTGCTGTGTGTTTGTTTGCCGTTGGCTTGCTGCGCGTGTGCCGTGTGTTTGCCGTGTGTGTGCCCCCACAGATTCACGGTGTGCCTGTCCTGAGACTGCTGTGGTGGTAGCATCCCCCTCTACAGCCAGTTGCCCTACCCTCATTTCATTACAACAGCAAACATAGCCACCACCATTTGTATGACATTTTAACATAAAGTAAACATGTTAAAGCATAGACATGGTAAATAAAGTATTGTTATTGAACCTTGATTCCTTCTTTAGGTTCTCTTATTTGGCAGCACCTATTTTAGTAATTTAATAAAGTCTTGATCTTAACAAACCAGTTTCATGTCTTTGCTCCCTTATTCACGAACCTGAGTGCTTAGTTTAGTCCCAAGGACCTCCCCACGTGTAACAAAAAGGTGGTCGTTGTCCTGCAGTATATTCATCAACTGATTAGCCGCAGCCATTCGGGCTTTGAGTGCTTTATGCCACATATAGGCTTATAATTTACTCGGTCCCTCATGTATGCTGACAGTTTCTAGCTCCTTCGCCTCACGTGAACAGGGCTAGCATCTACCGAGCAATGCTACCTATTGGCATCTATCTTCCGCTATCTTAGTGAAGTTGAATTGCTGCACTGTTTTGGTGTGTGAGCGAGTGCTTTCTCTCAAGGGAGATTTTACTCATTTCAACTTCCTTAATTGCCACTGTGTCTCCTGTTTCCTTCTACAGAAAATATGGCTCTACCAGATTCGGGAGACATCGTCTAAGGTGAAGGTAGGTCTCTGGGTAGACTGCTCGAATGGATGTGGTCGTGTCTTCTGGAAGTTGGAATCTCACAAAGTCTGCCCACCTTGCTTTGGATTAATCCACAAGCTAGTGGCTCTGCTGGATACTAAGGTTCTCAAATGATGAGTCAGGTACGTTGAAGGTGCTGCGGAGAGCCTCGATGATGGCGAGGCAGTGTAGCTCTCCTCTGGAGAGGGACCCCTCAACTCTTCTTCCATCACTGAACCCCCATCGAGGGTTGTAGGCGTCGCGAGGAGTTGAATGATGAGTACACCGACAGTGAGGCAAGCAAGCTATCTGGCGGTGCCTCCAACACAGAGTTCTCCGATGGGGACGGAGATGATGCTGCTGAACTGGACTCCCTCTCTTCTGCCCAGCCTGCTATGGCTGCAGCCTCCTCCAAGCTCAAACTCTGCCACTGCCCAAGAGCTTATGTCTGGGATTGCAGCCCCATTTGGGCATCCGGGCGCACTCCACCCGCGGGTTGGCATCGTCGTGGTCAAGGGTGTCTTTGTTTGCCACAGAACATGGGAGAAAGAGAAAAGTCTGTGTCTTGGGAAGAATTTCAGATAGAATGGCCCGAGATCTGGTGAGAAATGCTCTGGTGAGAAATGCTCAGAAGAACCCACACATCAGTGCAAAAGAGCTGCAAAAAAGAGTAGCAGACACCGGTCTAGTTGTTCGGTGCCACATCAAGATGCCGACGGACCGTTGTGCCGACAGCCCTCCCTGCATGTGAATGCTCTCCGCTTCTCTGTTACGGTACATGTGGGAAAACTACGGTTAGGGTTAGGTGCTACGTCGACTTGGTACATGCTGGCATGTCTAACCCTAACCCTACTCCTAACCCCAACCCTAACCTTAACCGTAGCACCCTAGCACCTAACCCTAACCCTAGTTTTCCCACATGTACCGTCTTGTCAGCTCTCGCAGAAATCCGCTAATAAACTGTCGGCATCGTGGTCCGTCGGCATCGTGGTCCGTCTGCACAGCGGGTGGGCCCCTAGTTGTTCACAGGACAACAATACAGCGTACCTTAAACAACAAAAACCTACATGGCAGAGTTGCCAGAAAGAAGCCTTACCTACGACCTCAACACTAAATTAAACGTCTGAAGTATGCAAAAGAAAACCTTGAGAAACCTGAAGCTTATTGGAACAATGTGCTTTGGTTGATGAAACCAAAATTTAACTTTTTGGTCACAACCAAAGAAGGTATGTTTGGAGAAAAAAGGGTGAAGCATTTGTAGAGAAGAACACTTTGTCAACTGTTAAGCATGGAGGTGGATCCATTATGCTTTGGGGTTATGTTTTGCAGCTGGGGGCACAGGCAATATTGTGTGGGTGGAAGGAAGAATGGATTCCACCAAATATCAAGACATTCTAGAGGCTAATGTTCGAAGGTCAGTCCAGAAATTTAAGTTGAAGAGAGGTTGGGTATTGCAGCAAGACAATGACCCGAAGCATACCTCAAAATCAACCTCCAGGGAAGACAGATGAAGGTTTTGGAATGGCCATCACAGTCCCCAGACTTGAATATTATTGAAAATCTGTAGAGAGATCTTAAGCATGCCGTGCATGTGTCAGCAAAGCCTGGTGGATCATCAAAGATCCCAACCACCCCAACCACAGTCTGTTTGAACCGATGGCGTCCAAAAGGCAAGGCCTCTTCCGGAGCCTCAGGGCCAAAACTCAGAGGCTAACCAACAGCTACGTCCCCCAGGCGATCAGGCTCATGAACAAGCCCACTGTAGACAATTGACTATCATCCCCAAGCACACCCCATGCATACAGACTATCTTAACCTTAAGCTCGCAGGCACTTTACTACTTGAACTATCTATTTATTACTAGTTGTACTGCTAATGGTATCCTGTCTTATTTGTCACTTATGTCCTGTACTATTGTTACTTTTTTATCTTGAATGATGCCTATTGCCTTATTGTCATGTGCTGCAATGTCAGGAACCAAAGCCTAAGATTTTTACTCTCTTACACTTGTGTAATGTGACGTAACAAGAAACGTATTGTTGCTGACCATGTGCATCCCTTCGATGGACTCAATTTACCCATCTTCTAATGGCTACTTCCAACATCATAATTCACCATGTCACAAAGCAAAAGTCATCTCAACTTCATGAACATGACAATGACTTCAGTGTTCTTCAGTGGCCTTCCCAATCACTGGATCTGAATCCAATAGAACACCTTTTGGGATGTGGTAAAAGTGGAGATTCACAGCTTGAAATTGCACCAAATCTGCAGGAATTACATGATGCATTCATGTCGTTATGGACCAGAATCTCAAAGGAATGTTTCCAACATCTTGGAGAATCAATGCCACAAGGAATTGAGTCTGTTTTGAGAGCAAATGGAGTCCCTACCCAGTATTAGTATAGTGTTCCTAATAAAGTGTTTGTTGAGTGTATATTGTAAAGGCTTGACTGACACTGGTTAAGGCTATAACATGTTGTTCGCCTAGGCGCAGTGACTTGGACCAATCTCTTATGATACAGGTTGTAAATCCAGCTAATGAGGAACAGAGAGGACAGGCATGCACTTCTGGTACCAACAATAAATGGGGCGGAGCTGACAACCTTTGTCTTTCTATAGACACAGGCGGGGCTATCTTCCTGCAGTACATCTTCCTGTAGTATGTGTAACACTAATTGTGGATAATCAGGGAATCTGGGCACTGTAGTAGGCCTACACAGACAAACACCATCAAACCTGCCTCTATTTACTCCCTGGCTGTTACCTGGCTCTCATTGACAAATCGGATATGAGTGGGATCAGCATTGATAAAGGGTGTCCACCGTATTATAAGGTTAATCCCCATGTCATCACCCCAGCCAATCCAACAGATGGACTGACCTGCTGGGCTAGAGAGAGGAGGTTTAGGGGTAGGAACTGAAAATCAGTTCCCGCCTGGTGGTCACAATGAGTGAAACAAATCTGGGGAAAAACAGTAAAAAATACATTTTAAAAATAAATAAAGGTTTCTTGCTCCTATGTCATTAGGAGGCGAAAGCAGAGCTCTAATCCTATTTTAATCGCAGTGGGATTTATTAAACAGAAGCAGCAGGTTTAAATCTCAGCAGATTACCAGCCAGGCCCAAGGAGATGCAGAGAAGGCCCAGAGAGACTAGAGAGGCTTGTGTAATCAAGTGCACTTAAGGTGATGCAGTCCTTTCTCTAGTCACCATTCAGTTGGGACAGGATCAATGGAGATGTTGTAACTACAGCTCTGCCAGGATCCGTTAAAATCTAAACAGGTGCCCTATTTGCTTGTTCTGAGATGGAAAATGTTATCTATTCAAAGATCTTTCAATGAAGTTCGCATATTTATTGAGTGTTTAGAATTGTCTGTGTGTGCATGCATGTGTTGTTTCTGTGGTCCTTAAGATCAATGCATGGATCACTGAGACTCTGGGCTCTACTTTCAGATGGCGTAAAACAGATCTAATCTAAGCAGGTTATGTGCATTCATGTGCACTGAAAAATCTGCCTAAAAACTCGAGAAATAAAAGCGCCCACGTTTTTGCTAACGGCCAAACTATACCAACGCCGCCACGGCACCATAACCGTTATGGCATAACGTCTCCATGAGCACAGTTTAACAACTCATGGTGATCTGTGAGAAGACCGTATGCAAAAGCATCACGTCTCCGAAACAAGGTCACTTGAAGCAGGGTAGTTTTTACTCTTCTATTTTCTCTAGTCTCTAGTCTATTTTCCTTGCCAGCAAGAGCATTGCAGAAGTGTAGATGTAGAGAAATGAGCACATAATATCAAATATAAATTCTCAAATGATCTCAATCATCTCCAAACTAAGTAGGAACATTGGCAAAAAAAATCACCCTGATTTGCAAAAATCACCTTGCACACATTGAAAGCTTTGGTATCACATTTTAGGCTGGTATTTTAAAATAAAAACAGTGTTGACGAAATCATACAGGTATAGGCTAGAAATTGCAGATTAGTTGTTGAGGTTTCAAGAATAAAGTGTCCTGTTATGAAGTGTAGACAATTATTTTCAGATAGCTTCTTTTTATGAAATATTGTCTATTTTGTCTGCTGATGCGTTTGTGGCAGAGCATGACTATGTGCGGCTCCCTGAAAGCTGTGTTAATGGAACTATGATGGTACATGATTTGTAGTGCAAGACCCCCTTCCTTAAGAGGTTCACTTAAAGTAGCTAGCGATACCCGTGCTTTTTTACAGGTCCATGGAAATTTGGACATTTCTGTATTCAACTCTTTAAAAAATAAGGTTGGTGTTGTGTACCTACTGTGGTTAGTAGGCTACTCAAATAAACACGGAGAAACGGACTGTAGTTTACTAGCTTCTTTACTTGGAGTAATGACCACGTTACATTGCATGTCACGTTCTACATAGGAATGCTGGGAGGTACGTCCAACAGGTACGTAATAACGTAGTGACGTAACATACTCAGGCCAGGTAGAATAAACAATGCTAGAGCAATAGATGCAAACCCAAATACTCTACAACTCCTCCCCTTCTAGATAACAACAACATTAAACACCATAGCATTTACTAGGTTGAACATAACTAACAATACCCTTGCTTTAAACGGATAACTAAACACACTAGTGTCTTATTCAGAGAGATAGTTTGTCTGGAGGTCTGTGGGTGCGTGTTGGATAACGTCTCTCCTCCGGGGGTGTGACCCCCGGGCTCGCACCACCAGCAGGGAGACCCAGGCGTGGGGTCAGGGGCCGACCAGGGCTAGGCAGACACCCCGTTTCACGGTCGGAGGTCGGCAGGCCCAGGCTCTCCTGAGCAGTGTTGGAGGTAGGCAGGCTCAGGCTCTCCTGAGCAGCGGTGATACGTGCAGCAGGATCCACCACCTCTTCTGCAGTGCGTACCTCTGACCTCCGTAGTTGGTCAAGGTGGCGTCGCCAGACAGTGTCAGGAGCTACTTCTACAGTGTAGGACAAGGGCCCTTGTCTTTCTTTGATTATGCCGGGCACCCACTTGTGTTCTCCACGGTAATCCCTGGCCAGCACAGTCTGTCCAATCTCTAGTTGACGTGTTTCCCTGTCGTGCGCCCTTAGACCCTGTCTGATCTGCCGATCCATTACAGTCCGCCGCAGATTTGGCTTAAGCAAGTCCAGTCTTGAGCGTAACCCACGTCCCAGGAACAGCATGGCGGGTGTCCGGTTGGTAGTAGCGTGAGTGGCGTTACGGTAGGCAAACAGGACATTGGCCAGCTTCTGACGTAGAGAGAGAGAGACATCTGCCATAGCTCGCAGACCTTGTTTTAGGGTTTGTACGAACCTCTCGGCGAGCACGTTGGTAGCCGGATGATAGGGGGCTGATGTTATGTGGCGAATTCCATTGAGCTTCAGGAACATCTGGAATTCATTAGCCGTGAATTGAGGACCATTGTCACTCACCAACTGTTCGGGGATACCAGTTCTTGCAAAGAGGCTTCTCAACACGTCGATCGTGTGGGCTGTTGTCGTGGAGCTCATGGTGAACACTTCTGGCCACTTTGAACATGCATCGACCACCACTAGGAATGTTGTCCCCATGAATGGACCGGCGAAATCAATGTGGATACGTTGCCATGGCGATGCAGGCCATTCCCAGGCATGGAGAGGTGCAACTGTCGGCTCATTCTGTACACGCTGGCAGCCAGAGCAATGCATGGCGAGCTGTTCTATCTGTTGGTCAATCCCCGGCCACCAGACGTAGCTCCTGGCGAGTGCTTTCATCTTCACCACTCCCAGATGGCCACTGTGTAGCTCTTCCAGCACCCTGGACCTGAGCTTGGTGGGGATGACGATCCTCATTCCCCACATAAGGCATCCAGAGTCAATGGTGAGCTCGTCCCTACGTCGGTAATAGGGAGTGAGGGGAGACCCTTCGTGGGTTGTCCAGCCAGTCTGTGTTGCTCTGTAAACTTGTGAGAGAGTTGCATCTTTCCGGGTCTCTCTCTCAATCATTTCCGCCGTCACCGGGAGGCTTTCGAGTTGCATGAGTGTGAACATCTCCACCGGTTCCTTGTCCCGCTTTGTCGTTGTTGCTGTGTCAAGTGGCAGCCGGGACAACCCGTCTGCGTTGGCGTGTTGCAGTGTTCTCTTGAATTCGATCTTGTACCGGTGCCCTCCTAGGAACAGGGCCCAGCGTTGCATCCGTGCTGCAGCTGTCACGGGAATCGCCTTCTGGGGGTTGAATATCGAGACCAGCGGTTGATGGTCAGTCACCAGGATGAACTCCCTGTCGTACAGGTACTGGTTAAACCGTTTTACGCCCCAGACCAGGCCCAACGCCTCCTTGTCTATTTGAGAGTAATTCTTCTCGGCCGGGGCCAGGGAGCGTGAGGCGAACGCTATTGGTCTTTCGGTCCCGTCCCGCATCACATGTGACATAACGGCTCCTATACCATACGGCGAAGCGTCGCATGCTAACTTCACAGGCAAGGAGGGGTCGTAGTGTGTGAGTACTGTCTCCGATGTCACAAGCTTCTTCACTTCCTGGAAGGCCTGTTCACATTCTGTGGTCCATTTCCATTTCCGTTCTGCCTTAAGTAGTTGGTTCAACGGGTAGAGCACCGTGGACAGGTTAGGCATGAACCGGTTGTAGTAGTTGATGAATCCGAGAAACGACCTCAGCTGCTGTACATCCTGTGGCTGAGGAGCCTCCATGACGGCCTCGATTTTCTCTTTGCATCTATGCAAGCCCTGTGCATCGATGGTGTGGCCACAGTATGTGATACATGATTTAAAAAACTCACACTTGTCACGTCTGGCCCGGAGTCCGTAGTCTTGAAGTCTCTGTAAGACCTTCTGGAAGTTCTCCAGGTGTTCGTTATCGTTGGCCCCCGTCACAATGATATCATCTAAGTAGCACTGTGTGCCTGGAATCCCTTGTAACACCTGATCCATGGCTCGCTGCCATATGGCCGGGGCAGAGGCCACTCCGAAGACCAGCCTGTTGTATTGGTACAGGCCTTTCAAAGTGTTTATCGTCAGGAACATCTTCGAGTCTTCTTCTATCTCCATCTGTAGATAGGCTTCAGCCAGGTCCACCTTGGTGAACCGTTTTCCACCGGCCAGGTTTGCGAAGATGTCCTCAATCCTGGGTAATGGATATTGTTCTGCTTGTAGCACAGGATTGATGGTGATCTTGAAGTCTCCACACAGCCTCACTGCCCCTGACTTCTTTGCTACTAGGACAACGGGTGTGGCCCATGGACTCCAGTCTACCTTGGACAGGATCCCATCAGCTTCCAGGCGGTCCAGCTCAGCTTCCACTTTCTGTCGTATGGCGTATGGAACTGGGCGTGCTTTGTGGAAACGTGGGTTGGCTCCGTCTTGGAGAACGATTTTTCCCTTGATGTGTTTTAACGTCCCGATGCCGTCTTGGAATACAGGTGCTGCGGCATCCAAGACTTTCTCCAGTTTCACCTCTGTGGACTTGTGAGTGGGGTTTGGCGCCACCTGCAGGCGCTTAATGGATTTCCAGTCCAGCTGCAGCTTCCTCAGCCAGTCTCGCCCCCACAACGCTGGTCCTCCTCTTCTTACGACGTACAAGTCCAAAATGCATTGTTGACCATTGTGTTGTACATCCACAGGCAGTACTCCGAGGGGCTTGATTTTCTCTCCAGTGTATGTTTTTAGGAGGATAGATGATGGGTTCAGCTTCTGGTCTCCAAAGTACTTCACAAAGTCAATGTGTGCCATCACTGACACTGCAGAGCCGGTATCCAGTTCCATTTGTACTTGTTTGCCATTCACCTGTGGTGCAAGCCAGATAGCTTCCCTGCCGCCTCCTTTGACATGGTAAACATCCAAGCTATTGGTATGTTCACTCTCCTCGTCTGACTCGTCGTCTGCAGCCTCCTCCATGTTGTGCACTTTCCTGTTCTTTTGCGCACTCCACTGCGTCTTTAAAAAAAAAAAAAAAACACTCTTGATTTTCCCGAGCGACACACCCTCTGGATATGTCCAGTTTTGTTACATAGTCTGCAGACTTCGTCTTTAAACCTACACTGTGATGGGGAATGTGAGCCCCTCCCACACCTGTAACAAAGTTCTTGCTCTCTTGTTTGTGTGACGGTTGCCATTTTGTTTACATTTACTGCCTTTACTCCTGTCTGCATTTCAACAGCATCCCTGGCTGCTGTTTCCATTGAGACTGCGATTTCCACTGCCCTTTTGAACGTGAGGCCGGCCTCTGTTAGCAGTCTCTTCCGTATGGCCTCACCAAGAATGCCACATACCAAACGGTCTCTCAACGCATCATTCAGTCCATTTGCAAATTCACAATGTTCAGTGAGTCTCTTCAGCTCAGCCACGTAACTGACTATGGATTCACCCTCATGTTGATTTCGTCTATGGAATCTGAAACGTTCAGCAATTAGTAGTGGTTTTGGGGATAAATGTTCTTTCATTACCTCCACCAGTTGTTGGAATGTTTTTACGGAAGGCTTTTCTGGGGCAGTTAAGCTGCGCAACAGGCCATATGATTTCCCTCCCATTGCACTCAGCAACACTGCAACATGTTTGTCATCCTCAATGTCATTTGCCTTGAAATACTGTGAAATGCGTTCAGTATATTCGACCCAGTCATCCGTCGCGCCGTCAAACGGGTCAATTGATCCAATTCTAGCCATCTTGCCACGCTGTATAACGGGACTTTCACTTTCACTACTCACGTCGGAGTCACAGTTTGTTGTTCCCGCGAAACAAGTTCGGTCATATCAGAGACAGGGTTCACTTTCCAACCACCTCGTCGCCACTGTTGTGTACCTACTGTGGTTAGTAGGCTACTCAAATAAACACGGAGAAACGGACTGTAGTTTACTAGCTTCTTTACTTGGAGTAATGACCACGTTACATTGCATGTCACGTTCTACATAGGAATGCTGGGAGGTACGTCCAACAGGTACGTAATAACGTAGTGACGTTATCCTGTTAGCTGTTTTTATCCTGTTAGTTGACCTTGTATGTAATATGTACTTTCATGTACCTACTTCTGCAAATCTTCTAATAAAGTTTTCAATCAATCAATCAAACGTAACATACTCAGGCCAGGTAGAAAAAACAATGCTAGAGCAATAGATGCAAACCCAAATACTCTACAGTTGGAATGGGACACCGATTTCTATCTTTGCAGGTAATCTTGCAGCTGATGGCAAGGCGGAGGTTACCTATTGTCTGGGAACACTGTAAGGTTTCTGCTGCTGGGGTGGAGAGGCGCCTGTAGATATCCCTGCCTGAGGTCCAGCTTGGAGAACACAGTAGAGCCGCCATGCAATGTGAAATTGATACAAAGAGGAAATAATTTAAATAATCTCAAACCATTTAATTGAGGTTGACCTCATGACCTGATGTGTCCTGGACAACTTCAACAAAGGCAGTGACAGAATGGTACAGAAGGGCAAATGGTAATCTATGTATTCATAATTGATTGAACAATGCCATGAGCTTTGACCTACATCTAGAGACATGCATGTGGCATTGTGACAGGTTTTTTTTTCTTTTCTTTTTTTTCTTTTCTTTTCTTTTCTTTTTTTTTTACCAGAGACACTGCTTTATAAAGGCATCATGTGGTTTTACCCCCATTGATGTTTCACAACCTGAATACTATTGAAACGATGACCCTGTTTTATGCACATTTTTGCTGACTGTTTCCGACTGGACATGGACATTTTGCTCTCCAGAAAGTCTAGCTGGCTTTCATTTCATTTCATTTCAAGCCGTTATTTAAACTCAGGGACCACTGAGGGAGACCCTCATTTTCGGTGGGGTCGAGTGCACAAGGATATACACATACAGTGCAACTATAATAAACACAATAAGAACAATAACATGAACAAAAACAATAACAAATACACATTTCAACAAGGATCAAACAAAGCAGGTACAAACAGATACACAAAAGTCCATAGTCATTGCCTTGAATTGACTAATAGATGGGAGAGAGTCTATCTTAAAAGTGCTTTGCAGCAGGTTCCAGGAGTGTGGAGCAGCAAATAAGAAGGCAGTCTTTCTAAGTTCTGTACGCATACAGGGGACCTCTAGAGCAAGCCAATCATTTGATTGAGTGAGGTAAGGGCACCTTATAAATAAACAGATACCAATGCCTATTTCGCCTAATTTCCAGGGATGACCAACCAACCATGTTATATAAAAGACAATGGTGAGTGCTGTTATTAGCACCCGTGACAAATCTAAGGGCAGAGTGATAGACTGAGTCAAGTGGCTTTAGCGTTGAAGATGCAGCATGTCTATAGATCACATCACCGGCATAGTCCAAGACAAACAGGAAAGTTGCCTCCACAATTATATATATATTTTTAAGGGAAAACAGGATTTGTTTCTGTACAAAAAGCCAACCTTCTGATGCTGCTTGCTGACAAGGTTATCAATATGATACTTAAATGCAAGTTTATGATCAATCCAGATACCAAGATACTTTACATTTCAAGATACTCAGATACTCTGAGACTCTCTCAATGCAGGAGCCATTTAATGTAGTTATACATAGACTATCAGGATCAATATTTTTAGCATTCGTAAATAGCATACATTTAGTTTTACTTGCACTTAGAACCAGTTTAAGATTGAAGAGTGCTTCTTGAAGAGCATTGAACGCAACCTGCAGTCTTTCAGTAGCCAGTTGTATATAATCTGCTACACAGTAGACAATTTATCGTCTGCATAAAAATGGCCTTGGCAGTTTTAAGTGCAGAGGCTTTACTGGCATGTATCACACAAAGGACAACAAAAGCTCAACATTCAATGTACTGCCTTCTGTATAATCATTAAGGAAAGGAAATAATACAGCAACCACGGTGAATTTGACACCAAACCAAGTTTATCAGTTTATACCAGGAGAGGGCATAAGAGCACTGCATAAGTGCATTGAATAGAGACATAACATTTAGGAATTCCCTTTAGAATAAGAATATAATGTATTGACTAACTTCATACAAAATACATGCAGCGTAAAAACAAACACCACTCGACAAGCCACATGCACAGACACTAGGTCAAGCCAAAAAGATGGTGAATTTTGACAGTGATGAGCACTCATGAGTAGACAGTTCAATGAATGCCAATGAATCAAACTTCATTTCCAGGAAGTGTGCTTTTCCCAGACTCTTACTCTAAAAGGATGCAAAGCTCTCCATCTGTTGGCAGAGCTTGGCATATGCCTGTCTGTGACACAGCAGTTTTTAGGTGTGGAACCATACAGTTCTCATTCTCACAGACATGGGCTAGAAGCAGCAAATTGCACTGCTTTGGGTCAATATGTTTTAGCAGTCCCATTAGGAATGGGACCCACCAGTGGCAGCATATGTAGTGGTGGGACTTTAACAGTGTTAAAAGCCTGGCAATAGGGTTACTAGGCTTTTGTTCCATTCAAGCAATAACTCAGCTAACTCACATCCGTTGATTAGTTGAATGAAGTGTGTTAGTTCTGGGCTGTAACAAAAGTGTGCACACCATGGGTCCCCAGGAAGAGGGTTGAATAACACTAGATTAGGTGAATGAAAGAAATTAATTTAGGTTAATGATGACAGATCTTATTACTAAGCTAAAAACCGTAATGTTCTGCAACAGTTATGATTAAACACCAACAGTTCTATCTATGTATTTTTTTTTATCCATGATCTATTATCTTATTAAATGTTTTAGCTATTTACTACTTATATCTGCAGCAGTTATGAGTTTAGGCTGAAACATACTAAATGGTCGCTAATCCAAGCTCTGTAAATTCACTGTAAATACAGACTAATGTGTTAGCAAACGTGGCATTTTACATTGTGATCTCACACACCGTATTGGGAAGGATAGCGGTGGAATACAGATGCAGTAATAATTTTAAAATATCAAGGTCGGAGCTGACATCTTGAAATATTAATACGTGCAGCCACTACCTGTGATAATCTTCTACCGTAATCCTATATCATAGGATACTTATACAGGGTGCAGAGGCTTATCTCTCAGAGACATTTATCATTTATATAGAGGTTTATCTATTTATTTTCTCTCTCTCTCTCTCTCTCTCTCTCTATATATATATATATATATATATATATATATATATATATATTCTTGTCATTGTTATTTTCTTACTATCCTCCTCTTGACCTAAGTTTACTGTATGTAAAGCACTTTGAATTGCCCCTGTTGTATGACATGTGCTATACAACTAAACTTGCCGTATTAAAAAATGCACTTGTACCTCAAGTCCACAAATCACCTATAATCCATCATTACTCATAGAGAGAGCTCATTATGGCTTTATTATGACAGACAGAAGTGGAAATCCATCAGCCAGGAGAGGTAGCCCTGTGGAAAGCCAGAGGGGCCCATGCTGCTATAGCGTGCGGCCCTGGGGCCCTCATTTCTCCTGGGTAAGGAGGATGAGGAAATAAACCTGCCAGGTGTGCTAGCAAGAAGAGTGCAGAACAAAGTGCTGTCCCAGCAACCATGAGAAGTCTGGTGATGACTAATGGCAATGACTTACTGGTGTGTGTGTGTGTGTGTGTGTGTGTGTGTGTGTGTGTGTGTGTGTGTGTGTGTGTGTGTGTGTGTGTGTGTGTGTGTGTGTGTACATTTGTGCATGAGCACACTCAAAGTAAAACTTTACAGGTCATACTAAATCCACCTCATGACTTTCAGTGACGCTGTACATCTTCATTAAACAGAACTAAAACTAAAAAAGTGTTTCTAATGTAAAGGCTGTAATCTGAGAAGAAAGAAAGATGAGAAAAAATGTACAAACACTGTTCTGTAAACGGGGATTGGGGTTAATCTGATATTATGCTGCCATCTAACGGTGAATGAAACAATTCGTGTGTGGCTCAATAGCGCCCCTATACGACAGGGGGCAGTGTATTATAAAACGTGAACATTTTCAGCGGATGAAACTTCAACTTTCACACCGCCGCCGTTGGTTCTTCCTTTTTCCGGTTACGGTGATAGCAGGTATGGCGGAACTTATTCGCTCTCAAAATTATATAAAAGTAATCTGTCCCAATCTGCGGTTTTGAAATAATACACCATATTTTTAAAAACATATATGCATAGCCCTGTAAACGGTCTACATGTTAATTATTATATTGACTTATTTGCTGGTTTTCCGACACTGTTCTTGTTGCCTGTTTACAGTCCCAAATAATCATGCCCTCGGTAGCCCCAAGCAGGGGTAAAGCCTGCTGTATGGTACCAAAACAGACATTCAGCATTTGTCATGACATCTATTTGAAGTCCCAGCGCTTGTCGTGTGAATTTGAGATATTAACTGAACCTAACTAGTAAACTGTTCATTCAATGGTCGGCTATCAAATGAGCTTGTCAGCTAGTGTTATGGACTGGGAGGCAGCGGGAGAATGTGACCGTTCATTAGCAGCAATCGAGCTATACACATTTTTTAGCGAATCGTTAGACCTCGGCATACTAACCATTCCCATTTATTTTCAGGTATCAACATGGTCCAACGCCTGACTTACCGTCGTAGGTTGTCCTACAACACCGCCTCCAACAAAACCAGGCTGTAAGTAGACATGTTGTTGCCCTGCAGTTCCCTCATCCAGTTGTGACTTCTCCTGTGTATGTGACTGCATGAGTGCTTGCCTTCAACATTTCGTGACGTTAGAATTATAAGGTTCCATCTCCATTTTTGTCAAAATTGAGTTTTTTACATAATCTGATCCATTAGGTGTTTATGAATGCCTGTGTGGTGTTATTTTTTAAAATGTTGACATTTTTGAGTTAATAATTCATAAAATACAACGGTTCCATCTCACAAAACATAATGGAATGTAAAAACTTTGACGCTCAATATCTCTGAACTACCCTAAACGGAGATGGAACCTTATAATTCTAAGCTCACGATTTACACTATGCCAAAGTCTTTTGAGAACTGTAGCTACTTAGTGCATTGCGTGTTTTATTTGAAATGTGTACCATGTCAAGTCTCGACTTAGTGTCTTACTGTGACAGTGTTGTCAGTCATGCTTAATAAGTGTTTTGTTTTTTCAATTCCCTTTCCTGTTCTTTGCTATTAGGTCCCGGACGCCTGGTAACCGCATTGTGTACCTGTACACCAAGAAGGTGGGCAAGGCCCCCAAGTCAGCTTGTGGCATCTGCCCAGGGAGACTGCGTGGAGTAAGTTCTGTTATTTTCACAGGCTCAGTCTACTTACTAACTGGGTGGTTTGCTTTTTTTCATACATGTTTGCATGGTGTTTTAATCGCCAAGCAATCGTCTTGATGTTCTTGGAACACTTCTCTAGGCCTGCATCTCATCTTGTTGATCCATTCCAGGACCTTAAGTCACATGGTTTCCATTCATCACCCCTCTTTCTGTCATTGGTACTGATCCGAAAGCCAAGATAAAGGCTCATGTTCTTTGGACATGAAACAGGAGAAAAAGCTAGAGCGCTACCTGAGTTTGTCCAATAAGCACGTTGGCCAACTAAACTTGAGTTGAGGATTTTCCCTCCTTCACATCTCTTCAGATGAAGCCAAGAAATCTGTTAAAGTTGAAATCACAATTTAAGTGTTATTCTTAGCTAATGAGGAATCCATTTTGCTTGCTGTCTGTAAGGGGTGTAAATCATTTGTTATGCTGCTAGTGATAACATTGTCACATTTATGCTTTGTCCTGTAGGTCCGTGCTGTTAGACCCCAGGTTCTGATGAGGCTTTCCAAGACTAAGAAGCACGTCAACAGAGCCTATGGCGGTTCCATGTGCGCCAAGTGTGTGCGTGACAGGTAAGAGAAACGTCACTAGTATATTTTATGAAGGAAATGGGTCCAATCTGGGGAATGACTGGAAGGATGTGATTTTCCATCCGAGTGTGATGCAATGCATCTGATACTATCTGCAAATCCCAAAGATGAGTTTGAGAAAGTCATTTTAATTAATTTGAGTGATTTGTACACCTTGTGGACTGCATAGCTAATTGTACTGCAACCAGATCTAAGATTGCTCTTACATTATTTGTGAATGTTAGATGTACAAACCGTTCTAGATTAAGTCAAGTAAATTGACACCCTTTTGATAATGCAGAGATAAAGAGTTTGTGTCCAAATATGAATTGTATGCTGAACAATGTAATCTAGTCTGTCATGAACAATGTGTCTTAATAGTTTGAGACCAGCGCTTGAATGCCATCGACACCACTAACCCCTGTCTCTGGCTCTCCTTCCTTCTCTCAGGATCAAGCGTGCTTTCCTGATTGAGGAGCAGAAAATTGTCGTCAAGGTGCTGAAGGCACAGGCACAGAGCCAGAAATCTAAGTAAATGTGTGTTTGTACTGCTACAATAAAACAATTGGGAAAAATATCCAATGCCTGTTCTTTATTAATCATTTGTGTATATTAACCATCCAAATCATTTAGTATGGAATGTTGAGGGTAGTTTAACACTAGAACAGCCTACCTCTTTAGAATGTAAGTGTTACAGAGGCTGTTAGGATTTGATCAATGTCGATACCAATTCTGGTTCCTCTTAATGATTCGGTTCCTGAATGATTCTATTAATGGTTCCCAATTAAAATGACTGTTTAAACCGTTGTGTTATTGAGGTCAGTAATGCATGGAGTTGAATGTATATTTTCATTCAACAACATTCATCACATAAACCTTAATACACCTATACTAACAATATTGCACATTAGGTTACTTGACTTATTGCATAGCTGTCTTCAATACATTACCACCAAAGATACAAGGGAAACTCCTAGGCCTTAATGAACTTTTGCAAATTTGAGCTGTCATTGTGAATCTTCAGTCACACATTTGATATTTCCCCCTGCTTGTTCGAAAGTTCCAACATGTTTCGATTAAGTCAGTTCAGGCCGTTTTGGAACCACTACCAGTATGTAGGCCTACCCCAATCTAACCTTAAAAATACATATTGGTTAGCCGCACACTGACACAACTGAAGATGGAGAGCATTGTTTTCTTTAAACCTATTTTCATGTGGTGTGTGTGTAAGTGTGGTTGGATAGGTGTGTGGTTTGATAGGTGTGTGTGTGTGTGTGGGGGGGGGTACCTTCCACATCATCAGTCCTCCCATGATGAAGGGGTTGAAGACTGTGAGAAAGCAGTACACAGAGGCTGGGTCAAAACTAGTTCAGAAAGTGAGAGGGAATAAGAGAAAGCATGAGGAAGCTCCACTCTTCTGTATAAAATAATACAGAGTGGGAATTAATAACTTAAATTAATAACTGTATGCCTCGATCAACTAGGGTACAATTGCAGTAGTCAATACTCAACATTCTAATCACTCAATATAATCTTAACATGAAAATTACTTTTCATCTTTTGTAAAATCTCCACAGTCCACAACTCAAGCTTAGTCACACCAAATAGCATGTAGAGCAACAGTATCAAGGAAAACATACAGGGCCTGAACATTTTGCAAAGCTGAAATAATCCATTTGTTTTCATCGCTACCATTTGCCCTCATCAGCAAACTTGTAGGCAACTTTTCCTGTATTTTATTCTGAAATGTTGACTTTTATTCAGAAATTAAATTATTCTGACTTTTATTCTGAAATTGTATTTTTCTGACTTTTATTCTGATTTTTTAATTTTTCTAACTTTTATTCTGAAATGTTATTTTCCGGACTTTTATGGATGCTCTAATGAGCTCATCAGTCTGGATGTGTTTTACCTGGAGTTGTAATTAACTAAACACCGTTAGGCGACAGGCCCACTCTCAAGAGTCATGGTCATTATTATCCCCCTCAAACAGATGGCATCTCAGTCCAGTTACGGTGCAGTAACATTCTTCTACCACTGAGTGGCGCTGTCACCCTCCAATGAGAACACATCTCTCAGCGACCCGACGCAATAATGTATCAGAAGTTCTGACTCAGAACGTATAATAATGTAGTCACAAACAATGTTTTAACATTCCGCACATGGTTCAGTCACAGAAGTTTTGACCTGGCAGAATATACTCGACTCTCTAGCGTTTTATTAGTACACTCGACTGTCACTGCGTTTTATTAGTATTCACAAGTATTCACGATCAATAACCATTATTGATTGCTCTTCATTCGGTATTTATTCCTCCAATGTATCAGAAATTCAGTATAATATTTTTTATATGTGTCTATATTTTATAGTTACTTGCTGTTTTAACTCGTTGGTTTTTCATGTTTCTCCCTCCCTTATGTTACCATGACCACAGTTAATATGGAGGGTGGTTATGATTATAAAGCCCTATTCCACGGGGAGGTAAGTTGAAACTACGGACAACAAGTCAGGCACAAATGCACAGGAGATAAACTGTTAAAACTTTAATGTGTGTCTCCCTCTTTTGCAGAAAAAGCTCATGAAGGCGTTCATGTTGCTGAAACGTCCGGTGGAGGTCCCCTCCTATATAACAGCTAAGGACATGAGGAACTGGCTGTACACGGACAGGCCCTTCCTGATGCATGAGTGAGTGATTTCTTTTTTTGTGATCAATTTTGTATTATTATTTCAGGGAATAATACAAGGGAGTGGTAACAAAAACTTAAACACAGGAGAGAAATACAATGACAAAATTCAAGTACAAATACAAAATTCCCATAAACCTGCTGGCTATGTCTATGAAGTCTAAGATCCACCTCTGCATAGTCAAAGATGAGTGAGAGATTTTGTCAAACTGTATAGATAGGTTGATATATTCTATGGATAGCAGTCTGATACATTATCAAACTGTATAGATAGGTTATTCTATGGATAGCAGTCTGATACATTATTTTATTCACATGAAGGTATAATGACATGGCTGAGAAAGAGCCCAACTTACAGCTCCATCTCCTTGAACTTGTAAGTAGCCTACTAGGACAACTCATGAACATGTTTACTGACATACCCAGCAATAACAGACAGTCAATTCATTTTATTAACATATTAGTGCCCTGACTCTCCTGCAAGAAATAATGTGTAATGTTGTGCACAGCTCTGGAGAGCCGAGAGGCTCCTCGGAATGGAGAAGATGGAGGAGGAAGTCCCCAGGGAGATCCAGGATGAGCACCGCCTCTCACTGCTGATGGGCAGAACGGTATGACAACACAACACACTGCTATTTCCTGGAGACAAACCTCAAAGTGCTCGCTTGAGTCAACTCTCTGTCTGTCACATGAAGGTAACCATGGAGGGGATGGACCTGTTCCTGTGCAAGACCCGACCAGCTGCGGAGAAGGCGGTCAAGAAGATCCTCCTTCCTGTCCTTCGCTTACTCCTGAAGGAGGACGCTCCCTCCAGGGTATTTCCAATGGTTGGAGATCTCTCCCCAAAGATCGTAGAGATGGCCTATGAACATTTCCTGGGTAGGTAATACAGAAGCATCATGCCTACTGTAAATGGACTGCACTTATACAGTGCCATATTCCAAAATGCTTTACAATGGCCTCTCATTCACCCATTCACACACACATTCACACACCAATGGCGGCAAGGTACCATGCAAGGCGCTGGCCCGCTCATTGGGAGCGATTTGGGGTTCAGTGTCTTGCCCAAGGACACCTCGACACGTGGCACGACACGTGGCCAATCACGTGGATTAAATCTCTGAACCGGCAACTTTGCGATCATTAGACGCCGGCTCTACTTCCTGAGCCACAGCCGCCCCATACTGTCAAATCTTATTTCACTTAAGAATGGCATCACAGAACAAGGCATCACATTACTGCAGTTAGGATTTTAGATGACAACATACATGCATATATTATATTATTAAATATTATTTATTATAGATATTTTATTTTTATTTTATAGAAGTGTCCTAACCCTAACCCTAACCCTGAATCCTTAACAGAGAACAGGTCAGAGGCCAAACTGAAGACCTCCACCATGGAGAAGACATGGGAGGCTGCTGCTGCCAGGGACATCAGTGGGCTGATGGAGAATGCAATTGCCTCTGTTTTCTCCCAGTCTGGGATTCTGTTTCTGGAATCTAGTAATTATCATCTCTCTGCCATCACCAAGGGCATGGCCCAAGATATGATCCGTGCCATCGCCCTAAAGCTCAAAGCAGGAGCTGAAACCTTCCACCTGTTGAGCTTTGCTGGGCAGTCGTCCGAAGCCAGGCTCATCGCCATGGACGCGGTGCAGGACATGGACATGAGGGTGAAGAGGGTGGGCTCTCGTCTGCCGCAGATCCCCAGGCAGATCATAGTCCTGGATGCCACACTCAGGCAGCTCTTTAATGTAGTACTCCTGCTGCTCAACCAGGAGGCCTTTGTTGGCCGGGGCAGCAAGTCAAAGGCCAGGGTTCTGACCAATGACGTGAAGGCGATGGCAACCTTCTTGCCATGGGTCCAGGTGACAAAGGTGGAGGAACTGGCGAATGTCCTCCTCCGAGACAATGACAAGTGGGAAGTCGTCAGGAATGTCATTTCCAAGCTGAAGAAGCTGGCCTACAGCAAGGAGGCGCTGAAGAGAGGAGTAGGTGACGGCAGTGCCTACAGGAACATCGCCTTTCTGGTGGGCATCGCCGTAGGGAAGTGTGTCCCAGACCAGTACGCATCCAGCCTAGAAGAGCACCGGGTGAGTTGTTTGGCGATGGAGGATGTCAACATCTTCTTCGAGTTCATCGGAGACGACGGCACCACCACAGCTCTCCTGGCAGAGGAGAAGAGGCTAGAGGAAAAGAGGCTGCAGAAAGAGGCGGTGCAGAAGGAGGTGCTGCAAAAGGAGGTGCTGCAAAAGGAGGTGCTGCAAAAGGAGGTGCTGCAGAAGGAGGCAGTGCATAAGGAGGTGCTGCAGAAGGAGGAGGTGCTGCAGAAGGAGGTGCGGCAGAATGAGGCAGTGCAGAAGGACACCCCAGTCCCACAGAGCACAGACGGACGGGCCTGCCACATGAGAGTGATGGTCAAAGTGGCAAACGAAAAAAAGGCAGAGAAAGACGTTTGGAAGAGGGAGATGGAGGAGAAAGAGAAAGAACGGGAGCAAGCAGAGGCCAGGCACACGAGAGAGATGGCCCGAGTGGCAGAAGAAAGAAAGGAAGAACAAGGGGTCTGGAAGAGGGAGATGGAGGAAGTCCAGGCCAGGTACATGGCAGCCCAGGCTTCATATGCTTCTGTGGAGAAGGTAAGACCCACCCCATGTCAGGAGACATGTGTAATGTGCAATATACAGTAGTACAAAGGTAGTAATGTACATCAGTAGTGCAAAGGTTATAGAGTGATCACATTAACCAGGGATGAGCAGCCATTATTAAGTATTGTCATTGTCATCATAGTGTAGGCATTTTCCATTGTCTATAGCAGGGGTCGGCAATAGGCGGCCCGCGGGCCATTGCTGGCCCATCACCAATAATATTTGGCCCAGCAGAATATTTGGAGAATCCACTTTTTTTTTTTTTTTTTTTTTTACAATATCCGACCGACAGTCCCACATATAGCGCCTATAATGTCCGAATAGAGAATCTACCTCCACCTGAATAATGCTTATTGTACTTTTATCCATGTTGAGAGTGAATGACACAGGGACAGACAATCAGGCAGCGGGGTGCACCGAAGCGCACTGACGCTGAACCCCTCATAGTGAATCATAAGTAGGTGGACAACGTGTAGTGCTGAAATAGCCGTGTGTGGTTTGAAAAAAATAACACCAGCTCAGTAAATAATTCAAACGTAATGTTTACGTATATGTGACTGCAACACACATATGAACAGTAACAAAGCAAATTCTGTTTAATATTCTGAAAAACATTGACAACAAAATCGGTGAAAAAAAGAAAAGAAAGAAAAGTAATTCGCTTATGCGAGGGGTGGTGGTGCATAGGCCTATGCTCCTGAAACGACAGAGCAAACACGCTATTAGGGATAATAATTACAATGAGCCATTCATTCAAAATATACAAAATACAATTAGGTTATTAAATACAATAACGACAGGCTTGGTACTCACTTAATGTGAAAAGTGGCATCTCCCATCGGTCAGTATTTGCTTGATATCTGGTTATATGGACGTCACTTTAATTCGCAGGCAGTTCTCAAGTTTTTTTTTGCATCAATCGATTCCTCTCGTGCGTCTTTATCACATTCATTGAGGAAAAGGACAACTCGCATGTATAGAAAGGGAACATTGTGAGCACGGAAGATGTGAGTCTCACAACGGCTTTGCGTTGATGAAACCAGGTAGGATGAACATTATAGTTCGCTGTCCATTCCTCTTTAAATGCCCTGTTTTCACCGTCAACTTTCCTCTTTACACCTTTGGAGAGTGACATGATGTTTCTCTTGCTAGTTAGCAGGTTAAATGTTTAGCTAACTTCACCCGGCAGGCAAACAACCAATCCAATAATAATGTGACCTTGTCTGGGAGGAGGGGGGAATCATTCAGAATGAAAGTATGTTAAATAATTATTAGAATAAGCTAGGCTGCGCTACATCGTCAGTCCACACATTTATTATTCAAAACTATGGAAAAGGGTGAAACTACGTTTCAACGTTGTTGAGAATCACAACACAAACTTGCTAGTCAAGCCAAAATACTGCAACGTAATGGATTGGACTGCTACCTAGTTAACTACAACACTACTTTACATTGTTACCTAGTTAACTACAACACTACTTTACATTGTTACCTAGTTAACTACAACACTACTTTACATTGTTACCTAGTTAACTACAACACTACTTTACATTGTTACCTAGTTAACTACAAGACTACTTTACATTGTTACCTAGTTAACTAGAACACTACTTTACATTGTTACCTAGTTAACTAGAACACTACTTTACATTGTTACCTAGTTAACTACAACACTACTTTACATTGTTACCTAGTTAACTACAACACTACTTTACATTGTTACCTAGTTAACTACAACACTACTTTACATTGTTACCTAGTTAACTAGAACACTACTTTACATTGTTACCTAGTTAACTACAACACTACTTTACATTGTTACCTAGTTAACTACAACACTACTTTACATTGTTAGCAGGCTCACAAAACAAGCTGTGTTAGTTGACTAGCGATGTGTAAATTTTTCGAAAGAAAAGTCAAAGCATTAGAATGTGTCACATTTTTTAACAATCAATTACTTATGAATGAATTAATGGAATGAATGAATGGTCTTTATTGTCATTGCTACAGTACAGGTACCAAACAACGAAATTTCGGAGGGGTGGCTCCCCTGGTGTTAGGAAAAAAAATAAAAAAAAAAAATAAAAAAAAGTTCGGGCCCGCCATCTAGTGGCTCAAAAAAAAATTGGCCCGAGGCCAAACCTAATTGCCGACCCCTGGTCTATAGTATCCTAAGGTGGGGGGGCGGGGGGGGGTACTGAGAGTCATAGTCAAGTGTGTGTGTGTGCGAGGGGGGGCAATAGTTCAGTGGGGTATGTGGAGGGGGGGATTGTTTATCAGAGTGACAGCTCTGTTATCTCCATCGGGGAGTTTCAAAGGACTATGGTACTGTATTTGATAACTGCCCACTCACCCTATTTAGGATTGCTAAAAATAGACAATACACAAAGATGAGGGGAGACAACTGACTGGTTTTATTCTCAGAAAAGACAAGGGACCCCTCTTGCCAAATACATTTGAGATTGCACCTTAAGTGTGTTCACTGTATGTCCACAGGAGTGTAAAGAGGCCCAGGTTGCCCTGCTGTTGGAGGCAAACCAAAGAAAGGCGGAGCAAGAGCTCTACATGGCAGAGAAGGCCCGAGTGGCAGAAGAAATAAAGGAAGAACAAGGGGTCTGGAAGAGGGAGATGGAGGAAGCCCAGGCCAGGTACATGGCAGAGAAGGCCCGAGTGGCAGAAGGAAAGGGAGAGCGAAAGATCTTGAAGAGGGAGGCGGAGAAGAGAGAGAAAGAGGTGGAGCAAGCTCAGGACGGGCAAATGAAAGAGATGGCCAGAGTGGAAAAAGCTAGAAAGGTAGAGCAAGAGGTCTGGAAGACAGAGAAGGAGAAGATAAAGAAAGAAGGGGAGGAGAAGGAGAAGCAACACAGCGATGCAGAGAAGAGGCTGAAGGAAGAGAGACAGAGGGTAGATGAGGACAGAGAAGAGCTGGACAGGGAGAAGAAAATAGTTCAGGATCTTCAAGATGAATTGGAGAGGAGGAAGAAAGTGTTGGAGGATAGGGAGAGAGAGATGAAAATGGAGGTGAAAGAGAAGATGGAGGTGATGAAAAGGGAAGAGGAGGAGAGAGAGAGAGTCAGGAAAGAAGAGGAGGTAAAGAGAAACAAGATGGAGCTGAAGAAGTTAGAAAAGGTCAAGAGAGAGAGTCAGACAATCCTGGAGGATAAAGAAAAGGAGATGAATGAAGTGAAAGAGAGGATGGAGGTGATGAACAGGGAAGAGGTGGAGAGAGAGAGAGTCAGGAAAGAAGAGGAGGTAAAGAGAAACAAGATGGAGCTGAAGAAGTTAGAAAAGGTCAAGAGAGAGAGTCAGACAATCCTGGAGGATAAAGAAAAAGAGATGAATGAAGTGAAAGAGAGGATGGAGGTGATGAACAGGGAAGAGGAGGAGAGAGAGAGAGTCAGGAAAGAAGAGGAGGTAAAGAGAAACAAGATGGAGCTGAAGAAGTTAGAAAAGGTCAAGAGAGAGAGTCAGACAATCCTGGAGGATAAAGAAAAGGAGATGAATGAAGTGAAAGAGAGGATGGAGGTGATGAACAGGGAAGAGGAGGAGAGAGAGAGAGTCAGGAAAGAAGAGGAGGGAGAGATGGAGAAAAGAGTAAGGACAGCAAAGCTGGCAGGCTTAGGGTTAACACTAGGCTTAGGCTTAACACTAACCCTAAAAATGTTTAGATAATTTTGCATTGCATTTTAAATAACTGTCAGAGCAAATCAATAAATGTCCTGAAATGTCTAAAAATGTTTTTTCACTTTGTCATTCTGGGGTATTATGTGTGGATTGATGGCAAATTATGACTTTGCTTGTTCTGTAGACATGGGTCTACGGACATCAACTAAACTTGTTTCTCTAAAAGCTTGTTTACTTTGAGAGAACCATAAACAGCAGAGGAACTATTAGCTCTTACAGGAGATACGAGAATTATAGTGATTTGGGATATTAAGATCCACAGGTTACACAGTGTCTAAACTAGCAAGATAAACACCTTATATTAAGATACCCAGGTTACACAGTGTCTAAACTAGCAAGATAAACACCTTATATTAAGATACCCAGGTTACACGGTGTCTAAACTAGCAAGATAAACACCTTATATTAAGATACCCAGGTTACACAGTGTCTAAACTAGGAAGATAAACACCTTATACTGATCCACGGGCTGAACCAGCGCTGCACACAAGAGCCCTCGGCATCTCATCATGATTATCTACAATCATTCACCTGTAGGCGTACTCAATTTACAGTAAGTTGTCAGTGAGGTCACCTTGTTGCGTCCTTCTGAAAGGTAACAAGTTCTACAGCAATAACTGTAAGCAGTTGCAGCACAGCTGCAGGACGGAATACCACCGGCATCCGTCCAACTTCCCTGCTTTTCCCAGTTTTTTCTTACATTACAGAAAGGTTCCACCTCTAAGAGGACGGTTCTACCTCAACGAAAGAGCTTGAAAAGTCAAAAGATACAGCCTAATGTTGGTGCCTGTTCAGATACAAAATAACTGGTCTGTTAGAAAAGACTACAAGTGATTTCTATTGCCTCTGCCCTTAACGGCAGCAAGCAAAGATGGTCGCTTGACTGTACTGTGACCCCACTACATGAGCTCTCAGATACATAGATCACCCATACACCCAAAAAAATCAATTACACAGACAATGTTTTTGCAATGTTCAAATATATTTAATTCATAGGCAGTTATGCACATCTTTTCATCTTTGATCTTCTCCATAGTTTCTAGAATCAAATAAAACATACTACTCTCTATTAGAGGACTTATTGTTAGGGGATATTTGAGCTCTGTGGAGGTGTGTCTGGTTCTGCTTACACTGCCTGGGCCAGACCCACCATGTTGTTCTGTCTGTCAAAGACAGTGTAGAACTCCCTGATGAAGAATCTCCCCAGGTCCACAGCCTTCTACTGACACCGCTGCCCAGGCCAGAGTTCTAGAACGCTGCCCAGGCCAGAGTAGCAGCCGTCGGAGTTCTAGAACGACAAGAGCGGAGGTTTTTACTTTTGCCTGCTCGCGGCTCTGTCAGTATTGATTGATTGATTGACTGATTGACTGAAAATGTTCATTGTGTGAAGCGCATTGAGTTGCATCTTGTAAGAAATGCGCTATACAAATAAAATTTGATTTGATTTGATTTGATTTGTTTTGTCATTATGTGTGTTTTAAAGGAAAATCAAGAAACATTTGAGCACAAAAAAAACTATGGTTGTGACTTTGAGAGGATCAGAGTCAGAACAACTCTACAGTATACACATTTTAATAAATAAATACTGAATCTGTTGAGTATAAAACTATCCACACCACAAATGTATCATTAGTAGAAGTACAAACCATTTGACTACAAAGCAGAAGAAATACATCCCTTATCCAGCAGTATAAAATGCTAACATATTACAGTTAGTAGTTTTTTTTTGTTGGTCCTAAACATTTAAATTAATTAACAACTTACATATATATTTGGCAAATAATGAAAATACAACTGACATGTAATACATACATCGTCAAACATTCAAGTATACTCCGCCCTTTGTCTATCTAACCTATGCTACAAAAATACAGTTTTAATGTAGACAACTACAGTGATGCATTTTGAGTGCACACACACACACAGTAAAAAGCATTCTTGCAGTATCTTGAGCAAACATCCAATCGATTTCAATTCATGCCATGTCATAACCCTGAACCCATAATCAAAACAGTCAATAAATAGTTCTAGTAAAAACTGCTTTGTCTCTCTCACTCTCTCTCTCTCTCACACACACACACACACACACACACACACACACACACACACACACACACACAAAAACACACACTATTCAGGGAAAGTGCATCTTGCGTCTCTTCCACAGGGTGACTTTCCTGGAGGTGAGGATGTGGGTCATCACACTCAGCAACATCAGGAAGATGGTCATGGACATCACTATCACGTAATGGCTGATACTGTAACAGAGGGTAATGGTTAATATGCTACTAGTAAGAAGTGTGTGTGTGTGTCTACAGTACTTTTTAAAAGTTTTATGTGTCATAAACTGCAGAATGTGTTGGAGTCATGCATAAAATAATGGGACACTGAAATATTGTTTTCATCTTATGGTTCTATACTCGCTCCCTCAAAACTTGCGACATCTGTGGCATTGTGCTGTGTGATTAAACCGCACATTTTAGAGTGGCCTAAGGCACACCTGTGCAATAATCATGCTGTCTAATCAGCATCTGGATATGCCACACCTGTCAGGTGGATGGATTATCTCGGCTCACTAACACAGATTTAAACAGAGAGAGAGAGAGAGAGAGAGAGATAGAGAGAGAAATAGGCCTTTTGTACATAGAAAAAGTCTTAGAAAATCAGAGCAATTGACAATCCTTTGCATGGAATATCTGCGACTCATTGACCCCACCAGACCCTAGATCTTCCCTAGATCTTCTTTGGTGATGATCCGCCAGGACTGTACTACAGCCATCTTCAGTTGTCTTGTCTTTTTGCTTAAAATCATATCATCAGGAAATTAAACATACAATCGCCTGTAGAATGGTTGTTTGTTTAAATGTGCTTCCCCCCCCAAAACATGTTTTCCTCTTCAATCACTCTGGTACCTGATAATATTCATCTCGTCTGTCCACAAGACCTTTTTCCAGACCTCTGCAGGGTACAGGTCATTTTACCAAACTGTAACTAGTGGTTTGCACTTCCCAGTGCACTTTCCAGAATAAATATCAGATGTCAGATCTGAATTTGGTAAAACTGCATTCTGTTACAATGCTCCTTCAACTTGGAATGTACTTCAGAAAAAGTAGAAACGTAGCATGTTCATTCCACTCTCTGATTTTAAACTGTGTGTTACAGAGACTTTGAATCATACATGCAAATGTGCTTAGGTTATCTTCTATAGCCTGTATCTGCTCACTGTTTCTGTTGCATGTTTGTTGTTATTTTATGATGTATATTGTATGTTTTTATACTGTATGTGGTAATGGCTAATGGCTTCCTTGACTTCTATTGATGCCTCTTTTGTCCTCATGTTAACAGACATCAATAGCAGACCCCAAAGGCAAACACAAAGCCCAGAATCAGTACTAGACAATGACAGCTGTCTTATGCCTGCACAAATGATGTGATGGAACACACCTGACTAACCAGAGACACCTGTCAAGACAATTTTCCCATTACTAATTGTCCCACTTACTAGTGTTGTATTTCCTAAATGGTGAAATCAATACGTTAAAATAAAAGCTGAGAATCTCTACTTTAACCTCACAGTAAATTATTGGACTCCAGGAGTATAGAACCAAAAGAATCCAAAAAGCTTCACTGTCCCATTAGCCTACTTATGATCAAAAATAAATACAAACAATCTGTTTCCCAGCTGACCAACCTGGTGCCGATGTCCAACCAGCTGCCAGAGTCCTGAACCAGGAAGAAAAAGTGCTGCAGAAGAAAGAGAGAGAGATTAAGCAGTTGAAGGGACATCTATTCCCATATTCAAGGTGGAATAGTCAACTCTATTTTCCCAGTGGCAACTCATGGTACTGCAAAGGCACTTAGCTAAAACCCCCAAGATCTACCTCCCTAGTTTACAAACAAATGCACGGGCAGCACTTAAGACCCAAAATGAAAGTTATATGGATTGCACCTTTAAGCCCACATAAAAAAAAAAAGTGTTAGGGCTATGGAGCAATTCTTTAATGTCAATTTCTGAGCAAGCATGTCTTACCAGAGCCATTAGGTCTGAGATGACCAGGACGATGAGGAATAGACTGGAAATAAAATAACAACAAAGAAAACCAGAATGAATGACCTTCTGAATCAAAGGCAGCAACCGTTTTCTTACCCTAGTTACATTGAAACATGACACGTCCATCATAAGACAATGTTACATCACTGAAACGTGACATGTCTATCACATTTGGGTGAGGAGGAGTGAGTAACTCGGTTACACTCACAATATCTAGTCTGGGCTCAAGACTGGGTTACCTTCTAGATGACAGCTGAGTGGAGACTTGGATGCTCTCGAACGTACACATGCACATCACAATCACAAACGGGATGATGACCTGCAGAAGGAACATGGGGGCCTTAGCCTAAATGGGTCACACATATCCACTTAGACTTAACACTAGAACAGCCTACCTCTTTAGAATGTAAACCTGCTATTTACACACAACGACCACCAGTTGGCCGCTTGTAAATTAGCCTGCTTCCTACACAGGAAAACTGCAAAATAAGTTAATATTAGCTTATCCTGATGTGAGTACAAAGATATAACATGTTTTTTTACTCACAGGGGTCAAATGACCCCTCATGGCTGATTAAGTGTTAAACATGAACATTAATTTGCCACTGGATTATCTGGAAGAAAGTGTACAGTCTGAAGAAGAAAAGTGATGTGATCATGGATCAGAGGAGCTCTACCAGGGGATGTTCAACCTTTTGACCCATAGCACTAGACCCCCCCGTTTTTTGTGTGTGATCACTCAAGAGCCTTCCGATCACCAGGACCAAGCTCCGGGGTTAGGGTTGGCTCTGGGGTGAGCCCTGTCCCTCTGGAGCGCCCTCCTCAACCACATCAGACAGGCCAACACCCTCCCAACATTTAAACAGGCCCTCAAAACCCACCTCTTCAAGCTTGCCTTCACCAGTTAACCCTCTCCCCCTTCCCATGTGTCCCCAGCACTACCTTAATTAGGCCCCTATACTTTCTTTTAATTACCTTTTTGTTTCTTTTTATTATTACTACTCAATCTTTTATATTCTAAACTTGACTGGAATGGCTTCAATAACAAATGCAATGTGTCCGATTTTTTCTGTAATGAAATATAATAGTTAATGTTAATCACAGCTTGACGTGTCACTGATTTGTTGACTATTAAATGGAAACCCTATTCGGTAGGAAACCTGGGGGGTATTCAATCATCGTCTCTAAACGACAATCCAGGCCTATTTGGATAAATCTCGCGATATTATTTTGAGTCTTATTATAATTCAATCTCGTAAAGCTGAATCGGCGCTACGGAGCCACAATGGCGGATAGTGTGGACAGTTTCATCAGTGTCGCTTAATTTCTACGTATCCATAGACTATCCTTGCAGATACATATCATAATATCACAATAATCGATATTGTGATAATTCGTATTTCTATTTTTCCCTCAAGACATGAATTTCATAGTTACGATGTAGAATTATTTTGAGATAAGCACACACATAACTTTTTAAAATGGGCATTATATACATCACTTGGTCTTACCCTTTATATAGTAACCAGGTACTTCCTGGACAACAACAAAAAAACAAGACTTCCTGGACACGTCAACGTAGCTAGCTCGCTGCACCCAGGAACATTTGTTGGGACTTGATTCGAAACACATTTCATATTATTATGGAGACTTTATACGGTCTCCCTTTTGCTGTATTGGAATGTCCAAACATCAAGCTCAAAAAGCCCTCGTGGCTGCACATGCCGTCAGCAATGACAGTCTATGCGATCGTTATTGTATCGTACTTTCTCATCACTGGAGGTAAGCTAGCATGTCAATGCTAATCAAACAACCCCCCCAAATGCTAAATGTTGAACTAGCTGTCACACTTGAAATGCATTCATTTTAAACGCTCTAGACACTGTATGTATGACTATCTATGTAGTTCTCATGTCACTGAGATGATATCGCACTTTGCGTTTATCCCATCTGCAGGCATCATCTACGATGTCATTGTGGAGCCACCCAGTGTGGGTTCAATGACTGATGAACATGGACACCAGCGACCAGTCGCCTTTTTGGCATACAGGTGATTTCCACAAAGCTCTGTGGCAAATGTGTCCCACTCAGACATGTACAAAACCGCCTGGACACTACAAACATTTACCTACAATTGCAGCATCACATGTTAATGCCTGTGTGGTGTTATTTTTAAAATGTTGACATTTTTGAGTTAGTAATTAATAAAATACAAAGGTTCCATCTCACAGAACATAATGGAATGTAAACACTTTGACGCTCAATATCTCTGAACTGCCCTAAACGGAGATAGAACCTTATGTTATTGAGAAGAAATGGAGGAGACACACAAACACTGACAACCCTATTGTCTCTTCTCCTTCAGGGTGAACGGCCAGTACATTATGGAAGGTCTGGCCTCCAGTTTCCTGTTCACTATGGGAGGACTGGGCTTCATCATCCTGGACCGCTCCAATGCCCCGAACATCCCCAAACTCAACCGCTTCCTGCTGCTGTTCATCGGCTTCGTCAGCGTCCTGCTCAGCTTCTTCATGGCCCGAGTCTTCATGAGGATGAAGCTGCCGTAAGATACCTCGCTTACCTGATGTTTTTGCATTAACAAATAGCAACAATTGAAAGGCACTGAGCTGTGTGTCTCTAATAGGCTAGGTGCACAATCTCCACTACTTCCTGAAAGGCACCTGGCATGAACATATCCTGTCTCACTCTATTGGTTTAATTGATTAATCAGCTGTGCGGTAAACAGTTGGAACACACAGTGCACAGCTGATTAATCAATTAAACCAATAGATGAGACAGGATATGTTCATGCAAGGTGCCTTTCAGGAAGTAGTGGAGATCATGCACCTAGCCTATTGGAATGAGGAGTGATCTGTCAAACAAGGGGTGTATTCAGTAAGACATCCACAACATTGCCGATAGAAATGTACGTTTTTCTGCTCGACATGATTGACTCTTCTGTACAGACTCAAGTGTCATGAGTTTGCATTTAGCACAGTATAACAACCAAATTGAAGCAGGTTTGAAGCCATGCGTCATCCTGATGGTTATCTAATTGCATCAATATCAAACAACACTAAAACAATAAGTAAGGAAATTAGGAAATGTAGCAATAGTTGGTTTTGGTAAGTAAGGGTAATGTGTAAGGAGGAAGGGGTTAGCTGACCCAGCTCATCAAAGGTTCTGATTGTTTCAATGACAAGTGTCAGGTGAATTGAACAAAGTGACCAATGGCTATGTGAGCTGAATCCCACCAGTCCCAATGAATTTAGAGTAGTGGTGGACATTGACTTTCATATTGACAAAATTAAAAAATGTTCATCAGTCGGTTCTTGAGATATTTAATAAACGGCAAAATAATAATAACTCCTTCAATTACAATAGGGTCTCAGCCCTTTGGGCTAATAATAGATTGTCTGTCCTCCTAGTGTCTTCAATAATTTGTACTGTTGTGCTTAGTGTTGATGTTGACTGTATATCTGTAGACTTTCACTAATCTGTGTCTCCTTTTCCATCTCTGTGCAGAGGATACCTCATGGGATAAAATGCACACACAAAACATATTACCAAGATTGATTGAGGACTGCCAAGGACAAGTGGAGTGGACGTGTGTAATATGAATGCAGGCAGTTGTACACTCACTCTTGATTTAAGGACTGAAGCTTCAATTAAATTCAACCAGCTTCAAAAGAATAAAGAAAACACTGAGCTCAATTATAAAACATAGAACCGATTGTAACAATATCTTTCCCTGGTCATAAGACTTGATTGATGTGATGTACATGTGACGAAGTGTCCCAGTATGTTCAGCGGCTTCAATGTAGACTATTGAAGTACAGCCATGACCTTTTGTAAACCGTGAGGGAACACTGTCCATGCTTTTTCAGAGTTAGTGTTCTGAACAGCCAGTATATTGAAATGGGGGTTGGATATTTTGTAGACAAATCTTCAAAAATGCCTTTAAACATGTTGTCACAATTGTGGGTTTTGTATGAGGAACTGAAATAAATGTTCTTTTCACAGTGAATTTCTTTGTCAAAAACTGCTAGAACATGAAGCTAACTATTTGGATAGCGTTTTTAACATCTAAACCCAGAAACAAACAATACATATACAGTATGTATGCATCCAAGCACACCAGCCCATATCTCATATACTTTACTGATTTACCGGTACATTTGAACTCGCACCACATTCAGACTTCACATCTATTAGAATCACTTCCTTGCCTTTAAACACACTGTCCTGGAAATGTTGTCAGTGCTATAATGGGCATCAGGTGAAAGTTCATGGAGAGCATACACTTTGGCTAGGTGTCCATAGGGTGGTGCTGTTATGAATTCAATGATCAAGGATCAACTTATCCTCCCTTTAGTTTATTCTATCCTACTTATAGCCACAGGGGGGAAATAGAGTGAGCAGTCAATTCTGGAAACCACAGTGATGGGGAATATGTTTGTCATTTGAGATGGCTGTGAAGATTTATTTTAAGTGTGTAATTGAGAAAGGTTTACTTGCCTTGTCACACAGTTTAGGACAGAAGAGTGTGCTATTTTAACTAATATAAGGTAGATATTATAGATTACGGTAGCTTGAACAAAGCTTTCTTGCTGACATTTCTTTTTTGCACTATAGATTTGCACTAGTACAGTATAGACTATCAGACAAGTTTAGCCTGACGAGATATGCCAAGAGTTTTATTTAAATGTGTAGCCAGAGAAAGCTTCTAAATTATTTCTAAACCGGAAAGAGAAAGGGAAAGAATAGAGCTTCCATGTTTGTTTGGTCAAGCGATTGTGGGAAAGGAGAGGAACAGACACCCTGACCCGGCCATAATACTGTCTGAAGCATTATTGCCCTCATCATTATAATCTACTGAGATGCTGACACCATCCCAACTGCATCTGACTGGACCTGTTTGCCAAAGCTCAATCTGCTTGTTTTTCCTCTGCTCTCTCAGCCTCTTCCATGGTGCACTGCGGATACTCCGTTGATACTCTGTTTGCACCTCATTAAGACTTCACAAATGAATGATTTCTATCTCCAACGTGTTTGAATGACACATGGACATATCATTACACAGGTGTTTCTATCATGGCCTGACCAAGAAAACTCCCCAGCCAGTAGCACCTAACTGTCTATAATCTAAATATTTAACAAGGATCTCTAGGCCTATAACCCGCTTCCGTACAAAGCAGATTGGGCCCCTTAGTGTCTTTTTGTTAAATTATTATTGGTTGATTTTCTTCAGTTGCTATAAACTGTAAGCATGAGTCTAATAAAAGTAAAGTCAAAGTTTTTCATCCACATAATGGTCTATTTTAAGATTGGGGTTATCTGATCCTATTTGTGGTTAGAGGTGTACCTCTTTTCTGAGTTTGTAGCAAGTTACATGTAGCAGCAACTCAGAAAGTAAGATATGCATGTGTTAACATATCATATATACATATGATATGTTAACGCCTCTAGAGAACGAACAGCAGCAGCCAGTCGGGCTGCTTCAACCTGTTAGAAAGGGGCCTAGAAATGAGACTCACATGCGCCGCAGGTAAGGTAAGATTGACGCAGCCGGTGTAATTTGGGCCTAAGCATTCCTTAAATATACACGAGAGGCCCACCATAATAACACATGCTTTCACCAAAAATGCAAAGGTTGCACCTTTTTGCAAAACAGTTAAAAAACTGTCTACATAAGACACACATTTATTGAGAAAGTATTGACAAACAAAACAGAATTATTACCTTACAGTATGCAGCCATTTCTCCCATTACAGTGAATCTCTTCTTCTGTTGAGCAACTCTCATTGCTCAACAGTTCAACTGACAATCAGTAATGCAATTTATTATTGTTGTTATATCTGCTTATGAATATGTTATATGAATTTGAACTACACAACTTTTTTCTGCTCAGTGATTTTCACCTTTGTTTTTCATCGAAAGTTGGCCAACCTTCACAATGCATATTGATGGTTATAGTATTTAGTGTGTCTTTATGAAATTAATGTATGGAATATATTTATCATTAGATGACAAATTATGTGGTGTTTAGATTTTTAGGTTTAAGTGCTCTATGCTTTAACTGTTAAGAGTTGAATATTGTTTCACAAAATGTGCTCAAGCAATAGAGAAAAACGAATAAATAATTATAGTGAATAAGAATTCACTTTCTATTTAAATTTGTGAAATAAACTGAAATAAAGATGGATGTTTCAGTGTCTTGTATTTCTTTGTAATTAATGTTAGGGGTGAACCAGTTTCACAAGTACAGGTTACACAGCTTTTAGCTTCACCCATAAAATCATAAACTCATTGGCTTACTGGTTGGTTACTTTCCAACTAAACATTATGATGGGGAGAGATCAACTAAGACCCAAACAAATCCCATGCATTAGCATGTTAGCTTGTCCATCACTGTTGTTACGGTTTGTTAAACCTCTCCATAGAGTCAGTAGACCTAACACATGCCTGTCTGAACGAATCACGTTTCAAAGTACCTGAGAGGACATTGCATCTCCAGCATTACATATTATTAAAGCATTAAAAAGTTGAATTATTATACACTTAAAACACTTCCTTTATCCATTAAAACATGGAAGTTAATATTAGATATACATTGGCTGAAATTATGAGCCATTGAATTTCCTACACTTGCATTTGATACCAGTGCGCTTGGCACACCATTTTGACAGGCCCGTCAGCCAGATGCAGAACTCTCCTATGTCCTTAGACGTTTACTCTTCTGAGAGGAGCTTTGTTGAGTGGTCTCATGGCTGTAGCCTTTTCCATTTGGATGATGATGTCCATTTTCCTCAGTGACCATGGGGACCTTGAGTAGATCAAAATCAGGAGATCAATGAGGATGAATCTACAAAATAATATGGATAAATGTTTTGCTCCTTCTCAAATGTTATAATGTAATAATTGTCCTTATATTGTCTGGCTCCATTTCAGTCACCAGCCCTTAGCCCTTTCACAACTACCACATTGCTTACACCTACCAGCCTATAGTGAAAGGCTTAGGGACTGAAATAAACCAGTTCACTCACCTTTCTCTTACTCCCTCCGTTGTCTGTCTTCACGGTGTTGGGCAGATGTAGCCCTAATGCATTCTCAAGGTCTGAAAAAAGAAACAAATATTTAAAAAAAACATCAAAGGAGTGCTGTGCTGTGATACCACCGTGTTATTTAATAATGGACTTTGTTTCGGCTCATTTCCCTACCACAGACCACAACCACAGAGGACATAGAGAGCACCTGTTAGAATCTGATCCACTTTCTCCACCACCAAGTTGGCATCCTCCTCAGAGAAGCACATAGGTGGTTTAAGCTTGAGGACGTTGCGGTGAGGTCCGTCTGCACTGAGCAAAATGTGCTGTTCCTTCAGTCTGGGGGAATACATCTAGTTAGTCTTTCTGAGAGTAGAACACAGGCATTCTCCCAAAAATAATCAGCTCTTTTTTCTCATAAAAAAAAAAAAAAAACAGAGAGAGAGGGGAAGGGGGAGAGGGGAAGGGGGAGAGAGGAAAAGGGAGAGAGTGCTTAACTCACTTGTAAATTATTTCCTGGGCTTCCGCTGTAGCAGGGGTTAGCTTCACTCGATCCTTCACTAGCTCCACCCCCAGGAACAGCCCGCGACCCCTACCAGATATTACATCATCACAACCTGACTCGCTGACCTCTGACACACACATGCACCTCCTGTTAACGTGCTGTAACTATAGCAGAATCTCGAAGAACCCTCTTGTCACAATGTCATTTGGCAAGATATTTACATTGCAAAGCAGTTTGTGTTTGTTTGTAACTATCATTTGCTCAATGGTTTATAAAAGTATACTACGGCTAGTTAAAACAATAATTATGGGGTTATCAATAATTCAGAGTTATCACCCCAAAAAACATATACAATACCCTGTGAAACATTGCAACATGATAGTCTCAAGTTGATCCTTCTTACACAATAGTCCAGAATGTTTTTTTAAGACAACCTTATAAATGAAGGCAACCTTAAACAAAACAACAAAGTTAGCATATTTTGATATGTATAGACACAGTTATTCTATCCGCTATTTGATGATCAAAGTTAGGGTTAGGGTTAGAACTGATGACACACTAATACAATGCAGAATATTGCTTTACATGCATTGACGCAGAAGAGAGAAGTGTTTCAAGTTTGAGGAACTGCCAATAGGAATAAATGCCATCATGTCAGATTAGCAATAAGACACCACCATGTTGCACCAAACCTGATGCTGTAAGTTGATCGAATAGCTCTCAGAGACTAGAATATGTTTGTGTGTGTGCCTGTGTGTGTGTGTGTGTGTGTGTGTGTGTGTGTGTGTGTGTGTGTACCTGATATCCCCCACTAGTGGGTGCTTCTCCTTCTGCTGTTCAAACAGCCTCCTCAGGTAGCCCCCCACACGCAGCGCGTTTCCTTGGAGGTCCTCTTTCTCAATAACGTCCAGCACAGCCAAACCAATGGCACAGGATACGGGGTTACCGCCAAACTGGGAAATACAAGTCCAGGGAAAGAACACATTATACACCCAGGTCAGGTTTAGACTCAGTATCTGAAGCAACTGTAATCAGACAGGGTTTAGTGACAAGGACTGAGAGGACTCAGAGGTTGAATTACTTCAGTTGTCTATGGGTGAAGAGTGGCAAGGAGTGACCAGGATTGGCCAGGAGTGACCAGGAGTGACCAGGAGTGACCAGGAGTGACTGCAATAGGCTTTCATTTCATCAGTGTGTATTACTCCAGAACAAAGCAGACTTACTCTAGCTAGCATCACCTGACCTGATTAATCTACTCTAGCATCACCTGACCTGATTAATCTCATAGTAATCAAAGCCCATAGATGACCCATTGTTAAGAAAAAGATGAACACATTAGCGAAACATGGGTGAACTATTGCTTTACAACAATCTAACACACTGTGACCTAGCTTGTACGGAACATATGTTCTCCAGATGAGGATACCAGATGTTTAAAAGCTTAGCAAAGATGTACAGGATGTTATTGTTAGGGATTGGGTCAACGCAATTTCAGCTCCAGTTAAAGGTGCAATATGTAGCTTTTTTTTCCTTTAAAGATTCTTTGCATAACCTTGCAAAATTGTTACTTATGATGCATTGGCAGTGTGTGACAGTGTGTGCATCTGCCAAGACCCTGCCCTTCTGCCTGAATTTGTTTTTCCAAAACGTTTGGGATGTTTCCCTGGCAACCGCGTTTCTTAGTGCTGGAAGCCGACGGAAGCCTTCGTGTGCTGATAGAGTTGAAGCCGGACGTTTACATACACCTTAGCCAAATACATTTAAACATTCCCTCTCTTAGGTCAGTTAGAATCACTACTTTCTTTTAAGAATGCTTCACGGTTGGGATGGTGTTCTTCGGCTTGCAAGCCTCCCCCTTTTTCCTCCAAACGATAACAATGGTTATTATGGTCAAACAGTGACATTTTTGTTTCATCAGACCAGAGGATATTTCTGCAAAAAGTAATATCTTTGTCCCATGTGCAGTTGCAAACTGTAGTCTGGCTTTTTAATGGTAGTTTTGGAGCAGTGGCTTCTTCCTTGCTGAGCGGCCTTTCAGGTTATGTAGATATAGGACTCGTTTTACTGTGGATATAGCTTTTGTACCTGTTTCCTGTTTGTTCTAGGATTGACAGAACGTTGACAGAATGCTGGTATGACGTCTGCGGGGTCCCATGGTGTTTATACTTGTGTACACTTGTTTGAATGTGGTACCTTCAGGCATTTGGAAATTGCTCCCAAGAAGGTCTTACCTGATTTATTTAGATTTTCCCATGATGTCAAGCAAAGAGGCACTGAGTTTGAAGGTAGGCCTTACGTTTTATTTGAATGAATGGTCTTTATTGTCATTGATATAGTACAGGTACCAAACAACTGGTGCTAGGAAAAATAAAATAAAAACAAGAAGGGAAAAGAGCTGGTTTACATAAATAAAGGCTATGTACACTATCCACTATACTGTACTATACAAATAAAACACTGTGCTGTACTCTATGCTATGCTATACCTATTCTAACATTTCCTATCTCTGAACCTTATGTACCCGAGGGTTGTCATATTGCACATAGTGTTATTGCACATTCATTTAAAGTGTCGCAGTTTGCAGGTTTGAAATGTTCACAGTTGTGTTTCAGTGTTGCACTTGATTTCAATCTAGTAGCTGCCATCAAATTGTCTAGATTGTCCAGGGCCTAGAACCTAGGTCTTTGCTGTGTTCAGGGCCTGAATGGCCCTGGGGTAGAAGCTGAGCTTCAGTCTGTTTGTCCTTGCGAACATGGTCCTGAACCGCCTGTCCGAGGGCAGCCGAGCAAAGTGTTCGTACCCAGGGTGGGATGGGTCTCTGGAGATCTTGGAGGCCTTCCTGAGGCAGCGTGTGTTGTACAGCTCTTCCAGAGAGGGGAGGGGGGCGCCGGTGATCTTCTGGGCCGATCTCACGACTCTCTGTAGCGCATTCCTCTCTGCGGCTGTGCAGCTGGAGAACCAGATGCAGATGCAGTAGGTGAGGATGCTCTCCACTGTGCAGCGGTAGAAGGTCACCAGCATCTCCTGTCCGATGTGGTCTTTCCTGAGGACTCTCAGGAAGTAGAGCCGCTGTTGTGCCTTCTTGATGATGGCTGCTGTGTTGATCTTCCAGGACAGGTCATCCTGTATGTGCACCCCCAGGAATCGGAGGGTTGAGACTCTCTCCACGCTCCCTCCATCGACGAGCAGGGGCTGGACCTCAGATTTTTTCCTCCTGAAGTCCACGATGATTTCCTGGGTCTTTGACTGGTTCAGCAGCAGGTTGTTAACCTTGCACAGCTTGCCCAGGTTAACAACCTGCTGCTGAACCAGAACCAGACCTTATTTGGGGAATAAGGGGATTTATCAGAATCAGAATCAGAATCAGAATCGCTTTTATTACATCTTACTGTACACAAGAGTAACATTCTTTGGCTTTGGTTCCTCAACATTGATATTACATTCAGATACAAAAAATCCTGATGAGGATACTTAAGGCTTACGGTGTCCCTCCCAATCTACTCGGGCCATAGAGACCATGTACACGGGTACAAGAGCCAAGGTGATGACTCCAGACAGCAACAGTGAGGAGTTTGACATCCTTGCTGGGGTGTTCATCATAGTCCTAGACTATGCACTCATAAAGCCATCAATGGACGGGAGCAAGAACTCGGCCTCACTATAACACCAAGGAGGTGAAGACGACACCCCGCCGTAGTCCTAACGGACCTGGACTACGCGGACGACATCAACCTGCTCTCCGACCACTTAGAGCAAGCACAGGAGCTCTTGTGCAAAGTGGAGACAGAGTGTGCCAAGGTTGGCCTTCGGCTAAATGCCAAGAAAACCGAGGTACCGGTAATCTCCAATAACATCCTCCCGGACCGTCCACCTCTAATAACATCAGGAGGCATTGCTCTGAAAGAAGTCAAAGACTTAAAATACCTGGGCTCATGGGTCAACTCGTCCGAGCAAGACCTTAAAGTGAGGAAGGCGCTTGCATGGAGGGCCCTGAACGGCATGGCCAGTGAGTGGCACTCTAACCTCCCACAACTAATCAAACGCAGCTTCTTCTACGCAACGGTAGAGTCCGTTCTCCTATTCGGCTGTGAATGCTGGACCCTGAAACCTACCCTGCAGAAGTCCCTAGATGGGTGCTACACCAGAATGCTGCATGCAGTACTTAACATCGACAAGAGCGAGCATATTACCAACAAGCATCTGTATGGGGCGTCACCAAGGAAAGCAAAAAAATAGCAGTCAGGAGAATGAGGCTGACAGGTCAGTGTCAGAGACACCAGGAGCTGTCAGCCAGCAAACTGGTTCTGTGGGTCTTTTGTATTCTTCCAGTGTATTTCTCCAGCAGCCTGAATGGTTGGGGGAAATAGCTGTTTGTCAGCCTCTGTGTTTTAGCCCTGAGGCTTCGGGTACCGTTTCCCCGACGGCAATAGCTCGAACAGTTTCTGATTGGGGTGGCTAGGGTCCCAATAATCCTGAGGGCCTTTCTGACACACCGGTCCTTGTAGGTGTCGTGGATGGAGTGAAGCTCACATCCGCTGATCTTCTCAGCTGTCCGCATTACCCTTTGCAGCGCTTTGCGGTTTTGGGCAGTGCAGTTCCTGTACCAGGCATTGATGCATCCCGTCAGGATGCTCTTGGTTGTGTCTCTGAAGAAGCCCCCTAGGATCTTAGGCCCTAAGCCGCCTGAGATGGATGAGACGACGACGTTGTGCTTTTTTCACCACCTGGTTGTTGTCGTTCATCCCAGGTGAGGTCGTTGGTCATGTGAACCCTCAGGAACTTGATGCTGTTGACCCTCTCCACAGCAGATCCGTCGATGGGCTCTTGTGCCTGCCTCTTCTTCCAGAAGTCCAACACGACCAGCTCCTTAGTCTTGTCGGCGTTGAGAGCGAGGTTACTGACCGAGCTGTACTGAGCCAGGTGGTAGACCTCACTTCTGTAGGCCATCTTGTCGCGCATAGCCTGGGGTCGATGAAAAATGTGAAAACCTCAAGCACGTCTCCCTCAGAGATGGTGGGAGCACTTGCTGTGTCGTCTGTGGTGTTTCCAGCTTTCTCAAGGAGGATTGTGTTGGCTCAGTTCAAAGTGGGCAGAGAAGCTGTTCAACTCGTCTGGTAGTGAGTCAGAGGTGATGGCCGTACAGCTGGGGCTCTCTTTGAAGTCAGAGATTGTGTGTAGACCTTTCCACATGCCGCGTGGGTTATTGGGAAACTTTGGGTTTAGCAAATGTGGGTGTCTCCGCTGGCTGGATCATTTCCATGTTCATGTTTTCACAAACATTTCCAAGTCTTTTCTAAATAACAACTGCACTGTCAACTACACAGGTCCAAATTTCAAGGTCATGTAACTAAGACGTTTGCTGACTAAAAACGTGAAAATGCAAACAAACTGATTCCCGGAAAACCTAAAACTGAACACATCATTTTCCACAAGAACATTCTGATTCAAAAACTTCTAATTCACTTGTTTGTTGAGTGTACAATTGTCCAAATCCAAATCGCTTGAGGGGTCTCTAAGCAACCCTTTGATCTGAAATAACTTGATATGTTTAGGCAATACGATAGTAATAGCTAAACTTTTCCCTCAACGTTTTTCCATGAAAATACCCCAGCCCTATAGTTGGTAGTGAATGCAATGTCCTCACCGTGTTGAAGTACTCCATGCCAGAGGACTTGAAGGCTTCTGCCACTTCTCTGGTGGTGACCACGCAGGACATGGGGTGCCCATTGCCAATGGGCTTGCCCATGGTGACGATGTCGGGCACAAAGTCCTCGCCCTGCAGCTGGAAGGCCCAGAAGTGGGAGCCAACACGCCCGAAGCCCACCTGGACCTCATCGGCAATGAATAAACCCCCGGCCTGATGGACGTGTCTGTGGGTGGGAGAGGGACAGTGCAGTAGTACAAACACATACACACGTCACACGCACACACACACACGCACACACACACACACACACACACACACACACACACACACACACACACACACACACACACACTCAGCCATTCCCAACGTGTCTATAAATGCTCTGCCAGTAAACCATATCAAAAATATCAAATGGCAGTTTGTGTCAAACCAGAAAGTTAAATCAACGTCTTTAACATTTAAACAAAAAAATAATAATATTACAGTTACATTTCAGGCATGTGGATTGCTTTCAGGCATACCATACTAGCTGTTACATTATGGATGCCTTACTGGGACAAACAGAGCAGAACCATCTCATTTCAATCATCATATCTACAATATACTGTATAATCAATTATATTGGAGCAACAGTCTGAGTAGATTGGTGTAAGCAATGTGGTGGAAACTCCTTCAAGTCAAGCCCATGCTTTCACAAATCTACTGCTTTGAATTCCATTAGGGGGATTGAGGAAGTGCATACTTTGGGGAGAAGGGTAAGAAATAGGAACGCAGCATGACAGTAAGTGGCGCTCTATTGAGAGTGAGTGAAGGCAGTCTCTTGTGTGTACATACTTTGCCACTTTCTGGAAGTAGCCCACAGGGGGAATGACCTGCCCACCACAACTCTGCAGCGACTCAGCAATAAAAGCAGCAATCTGCACAAGAGAAGAGTACATCAGAGCCTGACAACCAGCCACCACATTTGGCCAGTGGACATAAGAGGGGAGAAGCATTGAGAAATCCCCAGCAGGTGGTGTCCCAGCCAGGTATATCAACCTGTGGATTTCTCTCCTTCTTTTAGCAACAGTTGGGGGGGGGGATAAAGATTTCGGCCATCCTTTAGGCTGTCCAGACAGGCCCCCAGCCAAGGTGACCAAGATGGAAGCAGTCACATCAATGTAGACTGCTCAACAGTGTCAAAATGAAAAAAGGTTAAGGGGGACAAGGGGACAAAGGGGGTAAGAATGCATCATACACCAAAAGGTCCATTTTGGGTTGGTTTATCTTCTGGGATCTGCATATGAATCCATCCAAAGCTGTTAAAAGCATTTCCTTATATCTTCCAGGGTTGGCATCACGTCCATCTTGCTATTGAACTGGGCAAGATTGGCATCACAAAGCAAAGCTGGAGGGGACGGGAGGGGGAGAAAGGAAGATGAAATGATTATCCACTGTACAGGGAAAAAGGCAGACACCTTTGGATGCCTATGTATGGAGAAATGGTGATGGTAAATTGTTGTTTCATCATAACCTTTCTCCAATTCACCAAGGGCATGTACCGCAAAACATAGAGAAAAGTATCATACAGATTTTTTTAGGTCATTTCCCATGTAGGCCCAGACATACAGTATCACTTTTCTCTCTACATTAGCTAAGTACATTTAGCTTGGCATTTAGCTTTCTCTATAGCTCAGAGACATATTCAACTGATGTGAGGCAGACAATAGATAGCCAACCTGTCCTTGAACAAAACAATAACCTGCACACACTACGGCTATCCAAGACCGGAGTTGGCCCCTGCTTCAGACAGACAGTCATCTAAGGCCACGCTGATCACATGATTACTTTTGATCAGATTATTTTGATTATATTGTTTTTTTTTACCTTGTGGCCTTTCTCATGGGCCTTCTGTATGAGATCTCTGACGTCATCTGCGTATGCTGTTGAAGGGTCCGGGTGGTCTTCTCTATATTTGCCTCTGTAGATGTCAGGACTCTGGGCCTGGGGGCGGGGGGGCACAGCGGCATAGAGGATAAAGAGTTACATCTTCGAAAGCCATCTAATCTGGTGCTTCCCAAATAGTGGGTCACATTCCTACTGGGTACAGTTTACGACGGGGCAGGGTTTAAAAAGGCGGCTTTAAATGGGGTGGCTGTGGCTCAGGAGGTAGAACCAGCGTCTAATGATCGCTGGGTCGGCAGTTCAGCGGTTCAAACCCCGGCTGGCCATGTGTCAAGGTGTCCTTGAGCAAAGCACTGAACCCCTAATTGCTCCAGGGTCGCCGTCTATGTCGGACACCTTGCCTAGAGCATAACATACCAAATTCCAACAATTGACTGACAAGTTGATTGCATAGCAATAAAACAATTATTATAAAAATGTAAAAAAAAAAAAGATGATTGTCCTGAAGAGTCACAATAAAACTAAAAAGGTTTCAGTTAGGTCACAAAATGTATACTTAAAGAACCTCTTATCTATTCAAAACAATCTGAAGAGCATGGACACAAACAGCCATCACAGCATCCAGCAGACACACACATGCTTCTAACATTGCATCATCACTTTGTTAGATATTTGAGATCATGGAATATATCCTTCAGACATACATTTGTGAAGGATGTTACTGTTTAACAAAGTTGAATTGCTGACTTATCACTGGTCTATAACATACCTTAAGATTAAGGCAATGACAAATGACAAATGTCAAATGTGACCATGATTATATTGTATCTCTTAAGTTAGGGTTCAGTCCTCTGAGAAAGCGGTTGAGAGAGGTTCTCAAAACTTTTGGTTTGTTATCTTTGGACAAAAAAGTTAACGAGATTATTGTTCAATGTCATGCTAAAAAGTTAAATAGTCACATGCCTACAGTACTCAATCACAGACGCTGACTGTGCATATATGGGGTAGGATACGTTAACACTCTTCAGCAAGATAACACTCCATATAATATAATAACATAATATCCATTGCTGTATGATGTATCTTTGAACATGTAATATGTGTAGTGAACACCAAAGCAAGGTTATAAAAAAAGACTAATATCAGATTAACCAAAACATGCAATCTTGCCAAAAACTGTTTCGACTTCGACTACTGTAATTCAGTGGATGGAATAAGCGACAGTCGTCTTTTTACACCAATACCTTACTTACTCAGGCTAGAAATACAAGGTAATTTCTTACAGTCTATGAATAATGCATGCAAGGTGGTGAGACTGGCTGACAAGCAGTCATATCAGACATCAGCTGTGGCATCAACTAACTCATCAACCTACTCATCTTAGGTTCCCATAATGGAACTAACTTACACTGCTGCTGGTAATCCTGAAGGTAGTAAAAAAGGGGCTGTATAAGGGCCTCTTTTCCAAGTCAAATGTAACCATTTGAAGTTTGTGATATAGAGAACATTGATTTAGCCAATGGTAGAACTTGATATGTTGTAATGTGTTATTGATACGTATAAATAGGCACAATTTGTGTTATTCAATGGATCCCAGGACACCCTGAAAACAGTGAGAACAGAACCTTAGAGGACCCTCTTGGCTATATGCATGTCAATTGCCTTCCTACAACAAAGGCCTTTAGCAGTGTTTTTGTTCACCATCTCCATGGTAAACAAAAATAGTACCCAGAACCTGTTATTAGAATATGAACAGAACTGGAGCAAGGTCTGTGGGTTTCTTTGCTTACTACTTAATTACACCTGTTTCTGTCTCTGTCTCTCTCTCTGTCTCTGTCTCTGTCTCTCTCTTTCTCTCTCTCTCTCTCTCGCTCGCACGCACGCACACACCCACACACACAGGACACACACACTGTCCTGTCAAAGCCGGTGAAGCATGTTGAGTCATGATGTTTTCATTTTGCGGAGGCAGACAGAAGCACTCACCACATGAACAGATTGGCTCTGCTCTGCACCAGCCAGCTGGTGAAACTTATAGGGGCTGATGTCTATGAGTGATGAAACATGCCCGTGATACGCACTGCAAACACACAAGCAACGGTCAATGAAATCTCTGACAGAACGCAATATTAGGCTCTCAATAAGAAAACAACTGTGAAGTACTTTGATGACATTTACCGTGAATGTATATAGAGTGGATCATCGATATCTCAAAGAGGCACACGAAAACACACACACACACATGCAATGAAATATGGCCATACCACCCTCTCATACCCATGACAGCAAAAAAAAAATCAAACATATTGTTTAATCACTTCAACATGACATCAAATCAGTCTATTCACTTCTTATTCCTTTGATATCCCCATGGTGAATAACAACTACTAACTTTAGTGACACTAACTTTGCACTGGTGCAAAAAGATGAATAAAAATACTGTGGATTGATGCAAACTGTGGATTGATGCAAACTGATGCAAACTGCAAATAGATGAGTGCAAATACTATGGATTGATGTAAACTCGTGCAAATAGATTTGGTTAACAGTGTGACTTACTTGTCCAGCGTTATAATGTCTTTGTGGCCTGAATACTGCCAAGCCAGTCGGAGGGCGAGGTCGTTGGCTTCAGAGCTAAAGTTCAAACAGTAATTTTCACATCAGTTACTCAGTCACCACAGAATACACAGGCTTGGCTGTCACAAGCCCTACCTATTTGGAAAGGTTATGGTTAGGGTTAGAAAGCCTTACCATCTTAACATTTTATGTGTGAACTAAAAGCACTTAACGATTACAAATGTGAAATAAAATACACTCAAAAGCATTGGGACACCCGAACATCACACCCATAGGTGCTTGTTGAACTTTTCATTCCAAAACCATGGGCATTAGTATGGAGTTGGTCCCACCTTTGCTGCTATAACAGCTTCCACTCTTTCTACTCGATTTTAGAATACAGTTGCAGGGATTTGCTCCCATTCAGCCACAAGAGCATTAATGAGGTCGGGCACTGATGTTGGGAGAGAAGGACTGGCTCACAGTCGGCGTTCCAATTCATCTCAAAGGTGTTCGATGGGGTTGAGATCAGAGCTCTGTGTGCAGGCCAGTCATGTTTTCCCAGACCAAACTCGGCAAACCATTATGTCATTATGGACCTCGCTTTGTGTATGGGGGCATTGTCATGCTGAAACTGGAAAGGGCCTTCCCCAAACTGTTGCCACAAAGTTGGAAGCTTCAAGCATACAAGACTATAGAATCGCATTGTATGCGGTAGCATTAAGATTTCCCTTCACTGGAACTAAGGGACCTAGCCCAAACCATGAACACAGCCCCAGATGATAATTGTGTGCACATACTTAATGATGTAATCCATAATGTAATCCACCATAATTATGATGTTGTTCAACCGTACATACTGTACAGTATATAAACTATTCTGTGTTATGTTTATGCCTACTAGTCATCTGATCATGTAGTTTGAAACAGTCTTATTCATATCAGTCTTGTCTACCATCACTCATCTAATCATACAACTAACTTACTAACTTTAACATCAGTAATTCTGATCCAATTCTTAGAAATGACATGTTAATACAAGGTAGGGGAGAGGTAGGCTTACATGGATTCACTCTTCCCAGTATCTCTTTAGTATCTACAGCTTCACTGGATCAATGTGGCAAACATACACCTCGGGCTCTGACCAGTCAAAACCAGTGTTAGAATGTTCAGAGGGTCAAAAATAAATCGATACACCTCTTGCACTTGTACTTGAAAGGGTTTATAAAATGTAATATGTGTTTTTGGCCTACTGCCAAAATGTAGGGTTTTTGGCATTCACCTCAACAGAATGTGTCATTTAATGTCAGTTTCGATTGCATGAAGCCTTTTGCTTTGTTTTTATAATACCCAGCTTTTTGAGATAGACCTGTAGGGAGGGGTACGTATGATAGAACAATACCTTCTCCCTGGTACATCTTGTTCTCTAAAAGACTAGGTGTCTTCACTACTATACATTCCACAGCTGTGTGTTGGCAGTAAGCCAGCCACTACGGGTGTGACGACCTCACCGATGATCCTCATTGGTTGGCATTTCCTTTGCTATTTTCCCCTCTGAAATGTACTGTACTACAACAACATGCATGTCGATGGAAATGCTTGAGAAACCTTCATTTTTGCAATGACAACGTCGATCTTCACAGTGGAAGAGCTTGATTGCAAATTAAATGTTTATTTAAAAAAAAAAATGTTTTACCTTGTGACCAGGGTGAGCTCTCTAGGGGTTAAAATATATATTTTTAAAAACAGGTCACCATTCATAGCATTCTGTACATACCCAGAGTTTACGAAGAAGCAGACAGAGAGCTTGTCGGGCAGTGTAGCCTGCAGCTTCTGAGCATACTGGACCAGGTTGTCATGCAGGAAACGAGAGTTGGTGTTCAGCAGTTCCATTTGTTCAGCCCCAGCCTTCACCACTGTTGGGTGGCTGTGACCCACTAAGGAATCAATTAAGGGCACAGAAATAGGATTAGAATTGGTCTTCAACTTAAGGACACAGCCAAAGAGTTAGAATCTGTCCTCAAATCAAGAGTACCACCACAGACTTAGAATTGGTCATGTAAAGTAGTGGTCATGTAAAGTAGTGGTCATGTAAAATAGTGGTCATGTAAAATAGTGGTCATGTAAAGCTAATGAGTGAAAAGGAGCTGTATGATCTCTCTGGACACTTGGAAAAGAAATACTCCATTCAAGACTGAACCATGCAAAATCACCACAGTAAAGACATTTGTATTCCCTCATATCTCAGGTGTTTATTGTGCAAGATGCACTTACATTCTTTATACATATAGTATATAGTCCAAAACCGGACTAAATTCTTTAGTCAACTCTATTTCCCTAACAATTGGCTGTGTGGTGTAAAAAGGCACTGAGCACACACTTGTAATAAAGGCATGTTTTTAAAAATGTTTTTATGGCATAAATGTTTCATGGAGCCAATGCAAAGGCTTACTGATAATAGTTGTCAGAGAGAGGTATTTGAGCTGTGTGTGTGTGTGTGTGTGTGTGTGTGTGTGTGTGTGTGTGTGTGTGTGTGTGTGTGTGTGTGTGTGTGTGTGTGTGTGTGCGTGCGTGCGTGTGTGTGTGTGTGTGTGTGTGTGTGTATGTGTGTGTGTGATGTCATTGTCAATGTCAGTGAGTAATATGTTGTTGTCTGTGCTTACCATGGGCTACATTGTTAATGCAATCCAAGTATCTCTCCCCGTTCTCATTATACATGTACTGGCCTCTAGCTCGCACAATCTTGATGGGATCATGGCTGAAGAAGACCTTACAGGATGGGCTGAAATGGAACAGAATCTTAAAACATTGGTAGTTGAGGGGGAACAGTAGCATTCAATAGATACAATAAAGACAAACGGGTCTCTTACACAGAGAAGGCATACCCCAAGATTTTGCAATTTCTATATTGCAACATATATTTCAGCAACCAATGACTACAACTGCCTTGGCACAATAGTGGAATAACAGGTATAGAGTGGAATAGTGCACAATACACTTCTGACTTAAGCTTGTAATGATAAAATTAAGACTTTGGGGCAATGAAGCAGTTTGGTAGCCTGAAGTTTTCAATTTGCAACATAATCCACACAATTGTGCGGATTTACCTGCTGTTAGCCTACTACAATAAAGTAATATTGCATTAACTCGCTTGAACACATAATATAACAATTACAGTCAGTCAAAACATTTAATTGAATCCATTTCATGTCAACTTTCAGAAATATGTACGAGGCAAGTAGCCTTAAACCTATTTTAATTTGTTCAGGTTTTTACTTTCTTTTGAGTTATGAAATGAGCGATGACACGTCGTTGCCTAGGTTGAGACATTTGTTACATAATGTGTTTGGTAAGATGACTTGACTTGAGAGAACACTGATCTGCCTGAAATAACGCCTAGTTCGTCCATTTAGTTTTACGCATTGTGCGACTGTTCTGACGGTTCTATCCCCACAGATTAGATAGCTGGGTTGCATTCGTGTTAAAAAAACTTAACTTTATTATATTCACAAGTTGCAGAGTTTTGGAGAAACAGCAATATTCATGCAGATACAACGATTTAAAAAGGATGTCTTAAGCCTACCCAATGTGCTTCTTCCTCAGATCAATTGTCTTCTTCTTATCAAACAATTCCGCTGCCATCCTGACGCTCTTTAATTTGCAGACAATGAACCGTTGTCCCTCACCATCAGACGCCCTTTGTCAGCGCAGAACTGACTTGCAATGAAGCCTTGACTCACGCGCGTCCATGATTCCAGACGCACGCACGCCACCAGGGGCGCCACACACACGTTTTAATACGCTGCCTAATACTGCCCCCTACACTGTACCTACAGCCCCTGTGAGGTTCATTCAGGTTCACATTGAGAAGACACTTGACCTCAAGTCACACATGGTGACATGTGTGGTATAGTATAGTGGATAGTGTACATAGCCTGTATTTATGTAAACCAGCTCTTTTCCCTTCTTGTTTTTAGTTTTTTCCCCCCAAATGTCGTTGTTTGGTACCTGTACTACCGTATATCAATGACAATAAAGACCATTCATTCAAGAAGTTGACGCACTAAGAAAATAGTCTAGTCTATTGCTATCAACAAGTCAACACGGTGCGATAATAACATGAAATCATACTAAAAACAAGCTTAAGGGGCAGCAGTGACAATAAATAATGACTACAAAAAGATATTTGAAAGACTGCATTTATTTGGCTCCAACAGTACAGTCATATGAAATGGTTTTGAAATAATGTGTGCAGAAGTAATATCTCATGGCAAATTCAAATAATTTGCGATGTGTAAAAAAAGAGATACAAATACGCTACATATTGTGAAAAAACAAACCACAACAACAAGAAATGCAATTTAAGTAACTCAAAATCCATGAAGAAGAAGTGCACTCTTAGATTGAACTTTGACATTTGAGGGCTTACAACAACTAATGTACATTTTTTTTTCATGCTTCAGCTAGCTGAATTTTAAACACAACGCAAGGAGGCTGGTATTGGGTGTTTGGATCAGTGTCAGAAAATGGACACCTGAAAGGTGTAGGAAAAGACAAATACAGGGTGCTAAACAAGTGAGTATTTGGTTCCTTGTGGATTAAAAGGAAGTACCTGTATTATTATTTGGGGACTCTTTATACCAGCCATAATAAGTATGTTCATCAATCTAAGTGGCAGATTTTTTCTGATTTTGTTGCTTAACAGACAATCAAACATGAAACTTAATATATATCCAAACCAAAGGACCTTTTCACAAACATTTAACAAAGGTAAAAGGAGAACAAAAAAAATCAGCTGCACATTTACTGAAGATACAGCACCATAAAAGTAAAAAATATGTTACAAAGATTCTAAATAAAATACAGAGAGAAACAGAGATAAATTATGAGTTTTCTATAATGCCAGTAAAACGCCTAAAAGATAGATTTATGGACAGCAATTGAGGCTCAAATAAATCAAGCCAAATCTAGCCTCAAAGGGATTTACAAGTTTACAACTCAAACTTTAAGACTTGCAAATCAAAGCGTGCCCTTTTCTTTATCAGTGTAGTGGTACTTTTAATGAGGGGACAAATAAAACAAAATCTAAATCTGATAATAAATGTTTGTTAGCTGCATTGTGATGCTGCACACATCAACCAAAGTATAAATTGCACTTTTTGTCAAATGAGCACATATTTAAACTGCACATTTATAATCCATTATACATAACAAACTACATTCAATGCAAAGAGAGAGAAAGAGAGAAAGAGAGAGAACAATAATAATCATCATCATATTTATGCTTATTTACTCTGTTGGCCAGGTGCGGACGACCACTCAGTTGAGCCCATACAGTGCCTTGGAAAGTATTCAGACCCCTTAACTTTTTCAAATGTTGTTGTGTTATAGACTCAATTTAAAATTGATTAAATTAAACGAATTTGCCATCAATCCACACACAATACCCCAGAATGAGAAAGCAAAAACACGCCTGTACGACATACAGAAATACCTCATGTACATACGGTAAGTATTCAGACCCTTTGCTGACCCTCTGCATTGCATGTGGTGGATTTGCACTAAATGTAATGCTTTTTAGTAAAACCAAATAAGCACATTTCCAGTCACTTTCTTTACTGTATCACTTGAATTCATTGTTGCAAACACAATTATGCATATGAGATAGATTCTTTTCCATCACAGGATTATTTTTGGCCACTTGGTTAAAGGCCAATTGTGTAGAGTGACTGAGATGATGTGCTTTTTCCTCTCCATTATTTAACTTTGTAGATGTGTTTCCCCCAGGCTTCAGGGTCGCATTCCTGAGCAGTTTTGTTCCTCTCCATTTGCTCAGTTTGTAATGATAACCTGGTCCACACAGTGTGTAACTGATTCCTATGCAAATCAGAGACCCTATAAAAACAAAAATATGAATCCCAAAAGTACTATTATCCTTGCATTAAGATGGACTCAATTCAACTGATTGAGTGATTTGTTGATGACATTTTAGCATGTTAACTACTTTTAAGAGTGTCATAGCAAAGGGTCTGAATACTTATGTACATGAGGTATTTCTGTCTTTCAATTTTAATACATTGAATGAAATCTCTAAAAACGTTCTCATTCTGGGGTATGGTGTGTGAATTGACGGCAAATTCATTGAATTTAATCCATTTTAAATTGAGTCTATAACACAACAAAATGTGGAAAAAGGGAAAGGGTCTGTATACTTTCCGAAGGCATTGTAGCTTTTGACAGTTGAGCTGGAAATACAGTACATGTAATGTATGAGCAGATGCATGCCAATGTAAGGCCTGGGACGGACTTGACATAAAATAAGATGACCTCTAGTTAACACATCCATTTGCTTATGATGACAAACGTCCTTCACATTGCATGTAGTGTACCTGTGTGACATCTTGAGGAAACTGGTGTCAGGACCGTAGAAAGCTACCCCCATTTGATAAGGAATGCCTGTTAGAAACCAAAATGCCTTCTTTAAAAAAAAGAAAAATACAAAAATAAATAATGTACCACTTAAAATAGTGAGACAAATTTAAAAGTATATGCACAAACTGATTTTGACTGTTACATAAAAAAACAACAACTAGAAAGACACCTCTGTCTTATGGTTGTCATGGATAGGGAATACCCTCGGGAGCTTTTGCAAACATCTAAAGCTTATAGCACCATTCGACACCATAACAGATGACCTATAATACTTCTTCACAAGCATAAACTATTTAGTTGGTGGATGACATTGCTAGGGTAGGGATGGAGTGGTCGAATCTGTTTCAAACCAAAACATCTATATTGTGCTTGTATGAAATATAGTACACTACAATTTGCATAATATCAGCTATTATGTTCAAACCCAACAACATTCGGTTCCATACACTAAAATGTGACGTATGATCCACCCCTATGGTTTAAGTATTACACTTAGATTGACTATGTCAGTATTCTGGCTGAGGACATCCATGACGTTATGAAATGGATAAACAACAATGAATGGGAGCTGAGGCCCTCTCTTTGTTCCAATTGCTATGGAATGTGATGTAACTGGCAATCAGTCAGAACCTGGGTTACAAATGGAAGCATGACCATTCAACTGAAAAGAACACATACTGTATATTAATTCTAGGGTCTGTCAATGCCATACTGTCAATGCCATACACATACACGGTCTGTCTATCTATGCCATCTTCCATGTTGTTTGACAAAGCAAATGGGAGAATATGTCTTATCGTGTTGACATCCAGTTGAGACTCGTTTGACAATATCAACAATTTTCTTGTAAAAATGGACTTATTACACCAAACTTCACATTCACCTGCGAATGAAAGCATATTAATTGACCAGTTGAAAATGTAAAAAGCTTATTGTTACTAATGGATATCATCCTGCAAATCAACAGTGCATTAAATCATTGAAATGTCAAGCTCCAAGAACTTTGTCCATGCAGTGAAGCAAGCACATTGTAACTCTCCTATATCACACTCAACGACCCAGCAACGGACACGTACTCATCACAACATAAGATATCTCAATGCTGGCAAAGAGGATGAGCTTCTTCAAGTGTATATAAAATCAGATGCTGTATAACCCCAAAAATTACTTCAACTCCCAATTCCCTTTGTGTTATACACAGGAGATGACTATACTGTGTGATCAGTTGAAGCCATAATGTACATGCCATATCAACACCCAAGTAATATTAATGCTCATAACATATTAACATCAGTGCGCAATGGATGTTTTATGCTGCGACAATTTACATGACAGAGGTTACCATTCCGCAATAAACACCATTCCAATTACTCAAAGAATGATAGCAAGTTGTACATTTCTGATAAAGGAATGAATAACAAAAGCTTTAGGCACCAAAGGCTATTATATACAGAATACAATAAACAATAACAAATAAAAACAAGAGTAAAACATCAAATAAAAGACAAGATTTCCAATAATGCTCTCAGTAGACCTTGTAGTGCCACCCATTGAGATAGGTGGATGCTCTGTTTGGTCTCCATGGAGACCAGCGATTGGCAGGAGAGATGATTGGCGACTCCCTGCCATGGACCATCCCCTGCTCCGAGGGATCCCAAGCAGGCCCATCCGTTCCAAAGTCCTTGTAAGCCTAGCTCGTTTCCGATTGGCTGTGCACAGTGCAGTGAGCTTCTCAAACTCTTCTTTCTACTGACAAGTGGCCGTTGGAAGTGTCACTCATAATAGGCAGGGGGACGGGGGCCCTGGGACCCATACGAGTGCAATAGTGAATGCCTGCAGCTACTGACCCACTGCAGACCCCACCACAATAAAGAAAATCATCGAACAATCTTTACTTCCTGGAGAACAACTCTTTTCAAGCCACCAGCCATGGAGTGACTCCCTTTGGAAGATTAAAAACAAAACAAAAAAAAGAACACAATAAAATCACAAATTTAGAGCTCTGGATTTTCTTTTCTTTTGAGTGTGAGATTGACAGCGAGTTAGTGATTTTGCAGAAGCCGTAACATGTTTACCACACAACAATGACATTATGTATGTCCAGTACATATAAATATATTTTTGGAACAGTCCTCATGCTTTTGGGGCTGGGTGGAGGGGGTTGTTTTGTTGTGATGGAGTTTTTAGTCTTTTAAGCTAGTAGTATGGCATGAATGAATGGAGAACACAAACACCTAGCGTGTGGTGTTAAGAGCCCGTACGGATCCCTCCAACGCCTCCTCCTCCTCCACCTTCTCCTCCTCTTTCTCCACCTGCTTTTTCTCCTTTCTCCCCGTGAATCCGATCGGGCCATGACAATCCACTCTCAGCCAGAGCCTTCTGGCCATGCAAAGACTGGGACAAGTTCTGTGACCGGCCAAGGATCTGAACTCCACGATGCACATGTGAGAGTGACACACAGTTTCCACAAGGCGAGGTGAGTAAAAGCAGCTATGGCGTGAAACTTCAGGACCCCTTTGCTCCTCTTTTTTTTTCATTCATTGTACACATAGATTTCTTTTCTTTTATATGTTTCCATTTCAAAAAACTATAAATACCAAAAAAGAAGCATTATTTACAAACTCCATGCTTTTCGGGTTAGAGTGATCACTGCAACAAAAAACAAAAGAAAAGAGAGAGAGAGAGAGAGAGACAGAGAGACAAAGAGAGAGAGAGAGAGATGATGTAAGGGAGAGACATGGTACTAACACAGTTTCGAGACCTGACAAGGTGAGGAATTTCACACACCACTCACAAGTTGTTTTGAGGTGAGAGTTATATATAAAACCCATGCATAGGTACATTACGCCAATGCTGAATAAAGCTCTCAGCCGCACAAACATTTGCAGACGAGAATGTGTTGTGTCTGTGTGAGTGTGTTTTATCCTGTGATTTACAGTACATAATGCTTACCTTCTGCCAACATCCAGGCATTGGTAGTCCGTCTGGGCCCTGGTAAGGAAGAAGGAAGACGGGGGAAGACATTGGTGACACATTATAGTGACAAGAATTAGCTTAGAAACCATATCAATCTCAACTGATGGTAGGCCATGCCTGTGAATGATTCCTACACCTGAATGAATAAATGTACCACTTTTTGTTTACATGGAGTCAGAATTAAACATACCGTACAGTATGGCAACATGAACTCATTGTGCTTGCTAACCTATGCATATCTAACATTCAGTGCATATGAGCAGATCTAATATTTTGAAAACATGTTAAATTTACCCACAGCAGAGGTTCTAAATGACACAATCAGGATGTAATGGCAAATAGAATTCAAGTAATATACCTGTGTACCATATTTCAATGGATTTGTAATCATCATATGCAAGTTACCTACAGTAAAATGATCCTCATCATGCAATGATTGTATGGTGCCTTCTTCAAAATCAGAATATTCCGGGTTAGTTTAAGTCTAGTATAACAATAACTTATTATAAGTTTAAGTTTAAAATCATCAATGAGCCATAATTGCACAGGGTTCATAGTTCTCATGTATGTGAAAATGCAAACATGGAGCAAACACATCAACACTCATGAAAATCTAATTTGTGTACTGAACTTGTATGTTGAACAATGTGTGCATGTAATTAATTAATCCAGTCATTTATATACCGTACTATGTTTCTACTGTAATAGAAAATCAACAAGCTGTACAAACGATATGTTAGACAACCTTTTGCACACAGCCAATCATAAATTACATGCTTTGCTGCATTCCCCAACATCTCTAAAAACACACAAATAACGATTCTCCCCACAATCAAAACCAAAAAACTGTGAATATGTGTTGTGGCTGGCATTGGATGGTACTGTAGGTCCGAGGCAATGACTGATCTTACATCTTCTCTCCTCGGTCATGGTCTGGCCCCAATTGGTACAAATATAGAGGTAGGGTACAGAGGGGTTAACAAAGTCCATGGGTGCATGCTGTCACCACATAGATACTGGTCAGTAAAGAGGGGGCACTGAAGGATCTTAGACCATATCTGAAGATTGTTAAAGTCAGTTCAGGGACAGCACGAGTTAAAGGGAACTTTGTGAGCCGACAGTCCAATTAAAGGGGAAAGGTTGTTTCTATAAAAGCACCCCTGAATTAAGGGGAGAGGAATTCAATTAGAAGGATACATCTCAAGGAAGGATACTAAGAGATACTTTTCACGGCCATTATTAATAGTGTGCTTCTCCAATCAACAATAGGATGTGTATCTAAGAAGGGCTGCTTGCACTGAGAGTTTTAGTCAGGAAGGGATGTGTTGTGGCGTGTCTTATGTGATATACATGGATGTGACAATCAACATGTAAATGTGGAGGTGATTTAGCATCTGATCTGATGTCATTCGGTGACTTGAGAGGGTGGAGTGGGTGGAACTGATCCTCATGCTTGAAGCCATGCGAGGGTGATCCAAAATGGCTGCTCGGTTTCATTCAGCAGAGGGCGGAGAGTAGAGGTCAATGGTCAGAGGCATGCATGGGAGAGGTAGAGGAAAAGAGAAATACTGTACCAATTGGCACGGGGCATCCAGCCCGTCCAGACCAGGCTGCCCTGGCTCCCCCTTTTCACCCTTAAAGCCCCGGAAACCCTGTTCGTAAAGATGACCTGGGAGTGTTACTGGGAGAGAGGTGGATGGCGCTACCCTGTGCGTCCCCCTTGGCTAGGAGTACACAACAGAAGGGGAGAGAGGAGCTGCCTTGTGACCTCCTGACACCAACCAGTCAGCCCATTCATTTTCTTGTCTTGATTTACTTTGAGACAGCCAAATAGGACTCTACAAGGGCAGTATGATTGGTTAGATGTAGCCTTTTATAAAGACATTTAAGGCACAGTGTGTAATTTCATCTTGGTTCTAAGGGTGGTTACCTCTGAATTACAGTGGCTGTAACATTGGCCCTTCATGGCAAAAAAGTACAAGGGCAGCACTTTGGCTGGAAATGAAAATTACAGTTGGTGTCTTTAGGTATACATGGTTGACTTTCTCAGGGCTGGTAGGTGCCAGGTTAGCCAGAAGGGGGCTTCTCCCTGTTTGGGCTGTTACCGCTGCCTTACATCGCTAGGAGGCGATTTCCAACTTAGCTGGGACATACCAATGGGCAGGGTGCATCTAATCCAGGGGCACCCTGTTCTCCTTTCTCCCCCTTGGGCCCTTTTTTGCCCTTCTTTCCCTTCTCCCCCTGTGGATACAATGGTTTGGTCAGGTCAATAACTGATCATTGTTTTCTCACATTATGACGAAGGGTGAATATTCTCTGAACCCAACGAGAACAACTATTTGTGGTTCTTCTGTGTTCCTTTTTTAAAATTATGCATATTTATCTTCTATTTAGAAAAAAGAAGAAGGAACACACTTAAACTGTCCACAATGGTCGCAATCGTTGGATCAGAACATTAAGGGACGACAGCATCATTAAAGGGGAGAGATTAAAGGGGAGGCTATTGCCCACAGAAGGAGGGAGGACATACATATCAATGTTAGATAGGGAGAGGTACCGGAGGAGAGGATCGGGAATAGGAGGTCTAGAGCATTTCTTAGGAGAGGAGGAGGAAATGGTAAAGGTTTGGTCACGAGGGACTTAGAGGGCACAGGGGAAGAGAAGGAGGAGCAGGGAAACACCGCCACCCCACCAATACAACAAGAAACAGTCAAAACGGTATCCCTTCTGACAATTTACAGTTCCGTTTCATCTCAATCTTGTCTGGAAATGAATTGACAATATTTAAGATTCATCAGTTAATTTCCTGAATGTAACTCGTCAAACCAGAATAAGCCCCAACCCTGTTGCAAGTCATTGAGGTACACATGTTAGAATAACCAGAAAGCAAGCGCGGCTTTGACAGCTGTGAATAAACATAGACTTAGGCAAGTATAAACTGTGAAATATATGGTTTCAGAATGCATCTCAGAAACGTGGAGGATAAAAGTGGGGGATATTAAAAAATTAAGGGGGTAGTTCAATGGTGAAAATATTGAAGATGCATGTTATCTTACTCCTTGTATTTGCTAGATATCGTGTACACAGACAGAAGAAGTGCATTAAAGCTGAGACAAATTGAGCATTCAGCTAAACACTAAACACACACACACACACACACACACACACAAACACACACACACACACACATACACACACACACACACACTCAGTGTTATAAGCCTTGTTAACTGGCCAGGCTCTGCACGCACACTCAACGACAGACTAGACTAGAGAACGCAAAGTGGGATGTTAGAAGGGTAATGCACATGCATGGAAACTGTAGAAAACAATGCAAAGGTGAGTTACAACTGCCTGTTGTCAATGGACTAAATCTCAATTTACTTTTTGTCATTTACTTTAGATATCTCACTATCAGTATACTGTATATACACCTAAACATATAAATAAATATATAAATATTTAAATTATATATAAATATATATATGTTGTAAATATATATATATACCTGTTTACTAAGAAATTAAACTAAAACATCAAATCATTTGATTCAAATGATTTTGATGAATGAGATGAGGCAAAATATTCAATGGTGGAGAACAAAAGTAAAAGAAAAAAGGAAATTGAGAGAATTGAGAATGGAATTTAGATGCAGAGCAAATGTGCATATGTCTAGGGTAGTGATCCAATCAGACTCACTTTAACACCCTGGTTGATGGGTACAGTGAGCGCATATGACCCTCAAAACTACAAAGCACAAGGAAACAACACGATATCCCTATAAAAGTATCAGCAATGTGCTCGGACACTTCATTTACATAAAACCCAATGATAGTATGTCAGCTGCGTCCTCTAGAAGACAATCATAACTGTCATATGTGCACCCCATTCAATCAAAGTGTTATTGAGCTTTGTAGTTGATAAAGGGGAATCCGCTATGCAAGACGACATAGTCCCTTCTCACTCATTGTCCATTGACACCAGTGCTTCTCTGTAACGTTATGGGGATGATAGTCATTCCCTGAGGCAGCAAATCTACATCTACCTTTTCTCCTCTTTCCCCCAGGTCGCCTTTCTCTCCCCTTAAGCCTGGCAACCCCTGTAAAAATACAACTCCAGTTCATTACACTTGGCCTAGGAGTGTATCTGAGAACGATCTAGGAACAGGCCTGGGAGAAACATCAGTTCCTTCTCTGTCAATGTTTCACCTCTTTTCAGTATAAAGCTGGGAGACGAACAGAGAGAAGTAGAGGAGAAGACAGAGAGAAATCAAAGGGGTGCGCACTATGGAGGGATTGTGAGAAGTCAGACAAGAGGGGGAGACTGCTGCCATTTACATACTATATATTTGTGATAAAATACAGTATACGTTGTAACATACACTCTTTACGTTGTAAAAGAGTGCATTGTCATGTTCTTCCTCTTGAAGAACAGATGAAGGAGAGTTTGGGATATTACAGGGTAGATAGATATCACAGTTTTGATGGTGAACAACAAAACAGCTTCACTCACATCCAGGCCAGGTGTTCCAATAGCTCCCTGGAAAAAAAACAAAGAAAACAAGGATGAGTCTTTTCCTCGAAGATGCCCCGAAGATATACAGTGCCCTTTGTCAGTAACGGGACAATGAAGCAGTTCTTCATGTTGCTCTATACTCCAAACGTTTGGATTTCAAATCTCATATGTGTTAACCCATTTAGAAATGACAACACTTTTTATACATAGTCCCCCTATTTCAAGTCACCAAAAGTAATGGGACAGATTCATATAACGTCCAAACCTATATTAACCTTATAGGAATTACAAATGAAACTAAAATCACTGTTTACGTTGCTAGTGTGTATTCCAAAATGTTAAGTCTATGTAAGTAAATAACAGGCCTTGTGTGTAATTCATATACATATTGCTGGTTTGTTATATGTCATGTTCTATTGGATAATGTTGTGGTATTTGCACTTACAGGAAGTCCATAAGGTCCCCTTGGCCCAAGTTCACCTGCTGCTCCTCTCTCACCCTGACACAGACACAAACAGGTGTTACACTATCATGCACAGACAATCTACACATTAACACATTGGCTGAGGTAGTAGATAATGAGATATACACATCTCCAATTAGGGGCAAATACTATGTTCATTTTCATTTTCTTATAAAACAGCATCTCAACACTTTTAGCACATATCCTGAACTGAAGGTGGTTGTCGGACTGAACTATTGAGAATATCTTTATTACACATGCATATGGCACACCTGTCAACAATTTAAGCAGGTAAACCTCTCACCCTTTGATATCTTTACACAAGCTACGTGTTGTCACTGTTAATCTATTGCATTTTAAATAAGGCTCATCCACGCTACAGTATAAGGGATAGGATGAGGATTAGGTTTATATACTTACTCTGTCTCCCTTTGGCCCGGCTGGACCGGAAGGTCCAAGAGGCCCGTCCATACCCTGCAGAGAGGTAGAGGATAGGGTTAGGAGGATCCCTATTTAAAGCCCAATGCACACGCCGTGCGATTTTGTCGCTCCGCCGCATTCGATTCCATTGTTTTGAATGAGACAATGCACACGGCGTGCGATGCGATATTGTCGCACAACAACATTCGATTCTCAATTCACATTCATTCATTCATTGGTGTGAATTGAGAATTGAATGTTGTCGTGCGACAAAATCGCACGCCGTGTGCATTGGCCTTAAGACTACTTTGAAGAATATTTTGGTCAGACCCTATCCCTATATAACGTCATGTTGATCACTGCCCACCACAACCTTTCCTGAGTGGGGAGGTGAACTACAATGTCAGCTGCCATGTTTAACAGGACATGAACATTTTCATATGAAGGGCATATGGAATGACACCAGTACAGTAACTCATTTGATTGATTGACTCGCCCGTCCACAAACCCACAATATTATGCACACAGGTCCTATACACAGCACTGCTGCTAGTTCTCATGCATTGACCACAAGAGACGATTCTAATAATAACACTGAAGACAGTCACATTGTTAATGTATGAGTGAGCGTTAATGCCGTGTTAATGGTACCACCCATAGACAGACATACAAGAGCCATGGAATGCCTGCTGACACTACTTTTTCACGAGTCACTGTCTTGTTCCTGCTGTCATCCTGCTGGACTTTTGAACTTTCGATGTCCGGAGTGAAAGGCAGGTCGAAGCTGTTGACTTCCAAATAAGATTATAATATAATAATATCCGATATACCGTATTCAAACTGGGCGCACAATCTCTTCATGAGTAAAGAAGGTTGTAGACAATACTCATTCAGCAGATCGAAGATGTCAACAATGAGCTCCAGGGCAAAGAGGAGATTGTGATGGGAGGAAGGGAGGTGGGAGGAGGGGGGGGGGGGGTCGAGAGGTGGAGCTGGGTCACATGACACTCACCCTAATTCCGAGCTTGCCGTCCAAGCCGGAGGCTCCCTGCGCGGTTATGGAGGTATGAGTGACATGAACAAGGTGGGATTAGTACAAGATGAACACAGTGAACACAGACATTATTGGCGTTATTGGGACAGGTGAGGAGAAAAGAAATACAACAACAAAATGACAAGGGGAGGTTGAAAAGCTTGCAGCAAGGGCAGGCGAAGAGAGAGAGACAGACACATGAGAAGTAGACAGACAGACAGACAGACAACACAAACATACACAAGCTATGTTGTGCAGGAATGGACACTTAAGAGCAGGAGGACAGCAGACCAGAGGGCTGAAAGCAGAGGAGAGGGGTTTGAGGGGTGTAAGATGGAAGGACAGGGGTTGGTGCGGTGAGAACGCACGATGCCCGGCTGTGTGTGGTACTGTACTTACGGGGAGGCCCAGGGGTCCTCTGTCCCCCTTGTGGCCAGGCTCCCCACGCACTCCTTTCACACCATGCAACCCAGCCTCTCCCTAGGGGCAAGAGGGGAAGAGACTGGCTTAGGGACAAGGGGGGTAGAGTGCTACATTACCGTACAATTTGGAAGACATACAGTATAGGCTACTGATGTTCAAGTTCAATTGCCTAAGAATAGTTGTCACCAACCCTGGTTATGGAGAGTAGTACAGGCTTTTGTTCCACCTCAACACTATGACACCTTTTCCAATTTATCAACTGCTCCTCAAAAACTTAAAGGTGTAAGAGCTCCACAAACCTACTCCAAGTAGGGAGTCTAGACCTCACATTGGAGTTTGCAGCATGTTACAAGGAAAGGTATCATTGGTCATGGTAATTAGGTCACGGTTTACATTAATCTACTGAATCAAGGTGCATGTTACTTGTGGGCATGCATTATTATTGAAGTAAACGCAAGCTGTCTCTTTAGTTTCTCCTTTACCTTTGGTCCAGAGAATCCATGGGGACCCTGCAAAAAACAGATTCAAGGAAAAACTCAGTTTTCTCACTGTACACATTCACTTGACCTATCAGCTTATTGACAAGGGAGACACAGATTTCAAACAGCAGTCTATAGAAACTGTCTTAGAGGAAGCTATGGGACTGATATGATCTGATCAGTGGACCCTTAACAACCAGAGTTTTACTGTACGTCTGTTGTTTTATCTAAGTAGGTCAATGTGGGCAAACACTGACCCGGAATAATACAGTGAAGACAAATTGGCCTACATTGCTTAATAAACACACAAGTGACAGGTGTACAGTGAGGATGTTGTTGGAAGTCCCTACACACCGATAACCCATACTGTTCCAGAGTGGACCCCTGACCCTGCCAGTGTAAGGTTGGAGACTAGATGTTCTGCTGAGTGATGCTTTGGACACGGGGGGAAATGCTCCTTAAACATACTTTATGAGTAGGAAGTGTTGGAATTACCCAGACAGAACATAATACACCGAAACGTGAGAGGACCGATCGTTTCCTCTGAAAGCACTATGACATATATTGAGGTAAATATAATGACCTCAACGTCAACACAACCAGGGGTGTTTTATTATATATTTCATTGCCTATTGTTTCATGTTACTTAATATTTGTAACATCAGTACAGCGTCAACTGAAACACCCAAACAAATATTCTAAAATGTACTAGTTGATCCCAATAGCCAACCATTGTCTCAATGTCCATGATGTTGATGTACATTTACATTGTATGGACGTTATGCCTGATAGCCCCTGATGCATACATTTGCTGTAGTTTATAAAATGTGGTAATAGGTTGTGACGTTAGAATTATAAGGTTCTATCTCCATTTTTGGTCAAAATTGAGTTTTTTACATAATCTGATCCATTAGGTGTTTATTAATCCATACTTTGCAAAACACCTTTCTACCTCTCATCCCTTCTGCACCTCTCTCACCGCCCCGTCATCGTTCTAAGATCCAGTGATCTTGTCCGACTCACCATCCCCAAAGCCCGTACCGTAGTCGGGCGCAGCGCTTTCCGGTTCGCTGCAGCACACGACTGGAACACCTTACAAAACACCCTCAAACTCACCACCCTCACCTCACTCACTGCTTTCAAACAAATCCTGCAGCGAACCATAGTCGATCAATGCACCTGTTGATCACCGTCTCTCACCCATCCCATAACCCATCACTGCCTCATTTTAAGTACCACTGCTCCACTACCCCCGCTATCCCTCACCTCCGCTCTTCCTCACCCCTACCTCCTCCGTCTCTCTCCCCTCTCTCTGACTGTTAGTATTTTAATGCATCTGTATTTGCCAGTGTTTTATTGTTTTATTGTTTTATTGTTTTATTGTTTATTGTATTACTTAACCTTGTTTTATTTCTAGCTTCCCATCCCCCCCCCAAAGAGCCATTGCTTTTTGGTCAGGCTGCATTTGCAAATAATAATTTGTTCTTACATGTTTGCCTGGTTAAATAAAGGTAAAAAAAAAAAAAAAAAATGTAATGCCTGTGTGGTGTTATTTTTTTTAATGTTGACCTTTTTTAGTTTGTAATTCCTAAAATACAAAGGTTCCATCTCACAAAACATAATGGAATGTAAAAACGTTGACGCTCAATATCTCTGAACTGCCCTAAACGGAGATAGAACCTTATCATTCTAAACGGAGATAGAACCTTATAATTCTAACGTCACCAGGTGTTGTTCTAGTGTTGAGGAGGGGGCTACTCACCATGGGGCCTGGGGGGCCGTGGGGCCCGAGTGCTCCTGGGGAGCCAATGATCTGTACAAAAAAGAAAGATAGCCGAATCATGTCATACAGTAACATTGGTATGTGTGTCAGCTAGCTGTGTTACATTCACTGACGTGGATTAGCTAGTTCTAGTTACCCCCCCACTTACCCCCCTACCCCACAACAATTCTAGCCTTAGTGTAGTTCCGTGGATCCTTTCACAAACCTTTGGGTTTGTATGATTCTAAAGGGTGATATTTATTCATGTCACTTACCGACGGTCCCTGAGGACCAGGAAGACCTGAATCTCCCTTATCCCCCTTTAGTCCGTTGACACCCTGGGAAACAGAATATTAATATGGTTCAACAATGCACCCAAGGCCTCTACACATCTCATATATACTGTATATATGATATTGTTGTACACAATAAGTCTGAAGCGATTGGTGTCAAAGATGCGGTAGGATAAATCATGCTATTGGTGACCAGGTAGCTGCCAGTATAAATACTTATTGGCGATGCTTTAGGTTTAGTGGTTGGACTCTTACAGGTAATCCAGGTAAACCGATGGTTCCTTTGTCTCCAGACATGCCAGAAATTCCTGTGTCTCCTTTGGAACCTTTGTATCCCTAGGCAGAGGTAGAGAAACCAGGAGGACTATCAAAATGTACCCATTGACATCAACATGTGATTTGCCCAAAATTCTGATTTGCATGCAAATATTAAATTAGGATTACATGAGTGTAAGAGAGAGGACATTTTGGGTCAACCTACCCTCTCACCATCCAGTCCAGGGAGGCCAGGCATGCCTTGATCCCCCTGAAATCCAAAGAAATGCTGTGCAGTTTAAGAACTGCCAACACAAGGGCCCAATCCCAATTCACTCCACGGCCCTTGTAAGGATAATGCATTCGTGGAATGAGCAACACAGCTAACTGTGTGGGTAGCGGCCCCCCAAAAATCAAAATCCCCCTACCCACACTTTTAGCTGTGTTGCTCATTCCACAAATGCATGATCCTTACAAGTTGTACCTCGTTGTAAAGGTGACTAATCAGGCTTTCCAACGATATAAAATACAATACCAATTGGTATTATTAAAGGGGAGGAATATTCGACCGAAATAACGTTTCCAAACTTTTTTTGAGGAGTTTATAATGAGTTTATATTAAATGATTGATTACCTTAATACCCTGTGGTCCTAATGGTCCAGCAGGCCCTGGTGGACCCTAGATAAACAGAAACAGAGACATTCTACTGTCTTTACCATCATTCTGCACACACACTGGGACTCATAATGCTGGTGGTAATTCAAGTGGTGAATTGAAATTGTATCAATGAACGTAAAATAAAGAATGTTCATTAACTGAATTCCAATTAATCTCTTCAATTAACTGAATTGACAGCGACCTGATATATGTAGACACAAACGTGCGTACAGATGTTAGGAATCACACGATGGAACAACCATTACATATCCACATGGCACAACAATAATGACGGACAAAACAATCACAATAATACCAACACCAAGGTGACAAAGGCATAGATGATGTAGATGATAGGGCCGCTTTTTTTTTGGCTTAAAATTGTCTCCAGCTTCTTCTTAAATGCAGGCCTACTTTCTATGGGATTAGTGACCACAAACTTTATTCAGGAATGGTTATATATTTCAAATACATTTAATTTAAAACAGCTGGAGATGAAATCAAAGGCCTCAAGTTCCTTGCAATTGACCCTGCATGTTGCATGCAGTGTTGAAAAAGTGGTAATAATAGTGATCTCTAGTACTAGTAATAGTTACTCTTCATTATTACCACAATGTACACATTCATCTGTTGATAAAAAAAAAGTATAGAAACCTACATTCCAGATAACGTACACAACTATGACAGATGCCATATGATGTTCTGCACTAGTGCACGTTGTAAGGCCCAAATGACACCGGCTGCGTCAACCTTACCTTACCTGCGCGGCGCGTGTGAGTCTCATTTAGGCGGCCCTTCTAACAGGTTGTAGCAGCCCCACTGGCTGCGTGAGAGGCACTCTCACGCGCGCCTCACGCTGACTGCTGCTGCTCGCTCGCTAGAGAGTAGAAGGCTCGCCTATTCAGCGCGTGTTTTTCAGCGCGAGGCCGACGTGAAAATGATCTACCAGCAACATAGACTACAGTTTCAATGTCTACATCTGTAAATATATATATATATATATTTTTAAATCAACACTTCCGATATCTGTTTCAAAGCAGCAACCCCACGTAGACTATAATTAATTATGTTAATAAGTTAAAAGAACATCAGGTGAAGGGCAGTATTTTTCCAGTGATTTCTCCCTCTCTCTTGCCACGGCAATATTGTGTCGTGTGAAATGACATGTGTGTGTGTGTGTGTGTGTGTGTGTGTGTGTGTGTGTGTGTGTGTGTGTGTGTGTGTGTGTGCGTGCGTGTGTGTGTGCGTGCGACTGCGTTCTGCTTGGTTTCACTTTTCTAATCGCTCATTAAGGACGGATGACAGCAGAGACTGAAGCCAGAACAATTCATAATGAAATGAAACATTCTTATCTTATTATCGATGGCCATTATCAAGGCAAACTCAATTTACAATGATAGGACTGGTGGCAGCTCCGTATCAAAGAACGGTAGTCATTATCCCCCCAGTGATATCTTAATTAAGATAATGAAAGTGGTTAAGAGACAGAGGTGAAAGAGAGGGAAATAGGGACAGCGAGGAGAAAGAGAGGTAGAGTGCACAACTAACAAACCTGCGTGCTGTACATCAAATCAGTTTGAGGGGGAGATTTTAATGAACCTAAAAACTTAACTGTGAAATTGGACTTTCAAAGACGAGGTAGCCTACTCGTTTCTGTGTACTGTCATCTTGGTGCGTTCTTCTAGCATGAACATATAATGTTATCTTCCTCTACCCTCCCATCTTTCTCTCTCTTTCTCTCTGCATATCTCTGTCTCAGTGTGTGTTGTGTGTGTGTGTGTGTGTGTGTGTGTGTGTGTGTGTGTGTGTGTGTCTGTGTGTGTGTGTCTGTGTGTGTCTGTGTGTGTGTGTCTGTATGTGTGTGTGTGTGTGTGTGTCAGGGTTTCCGTTAGAAAAAATTGCCGCCGGACATCGTGTCCGGGAAGATTTCGATTTACCGGACAAACGTGATATATTCCGGTCATCATATTAAAATATAATTTTTTTTTTTTTTTTGAAATCATATTTTTTCCCCCAAAATCTAATATAGCTGTTTGTCGCGGTGATTACTGTTGTGTAGCGGCCTATATATGCCATTTAATGTCTATTTCTCATCCGATACGATTAGATGCGAGCTATATAATATATAATAATATAACATGATTCGCATGCGCGCTATGCCATTATGTCCAGCGCTGAACGGGCGCCTCACTGGGAACTGAACAGACAGCATCGATCAATGAACGGACTCCACATTACGTTAACTGAAGTTTGTTAAATTGTTTGGGATTAATGTGAGTTTTCTATTTTCTCTTTCCAGTTTTACCCTTTTTTAATCAATAAAACAACGTTATTTCTATAACCAGGGGGGTGTTCCATCAACGTCGCTAAAGGAAAATCTAGGCTTATTTCGTTAAGTCTCGCGAGACTCTTAAAAAGATCCAGGCATATCTTGATAGATCTGGCGAGACTTGTCAAAATAAGCCTAGATTTTCCTTTAGCGACGTTGATGGAATACCCCCCAGGTCTCGCTGGTTGGGAAGGCATTTAGTTTAGCTGCCTGTCAAATCATACTTAATCGGACTCGGGAGTATGACAATGAGGAGAACTGTTTATTGAGAAACAATTGTTTGAAAAGCTTAGACTGAAAGTTAGTGCCCTGGTCAGATTGTATAACAAGAGGAAGACCGAATGTGGAAAAAAACGTTGTTAAAGCTTTCACCACTGAGCTGGCTGATATGTTACGCAACGGAACAGCTTCGGGAAAACGAGTAGCAGCGCACATAATAGTGAGCAAATACTGACTTCCACTTTTAGTCCTAGGCAAAGGTCCAACACAATCAATTATTACACGTTCAAATGGCTCCCCTATAGCAGGAATGGGATGCAATGGTGCGGGTGGAATGGATTGATTAGGCTTACCCGCCATCTGACAAGTATGGCAACAGCGGCAGTGCTTGGCAACATCCGCCTTCAGTCCGGGCCAAAAGAAATGTTTCAATATCAGCTGATAAGTTTTAGTTATACCTAAATGTCCTGACCACTGGCTCTCATGTGCTACAGATAACACCTGTTGTCTATAACCCACAGGCACAACCACTTGTTTTACAGTATTCCACTCACAACCATTTGCATTAGGAGGAGACCATTTACGCATTAATATCCCATCGTTAAGGAAATAAACTACGTTGCCCCCTATTTCAGATTCCTCACTAGCTGCATGTAAAAAACATTTGTTTAATGACTGATCAGCTACTTGAGCAACACGCAATCGCTCGCCGGTTACAGGCAGAGATAGGCTGTCAGCGGATGGTATGGTAGGACTCGGGGAGGATGGTAACTCTACCACTTTCTCCCTGGGAGAAGCTGAAACAATCGGGTTCTCATCCCTTTCAGAAAAGGCTTGCATAATCACAGAGAGAAACATCGCTATCCTCCTCTCTGCCTCGACTCGATTGTGCACGAGTTATAGCGCACACCGGAAACAACTGCTGTTTCGCATCTCCAGCCTACACATTAGGAGTCATCATCATGCCGGTGTCAAATCATATCATAATAAAAGAAATACATAGCCTATATATTCGTCTTTTTTAAAATAGAAGGAATCAGAATGTGAACTTTAGCGAATTGTATTCAAATTGTGCTTAGAGGGAATTATTTTCACCGGACATTTTGTCCGACGAGTTTTCAATTTGTCGGACTTCAACACATTTTACCGGACAAAGACCGGTAATTACCGGTTAACGGAAACCCTGGTGTGTGTGTGTGTGTGTGTGTGTGTGTGTGTGTCTGTGTGTGTGTGTCTGTGTGTGTGTGTGTGCACGCGACTGCGTTCTGCTTGGTTTCACTTTTCTAATCGCTCATTAAGGACGGATGACAGCAGACCGAACCCAGAGCAATGTATAATTAAGTGAAATTAAACATTATATTATTGATGGCCATTATCAAAGGCAAACTCAATATACAAAGATAGGGCTGACTGTAGCAGCTCACAGCACTTCTAATTCACCACAGACTGAACTTGCGCCTATATGTAATGTTCCCATTCTAATGTAAATTAGATAGTTCTCGATAAGCACACCTCTGAAAACAGAACAGAAAACCCGCTATTTGAGACACGCGCCGCTGAGGTAGACGCAGCAAACACGTGGCCAGTGAGGACGATGCTGTAAAAAGTCCAGCAAAAGTTTCCTCCACGCACAGGTAAGGTAAGGTAAGGTGAGTTTTAGGCGTAAGAGTTGGACATTGGAATAATTTGCTGCTTACTGGGTCCACTGTCCTTCTATGACCCCAAGATGTGATACTGTATGTACAATGGACCTATCGCTAAGCCACGCCCCAAAATAGAAATTGTCCAATCATATCACAGCAAAAGTCACTACAGGCAGAAAACTCGGATAAACAACTCGCAGATATCTGATGGTGAAAAGCTTCTAGACTAATATTCTTGTCATCTTTAAAAAACATTACTTGCAGTGGTAAATCAGAAATCTGAAAATGTCCAACTCCCGCCATTGTAAGTAATTGAATGTCATTCAGTCATGGTCGGTCAGTCAGTCACTGTCAGTGAAGCGTTGTTTGTTTGTCAGAGTTTTCAAAGGGGGCGTGGCTTAGCGATAGGTCCATTGGAAGTACCGTACTTGTTACTTCACACTTCAATATACTTACTTCTTACTCTTAAGAGACCACACCCCAGTTGGATAGGCTGACTCAACCTCACAGAAGCACAGACCTCATAAACACATCATTTACAACTCAATGTCGTCAGCCAGAGTTAAGCAACAATGTGTGGGTAATTATTTGTTAGGGCAAGGAACTGTACATGGAGCAGGGTGGGGCGAGGTTGGAGTTGGGTCCATGCTAGGTCAAAGGTGCAGCAATCATCACAGTACATACACAGACAGAATAGGGGTGATTTACCGTTACTGTAATAGTGGTAATCTTCTGTAGATGTCCAAGGAAGCCGACGAGAGATAAGATAATTACGGGTTATGCACCAAACAAACCTATGCGTCAGTATGCTTTTTGTTTGTCCTCCCACAGTATTCTAACAATGCTAGCCTAACATCCCAACTGCAAGCAGATGAACCGTACACTCAGATGGGTGATGGCCAACTAGGTAAACAAGTAGTTGCTCCAATCTGATTTATCAAGATTAGACTTTGTCACTTCTGCTTCAAAGAGGACATAGTATCATATATTGCTTTGTATTCATATTTGGACTCAAGCACCAAAGTACAGTAACTAGATACTGTGTATGTTGATTCTAATGTAAGAACCATTTCTACAGTATGCTGGCTGTGGTTACATGCAGACATGTATATTTGTTGGATCCATAGCACTGTCAAAGAAATGTGACATGGTCTGGTCAATTGGTCCGCAAGTCGGTATCCGATTTAATGTTCAGACTTTTCTTTCGAAAAATATAAACTATATTTCAGCATTGTTGAAAATCAATGACACACTCGCTAATCAGCTAACACAGCTTGTTTTGTGAGCCTGCTAACAATGTAAAGTAGTGTTAGTTAACTAGGTAGCAGTGGGGATTACTCACCGAATCCATTGCATTGCAGTATTTTGGCTTGACTAGCGAGTTTGTGTTGTAATTTTCAACAACGTTGAAATGTATTACCGTGTTTCAAAATAAAAGTCTGAATATTTTAATTGGTTGCCGACTTGGGGCCCAAATGACCAGCCCGTGTGACAAATATCAAAAGTTGTTTAAAGCAGAGATTGAACAGAAGGTAGACAATTCTACTAGACAATCATGTTCATGTAAACATCAGTTTCACAGTGTTTCTGACCTGTAAAGCTTCTTGGATGTTTCCATTGTAGTCGATGATTTCCGTCGCTCCTTGGTCACCTTTCTGCCCAGGGGGGCCCTGTATCAGGGTGACAATAACATGTACTTCTGAATCTGAAAAGTAAAGGTCTCAAGCTACAGTACCATATTATTACAATTAGCACTACAGTATGGTGCATCTTTGAGTGAACATCAGGGGAGGCTGGTGGAATCATTGTAATGCATGGGATGGAATGAGGAATGGTGTCAAACACATTCTACCTCCATCAGCTTCCACTGATGAACATTCATAATTGTCTGCGATTGCGCTTTTCATTCTGGCTCATGTGCATACAGGTAACAGACAGACTAGACTGTATGCTTATGTATTGATGTAGGTATGTATTTGAGTCTAGAGCTATGCCTATAGAGACACCCACTACTCACACATCACCCTCAGGCACTTTGCTCAACCTATGACAGTTCCATCAGTCAAAGCTGGATCAGGAAGTGTGGTAGTACTTAATGTACTTATACACTGCCCCCTGCTGGTATTGAGCAGACAGTGCCCTGGATAATGAACCGATTGCAAGCGCAGCGTTTCCATTAAATAACAATTGCTTTGCCATTGTCTTTGGCATAAACACGGTTGTTTTGCCTGTTCTGTCAAGGAGTATTGAAGACTCACCCTTGGTCCCATGGCTCCCAAGTTTCCTTGGTCTCCATACTCCCCCTGAGAAAGGATGACAAGATTGTGAGGTGGAGGAACCCTACTCATGCATTGATTGAAGTACAAGAACTCAACCCAAGTCAATTTTCCCCAACATTGACATTGACATTGACTCAGTGCATATGAGATAGTAGAGGAATTAGATACACATTAGATGCACTGACCTTTGAACCCTTAGGGCCAGGATTCCCTGATTCTCCCCCGCCTCCCTGGCAATGGCAAGAAAATACATGGTCAGAAAAGAGAAATCGAGAGAGGGATAGACACACAAGAATGGACAAGTAAGCCACCACAGGAGCCCATCATTAGATAAACAGACACCTTTCAGACACATGTATAGTATAATACTATATGTATACTATATGTATGCAATGTATGTTTATGTAGAGCAGGGGTGCCCAATACGTCGGTCGACGTATTGGTAGTATGGGTAGATCGCATGGCATTGAACAAAACGGGGGGGAAAAAAAAACGAAAACGAAAAAAAAAGTTCGCCTATCATCCATCCTCACTATGGCTTTTGCCACTTGATTGACGTACAGGTAAGCCAGTCTGAGATCTGATCTTTTCACCTACACCTAACACGCGGTTCACCACGCATGCGCAGTCAACAGCACCAACTACAAAATACAAAATACCGGCGAGACTAATTACCTAGTTAGCCTTCCAATTTCTACTATTTACTATATAATACTAAATAAAGGCTATACAAATGAGTGGGGAAGCTGGACCAAGTAAGAAACCAATAACGTATAACTTCCATCCAGAATGGGAGGAGGACTTTTTTACACGATGTGATATTGGAAATGCGTCTGTCTGATCTGCAAACCTACGATGGCTATTTCGAAGAAGGGAAATGTGGCAAAAGAGCGAAAACGTACGGCTGCAACGATAGCTTCTTATCGCGTCAGTCACGTTCTTGTTAAACACAAGAAGTCATTCAAAGACGGCGAAATTGTGAAAAAAGTTTCTCGAGGCTGCAGATTGCCTTTTCGATGACAGATCCACAGTGGCTGATGACACCTTGCAACCAGCTCCTACAGCCCTGACTACTAGAAACTAGCTGCATCCTCCCAGTGCCAGGTCTCCCACTAAGGTAGAGATTAGAAATGCATGTATTTCCTCCTTTCAAACTAGGGAACTACCTGTTTTGTATCTGGTTTACTTTTCTGTTTGTTGGATCAGTAGTTGGCTATGGTACTGCAGACTGGCTGTCAGTGTGTGAGTGAGAGAAAGTGAGTGTGTGTGTGTGTGTGTGTGTGTGTGTGTGTGTGTGTGTGTGTGTGTGTGTGTGTGTGTGTGTGTGTGTGTGTGTGTGTGTGTGTGTGTGTGTAAGAGAGTGAGAGAGAGAGAGGGAGAGAGAGGGGGAGAGAGAGGGAGGGTTTGTGCTATGGCTCCCTATGCAGACTGGCAAATGTGTGTGTGTGTGTGTGTGTGTGTGTGTGTGTGTGTGTGTGTGTGTGTGTGTGTGTGTGTGTGAATGTGTGTGAGCGAGAATAGCAAAGAGGGAGGGTTTGTGATGGTCTTCTCCTGTGGCTGTGTGACAGAGAGAGGGAAAGTGTATTGTGAGTTTACTATGCAGGCTGGGAACTGTGTGTGTGTGTGTGTGTGTGTGTGTGTGTGTGTGTGTGTGTGTGTGTGTGTTTGTAGTACGTGCATGTACGTTTGCGATGTTGAAACTAGACTGGTAGATCTTGGCAGACTGGCTACTTGAAAAGTAGATCTTGGTTCCAAAAAGTGTGAGCACCCCTGATGTAGAGTATCTGCTACATGTCTGCCCATATTGGAATTACTATTCATAAAGTGCATCATGGCAAGCCACACCAGATCACAATGTATTTTAAAAGATGCGCCATAACCAGAAAGCAATGAACATCTGATGAGACATGAGGCAAAAAACACCTGTATGGTAACTGATGTGTAAACAATGGCAAACTCATATATCTGCCTTACTTTGGTTAAGACCCACTGTTTGGGCTCTGGGGGACAGAGTTATAGAGTTCCCTCATTATTCCCTCATTCAAATGTTCACCGTGACAATTAGTATCTTTGTCCAAAGAAAGGGCACAAGTGATCTTTTTGTCAATTCAAGCTATCACTCATGAAGAGGCTTGATTAATCTATCATGTAGGGAAAAAACCACTAGATGGCAACAAATACCAACGATCCACAAAGATGTTGGATGGCCTAAAAACGTTGGTGTTTGTAGACTTGGTATCAACATGTGGAGTGTACTTCTGGAGTGTTACTTCTCAAATCATATCACTGAATGCTCTCTTTATCATGTTCCAGATGGAACCAACCCCTTCACGCCTCCAACCCACAGTTACCACGACCCTTCATCCCCCTCTGGTAAACCACAGCACTGACCTTCTGTCCAGCCGGGCCAATCTGACCCCGCTCGCCCTTGCCTGGTGGCCCAAAGTCCCCTCTCTCGCCCTGTGGAGAGAAGAAAGAGTCTTCAAAAACAAGGGACCCTCTTTACCCATGGGGTGTAACCTCCAGCCGGCATGACGTCAACATGACACATTTGTGAGGAGAAAGTCTTTAGAATTGTGATACTTGCATCACTAATTCTCATCAGTTAGGAGTGGTTGGCCAGCCCTCTGGTTTCCATGGTTATGTATAAATATGAATGCAAATATGAGTCAACAACACACAGCTTGCACTTTGCTGTCAGAATATGACAACAATTTGTGATGGAAGCTGAGTTGCCCATACTAAGTACAGATCTTAAATTTGCATACTCTCACTCCAAATTAACTTACCCTTAAGAGGGACAAATGCAAAACTGACCTTAGTTCAGCATGTAAGGGCAACTTCATCCTAACCAAGGTGAATTAAACTACAGAGACGCTAGAGGGCAGTGTGGGACAATTTGCTAAAATGCTCAATTTCTCATCCCCTCTCGCGCTAACATTAAAGGTGCAAACCACAACAACGTGGGCTCCCTTTTACTTTTTTTGGTATACAGTCGAGGAATGGGAATGGAGAAATGCAACCAGAGCTTTCACAGAGCTATGCACAAAAAGACTGGCCATCCATGAGATCAACATTATAGTTTTATCCACGTTTTTAAGCTACACAGTGTCTGTCTACAGTTGCATTGTTTTACAAACAATGTAGTAAAACAAGCTCATATTTTGGGTAAAACTGTTTAACTAAGATCATGTGGCATTTATAGGTTATGTCCTTCAAGAATCAATGGCTATATACAATTCATTTCCTAGTCCAATGTACCAATTACAGATTGCCCCTTTAAGTAGGATGAAGTTGCCCCTATAAATTCATCAGGGTCAGTTTTGTGTTGTTCCCTCTGATGGGTGGGGTTAGGGCTGGTCATACAACCGATTCTTCCTGGGAACCACATCTATCTCCTACACTTTTTCAGGATTTTAGATCTAGAGTCGAGACCATGAGTGCCAGTGTATGCATAATTGAGGACCCACACATTTGAATGACATGCATGAGTAAGCACCCACCTTTGTTCCTGGTAGCCCTGGGAGTCCTGGCTCCCCCTGGGGTCCTAGGAATCCAAGTTCGCCCTGAAAGCACCAAGGATATTAGTATAAACAAAAAGACACAATGGCTTAGCGTGTAAACCATGACAGAGGACGGACAGATGCATGTATGTACGAAATGCACACATGCAAGCACACACACACACACACACAACTTATCCTGTGATTTCACAGTCTAATGACTTGCTCTTCTTGGATAAGTCAAATTTAATTTAACACTAGAACAGCCGTGCCTATTTTACCTACTATAAGAGCCTCAGGGGTCAAATGACCATAGTCTTTACAATGGGAATCTGCTACTTACACACACGCGTGTAAATTAGCCCTCCTACACAGAAAAACTGTTAAACTGAACATTTTCAGATTTATATAAAGCGTGAAACTGTGCGGTCCTCCACGCACACTCTGATCCATGCATACGCACATAAACTGAAAAATGAGCAACTGCGACTCCAATGGCAGAAGGATGAAACTTCAGAAACGCTTTAAAATTGCTAGCATTGTGCAAAATAAATTGAAATATTACCTCTCACGTATTATATATGAAGAGTTCCCTGGAGTGCACACATTATACTGACTTTATATTCATTTACTTATACTCATTGTAATACCGTATTCTGTCCCACCATGCACTGTCCATACATTCATGGCTTTTGCACTATTTGCACGAACTGGTTAGATGGCGAACTGCGTTTTGTTCTCTTAGTACTTGTTGAAATATCTTTTTTTAGCCTTTCTGTCAGGATTTGCTTTCATTTGTCGTCAGTATAGTTTAATATTAATTAGGGGCAACTATCACTGACCATTTATGGGCAACTATGGGCGTTGTAGGAGGGGACAAGATGCTCGCTCACGTGCCAAAATTTATGAAGGGAAAAAAGCATGGAACTGCTGTGTTATAAATCAGAATATATATGTGCGTAAAGGTTCTGGCTTTCGTACGTACGCAACCTTTTTACACCAGTCCTACGCACAGTTTTATAAATGACGCCCCTGGTCTGTGGATACAATGGGTGTTTTAACATTTTTTGTGACAAAACATTTCCACTTAAATTCCACACATGAAGCTCAAATGCCTCATTTGATTTATAGTCACAAGTTGCCGTTCACTGCTACTGGAACATCTTACTCTATGTGGACTGTTCAGTTTCCATACGGACACACGTGTCCTTCTTCCTTTGACTGACTAAGTAGGAAAGGTGACCCTTGGTGCTCACTGAGTCCAATACCATCAAGAGAAAGCCTTCTATAATGTTCAGCTGTAGGAGAACGTGAGAATGTGAGTATTGCGTTAGAGCTATGTTGTTAGATTCCAAATGCATCCAGGCCCCTTAAGTAAAACCAGGGTTATATAAAATGGATGGGGATTTTTACAAGGCCAACAGGTTACAGGCATACAAACAGAGAGGTAAAGGCAAACAAGTCAAAACAGCAACAAGCATTATCTCATCATGCGTGTATGAGCAGTCTCTGCATTCACACGTTATAGTTCAGGCACATGACCCTATGTTCTGGGTGTACATGCTTTGTGTTGATTTAATGTGTAGAGAGGGTAGTGTTATATCTTGTTCCTCAAGTGTACTTGGTTTCCTCTCACTTATCCAAATACAGTTATTTGAGAATTGACTAACCTTCAAATAATTTTGGGACTGAAATGAAACTTACATAGTTTACACTGAAAGGTCACAATCCCACCCCTTTGCATGATCGACATTGACAGGGTTCTTGCAGATGACAGAAAGAAAAGGGAAATGCCAGGGACCAGTGATCATCATCTGGGGGTATGGTTGATTGCAGCACTGCCAGGGGTGCACTTATCAATCAGCATGGCTAGCGGCCTATGCCTATGTGATCATGCTACATCAAACTTAACAACCTAAATCAGTCCCTCATGAGCATCTTTGATAGACTTTTACAGTAAAGTCAATAACATAACTGAATCACTTCTCTAGACTGAACTCACATTGTCCTCTCACTTGGTGGAACACAGACTAACTGTTCACATGGTAGTCACAGCAAAACTGATGAGATGTGAAGCGTTGAATTGGTCTCATTAGCTAAGCATGTGGGCCAGCTGAATGTTGGTAAGGTGGAGACAAGACTGGGACAAGACTGGGACAAGACTGGGACAAGACTGGGACAAGACTGGGAGTTCTGGGGAGTGAAGACAACAGATATTACCTTAATCCCGGGAAGTCCAGGCAGCCCTGGAAGTCCTGGCTCTCCCTATACAGGAAAAGTGTGACATGTTACAGCCGAGCCGAGCCGAGCCGAGCCGAGCCGAGCCTCTGTCATCTGTGTAGGGCCGTAAACACCTGTCTCTCCTCTGTCTGCGACCCTGTGAGCCAAGCAGCTCAACACTGGCCTGATGCCAGCTATCAGTAGTTCCCCTGAGTTAAGCATTTTGTGCTACATGCAGTCAGATCGTGAGTCATGCAGCCATGATCGGATTCATATTGTATCCCTATTGTGGATTATGTCGAATGACAGTGTTCAGATTAATGTTTCAACTGCTGTCCCGCATGGGGACCATGCAACATTATTTGCTGAAGCCCAGCAATACCAAACCTGATTAAAATAATCAAGTATTCATTGAGCTTTTGATTAGTTGAAACCAAAGTGCAACCAAAAAAATGTGTCCAACTCCAATGGTTGCCAGGACTGGAGTTGTGAAATAGTGGTTTAGAGGGCTAGAATGGCCTCTACAGGATTACTGGGTTAGTGCAGACTGATTATGTCTGAGATTGTGCCTTTTCTTTCCATTTCTATTCAGACCATGGAATTCCCAAATTTGACAAGCATAGAAAAGCATAGAAAAGAACAAACGTATGATTTCTGAACTGGAGTTACATTTTTCAAGTAAAATACAAGAGGTCAAGCCTTTCTTAAGACTTCTCAGGGGCATTTCCAACATGACATCTTCTGACTTTGAATAATTGCTCTATTAATGCTCTATTAAGACTATAACATTTATGGCATGTGATAAGACATATTTTGCACTGCTCAAGAATGATCAAGTGTAATGGCACTTGGGGCTAGTCAAGGGGGCTGTAAACTGCCATTGTGCACCCTGAAAGTATTGTAAACGTAATGAATTGAAGTCTCTCGTCTGGAAATACTTCACAAACCCTCACAGAATGTCACTGAAAATGAATGACTCAATGGAGATCAACAACTGTCCCTTTATGAAGAATAACACTTTGTAAGAACGCATATTAAAGCAAATAGATACAATAGAATGGCTGGGAACTGTAATGAAACAGTATAAACTCAGTCTGCGTCAAGGCGGGAACTGATTTTGCAGCACAGCAGGAAAGCTGATGTTTTGTCTAGAACCTTTTTTCTAAGGGGAAAGAGAATATGGGGAATTAATGGGGTGTGGCACTCAGGAGTAAATAGTGTAATTAGATGGGATCCTGGTACAATCTTGACAGCAGCTCTGGCTGTGCTGAGCTAATGGTTCTGTCAAGGGAGGACAGACACTGCAAGGAAGAGTAATAGACCTGCTTTTTGGAGTACTTTAGTCATAAATGTATATATACGCTCACCGAACACTTTATCAGGAGCACTATACTAATACTGGGTAGGGCCTCCGTTTGCTCTCAAAACAGCCTCAATACTTCATGGCATTGATTTAAGATGTTTATAGATTTTTCAGGTGCACTTTCAAGCAGTAAATCTCCCGTTCTACCAAATCCCAAATGTGTTCTATTGGATTCAGATTCACAGAAGAACACTGAACTCATTCATGAAACCAGTTTGAGACAACTTTTGCTTTGTGACATGGTGCATTATCATGGTGGAAGTAGCCATTAGACGATGGGTACATTGTGGCCATGAAGAGATGCACATTGTCAGCAACAATACTCCCCACACCATTATATCACCTGAATGAATGAGAAGGTGTACAGGTGTTCCTAATAAAGTGTCCAGATATGCCATTTAACTGACACTTTTATCCAAAGCAACTTACTTTGCAGTGAGTGCATACACATTTCAGCATATATCGTCCCAGCGGGAATCAAACCCACAACCTAAGTATTATTAGCACCATGCTTTGCCAACTGAGCCACAGATGACCTAGGTTGTACACTCTGTGTGTGTCTAAACAGATACCAGTCTGACCTGCAGTGCCTGGCAAAAGTATTCATTAATACCTTTATGTATAATGCTATACAAATAAAAGTTATTATTATTACCTTCAGTAATGTATTATTTTATTGACATTGACACATTATGTACATCGGTATAGACATTACGTGAGTATGGAACTCGAGGAATGACAGGTACGTGACCTACAGTTTACCCAAGTTACTGTGTGTGAGGCATACACCTTTATTAGAAAGAGCTACATTCACATTCAAGCAAAGGTCTCAGCAAATCCAAGCAAGTGGCCGAAATTAATCCAGAAGAATTGAGGCATGTTAGTATGTTGCCAGTAGCCTTGCCTTGGTTTGGTGCAGGTGTTAATCAAGGAAGTAACACTAGCCTGGATCCTGTAATATGTGAAGTTATGCAGAGATACTGCAAGATCACACCTAGAGGGTTCGCCATGGATAAAGATGGTCTGAGTTTTAGCGCACTCCAACACCAAAGGTCTGAGCACTTGGGTGTTTTCAACCTCACTTAGTGTTCGTGGAGACCCAGCAATCATGTTCTACAGGTCTTTGTTGGACAAAGACATGTCTGTTTTGTTTCAATGGATGATTCTGCAAGAAAACTGATGCCTCACTCTGGGATCATTTCAGTAGTATTGTCACTATATTGCTAGTACTAAATGGTGCCATTGGATTGGAGCACAGGCTAGTTTTACCTTGTATCCCCCTCGTCCCGGCTCTCCTGGTTCACCCTGTGATACAAACAGAAAGTTAAGTTACAATCTTCATTGTAAGCAAAAACAATTAGCATAACTATTAACGTTGTTGTAACTTGTAACTCATACTCACCTTGATGCCAGCTGCAGAAGAGCCTGATTCACCCTAAACAAAGGTAAATATATATTTCAGGTAGGGTGCCAAAAATAATAATACAGAATCGTTTTTTTATAAGCCACTATTGTGAGCAGCGTAATAGCAAAAGTGCCAGACAAAACCGTTATTAGGCAGTTACAAAGCAATTACTAAATCATCATGCAACAACATTTGGATAAAATGTTACAGCAAGACTAATTACACTATTATTACAGAGGTATAGTATAAGAGCAACAATTGAACCCTGTAAGGTCCTACTAACACTAACAGGTAAATGAGATCTCCAATTCTAAACTGAGTCCCACTTCTACTCTCTAATTGAGTCTAAGGGGAGTAATTTGTCTCAAAGCCACTCAACAAAACGTCTAACTGATCTTCAGCAGCTTGGGAGTGGGTCATAACTCTCCGCTCTGTTTAATAAAATGTCTGAGAGCCAGGAACCGATTGCAATAAGTCCTTCCTCTGATTTCTGCCTCCAGCATCCTCCCCTGAAATGTAATGAGCCCGTCCTCGGATTTCTGCCTCCACCAGCGTCCACTGCTACATTCAACTGTTTGTCTGACTGTTTACATTCTAAGTCAAAGTTTAACGTTGGGTGAGAGAGATGCCAGAGACTCATCCTACTGCTATGGGACAGAGTACCCCATTGGGCCAAGCATTGCAAGTACATGTACCTTTATCTGTGTAACAGATGTTCAAAACGTTCAAAACGTCTATGCTTGTGTGATGAGTAACCCTGCAAAACCCCTTGATGACAGCAGGGCCCATTGTCTCCCTAGTTAAAAAAGGATTGGTGATCTTTCCAGTAGAATCATATAGGATTCTCACAATAGGCCGAAATTCTATTGGAATATTTTTCTCCTATAATCAAAAGTAATCCTACTGGATCCTATATATTTTTGACAAATCTTGAAGGATTTGGTTACTCCAATCAGAATCTTATTAGAGGTTTTAGAGGTTCTGGAACACAGGGAATTTTTCAACGTCTCACCACCAGAGTGTTCTAGATGAACGAACGTTAGCATTTGCATTTGAAACAAACATCGGCATCTCAGTCCACTCACACTTGCTAAAAAACCTAATAGTGGGGCGGCATAGCTAAACTATTGTTAATTTTGCGATACAAGTGCCAAATTTGTTACATTTATAGCTTAATATATGTTGAATGCATCTGGATATTGGAGCATTGCATTCTGATGACCGTTGCAGCCATTTTCCATGTTTCCATGTTTTCAGCACCACAAATATAATTCAGAGACCAGTTAAAGTGAAAAATATGTTTTATTACAATGTAGGACAATAATACATTAAAAAAATGCAACAAAATTGTCAGATTTATAGTGATTTATAGCAGATTAAACTGTAGCAGTATTACCAAAGGCCATTTAACAATGTTCAGTGAACATACTTAAGCCATTAACTATTAAACTGTAGCAGTTTGAACATATGACATCTAACAATGTTCAGTGAATGTACTGAAGCCATTAACTACTACTTAAATTATTTGAAAAGACTGTAATTGCCTTAGGGTTAGGGTTAGTTCTATGAACACATCTTGATCATGTTAATTGTTAATCACAGCCATGGACCATTGCAAAGCACCTTATTGTTTGAGTTAATGAGAGATTTTAGGGTCAGCTCTCACATTCTTCCTCACAGAAGCAGAGGCCTGTGCACTGAAGTAGCCTTTTTACGCTTGCAGCGCTTTCTGCAACCACTCTTGCAGCCACAAGAGATCAGCTCGTGGCAGGATTTTGATGCTTGTGGCAACGTCGTCCAGTGGGGCGTCCAGTGGGGCATACATTCCTTCTGTCTTTACCCTCCCTGAGTCAGTTGTTGATGGCAGCACAGGGTCTGGTAGCAGTGTCTTCCCCCAGATGTGACAACCCTGGTAAACTGCTCTCTTGACATGCTCCACCAGAGCAGCTCGGGTAGGTGGTATTTGCTGCACCGAGTTTTTCCGTGGAAAGAGCTTCCTTCTTGCATCGTCCACCTTGGTGCAGGTGCTGGTTCTGGCAAAGAGAAGTATGACAAACCTCTTAATAATGTTCATTGCATCATCCTTGATCACTTGCCAGTACCAGTAGTGCATCTGTCAGTTCTGGCAGCGACTTCCATGTAGACCATGCTCCCTTCTTTCCATGTCCAGCAAAGCTGGATACAGTGTCACAGCCTGTCAAAGCATGGAACATTGGAAGGGCACATGACATCTCTGGTCCGAGGCAAGCAGCCATTTGGTGGGCTACCAGGTAGCGAAAGCTCTTGCCAGTTCCGAATGCTAGCCACAGTTCACATCCAACTAGTAGTGACTTATGGCAAACACAGCTAAGACCACAACAGTATCAACAATGCGAATCAGCATCTGTTGGTGGCTATGCTGTGCAGCGAGTGATATGTGCAGTAGCATACGGCTATCAGATTATTCATGCTGAGCACACCCTGCCCATCAGTGAGGATAACTTCCTTGTCTTCCTCACAGAACGCCTGAAGGAGGACCTTGGACAAGAGACTGAATAGTTCTGTCTTGTTGCTGTCAACCCGCAGAACGTTCTGCCAGTTTCCTGGTATGGCAGCCTTCCCAACCACACATCTCCATACACCCATTCCACGCTTGGCCCTTGCTGTGCCTTTCAGGGAGTCATCCATGTGAGTATCCCAAACAAGGTCCATGCGTGACACACTGCGCAGCTGAGAAGAGGTATATGGGATGAATACCTGCTGGGCATATTCATCAATTTCTTGGCACCTGCTGGCTTCATCATCTGAATGATGGCAGCTCCATCAAGAACTACACAGGTAGCATCAGGGGTTTTAGTCTGAGCTGGAGACAGGTCCTCCAGGCATGTCAGAAGGTCACTCTTGGTCCCAAGTCGTAATCTTCTTCCATCAGAGAGCGCTGGTGGCCATGCTTGGTTCTCATGCTGAAAGAAGTCTTCCAGGTTTCCATTCTCTTGTTTGACAGCTACTGTAGAGTTGTGAGAACAGCTCGACATCACTTTTCATTGACTTCAGCTGCTGCTTCTGCTTACTTGCCATCTTTTTCGTTGAGCCAACAAACAGTACAACCGGTTGCGGTGGATTGTTATTTGTTCTCTCCACAAGACCTTCCTTTGTGAATCTTTTGTGCCTGCTTAACAGTCTCCACTGCCGATGGATCAGTGGTCTCTTTGCTGTCAAGTCTCCTCTTCGAATGGGTGCCCAGTTCTTCCATTACAAGTGAGAAGACATCTTCCCTAAATGATTATTCTGCTCATGTGCTTGGTTGATAGGGATTGCAGAGAAAAGACCTGGTTGGTCTTCTGAATGGTGAAATTTCCAGCCTTTCCCGATATGCTAGCATGACATGCATGACATTTCTTCGGTCCTTAGCTTTCATATGACACCAGGAACTTCACTCTAGCCTTAAAACTCAGCCCACTACGTAGTTTTTTGAGGCCGTTTTTTGCAGTGGCGGCACTGGTTGTGGCATGACGCATGTGCTGGCTGGTTTGCTAGTGGTGGGTGGGGGTGGATGTGGGGGGTAACTTCGCAGAAAACGTGTGTGTGTGTCTAATTGTATTTTTCTTAATTTAATGTGTGTTTAATTTTGTAATGACTGCCTTTGAGAAACTGTTTGAACTGAAATACCATGCTAACTAGCTCACTCAATATCAAGTTATGCAGAAGATGCAGGATGGTAAGTAGCAAGCTAGATAACTACGTTTTAATTTCAAATTTTTACCCAACTGACCAGCTAGCTAATCCAATATGATTTAAATCCTATTAGATCCTTTTGGAACCTATTTTATAGTATATTATAATCTATAATCTACCTATAATATAGGTATCCTATATGATCAAATCCAATAGGATATTGGTTCCAAAATCCAACAGAATTTTCTATTTGATCATTTTCATTGGTATGGTCGGTACAGTGTGCCCCTGAAGGGACAACTGTACAAATCTTCCATATGAGCCCATGAAAACAGCGCTGCTTTTTAGGAGCTAAAAACCTGTATTTGTCACCAATTTATTTAAATACAGCTTGAATTGCTAATTTAATCATGTACCATGATTATACCCAGATGGTGAAATGTGCCAGATATATAGCATGGTGCACCAGGCAGTTTCAATGCAAGCCTATGGGAGATAGGGGTTTCTGTCTCCTTGGGTACATTGGGGGGTGCTGGTCATGTTGTATTGATTGCATGTATGGGGGTAAACTGTAGCATAGAGAGTAGTAATGAGAAAAACACTGTTAGTTTTTTCCATAGAGCATAATGTAATTCCAACCACTAGCGGAAGTTGCTATAGACTAGCAACTCTCATTGTATTCTTCGACCATTCCATACATGCTGCTTCACTGGTAGGTACAGTATGTGCACTCCATTTATTGAAACTCATGTTTCTCCTCAACAGAAGGTTGAAACAACTTGATATGTCACATTAGTTCGAAAACAAATGTATTGTATGATCATTAACAAAATGAGGTCGTTGTCAAGCTGTTTGTTTACAAAAGTCACTTGGAGGACCATTTTCTGTGCATTTCTCATTCACTTTCCTTCCTTGATCTCTATTTAGAACCTAGTCTCCTCATATACCACAATGCACTCTGATATTAGCCATTAGCAGCATTACTCCAAAATGCTAAAAGCCCCACCACTTGGTTTCATGCTCTTTGTTGTAGCTAATGTTGAGCAGTCAGTGGGAAAGGGAGCACAGAGCGAGGGCCTTTTCGCCTGGTGCCGATTCTGCCGTTACACTTCACATGCGTCTTACGCTCAGAAGTTGCTGAAGGCATGCCTGCCCCAGCTTTTTATGGGAGTCATTACGATGTGCGGCACATAAGGCATGTTTAATTGCCGCATTTTTTTGCTGGCAATAAACTGCATTAACGGTTACAGCTGGATACCGCTCCCTAACCTGTCATTTAGATTTTGAGGCGAAAAACGGATAAAATAAGAAACCCAGATAAGACAATCTGAGGGGATGGATCTCTTCAACGAAGCTTGATTTGTTACTGGGCTCTGAACATGGGTTCCTCCTGCACAGCACAGCTTTGAATGTTGTATTCCAGTACTAATAAGCATTGCCAAATAGCGCAGGCTTTTGACTATATACAGTATTTTTAAAAAGCTACTTTGGTTGTTCAGAATTGATTATCTCACTCCTAGAGATGGGGATGTTTTTCTCATAAAAAAATAATGTTTATAAAGCAGAGAGGCATAAATTGAGCCCTATATATACACCTCAGGCTTTGTTTTGACTTGATAGAATAATATCAGATTTGAACATCGCAGACATCAAAGAAAGCGCACCTTTTGGTTTCTGTCCAAAATCCATTTTAAGAATCCTTCACAGCTGGGCCTGATTGTGATTCTCTCCCAAAAAAAGATGGACACTAATGAATAGTTCACCCTAAAATTAAAGTTTGTCAGTCTTAATACCGAACACAAGATGTCTAATGTGAAGTGAGTTTATATTCTACAGTGTCATTTTGATCCTGCTGTGTTTATTCAGGTTTTAATCCCTAAAGAATGGGAAATAAAAGCCACTTTTGAGATGTAAAAACAGGGATTTATGGGTGAACTAGCTCTGTAACCTTCGACCCAGGCAATACCATTTGAAACACAATAACACTGTCTGTCAACTGTCAAATATCAAATGGAACATTTGAAAGTGGTTAGGGTTCATATAATTATGAAGACACTAAAGCTAACGCATCAAATCCAATACCTAATGCACATCTGCCAAATGAATATATCTACAAAGCATTTGCAGCGTGTTTGAATTTCAGCAACACATGATGTGACTCTGAAGGCCCTTTAAAGCACAAAGCGGTTTTTAATAAAAATGTGAAATTAAAAACAAACATTGTTTGTAGTGGCAAAGGACTGTACACAACCAATCAACACTGAACTCCCAGCTACTGCCAAAGAATAAAGACTGGTGACACAAGCTGTCATAGCACTGCCACGACTTAACATACGCCAAGAAGTGACTGAGTGTCCTGAAATGCTGATTTACAGTACAGCACACACAGACACATTGCGTAATCAATCCCAAGTGAAAGACGGAGTGACAAAGAGAGATGAAAAAGAGGCTGAGGGGGCGGTCTAAGGCACCAGTGCTGAAGTCCCAATTGGGCCAATTACCATGGTGAAGCTACGGGCTGTGATTTAATCATTGAGCCCAGCAGGGGACGGTGCTGTTGATGTGGCAGCACTTCGTCATGAGAACCCATAATGGACGTGGACAAAGCTGAACACAGTATATATTGGCACTTAAAGATAATAGCATAAAGGCTCATGTACACGAACTGTACTGTAGTAGGCTTTGGGAATCAGACAGTTTCCAGCAGTGGCGCCAGGTGAGGGTGAAGGAGGGAGAGGAGAGTAATAATCATCAGGTTTATATGAAGTGGTGTGGTGACTAATCTGGACCGTTAAAACCCCAACATGGGCAGCCAGAGATGAGCGCAACTTATACCCAACATTATAGCCATAGTTATGCTGCACCATTCTGGGGATTTAGCTCTAATCTAACTGCCTCAGTTCCCCTCTAATGACTGAGTTAGGCTATGTGAGAGGGTGTGGATTCTGATTGGCTAAGAAACAAGACAGTGGCACTGCCAGTGGTTGAGCCCTAGCCAGATGACATGGGGCTGGATTGACCTTGATTGAGAGGTAGCACTGTGCTGCGCTGCGCCGCCCTGGCCAAAGCCAAGCTCTTGCCGCCTCTACCTCCTCACAACCCAATTAGTGAGTTTACTTGGTTTTGCTTTTCAGACCAAAAAAGGATTTTTCCCAGCTAAAACAGGATCTGACTGTTTTAGCTGGGCTGTTCGTGGTCACAGCTAATTTCACACCTTGTAAATATTTATACACATCTCACCAAAAAGTAATTGTTTTAAGGAGCTAAAGCCATGCATGTAAACTGGGGTGAGATTCGTTTGTACACCGTCCAATGCCGGACATGCAAAACTTGTTAGAGAGGGAATGTTGAAATGTAACAGGTTCTGGCCTGGTTGGCTTATGGAATACCAATGATGCTTTTTAACAGACAGTTTCTCAAACCTTTTTAGACTTCTAGAATGCTGTAATACAAATGTGGGATATCAAACTCTTTTGATACAAACAAATACTTGCCAAAGCATTTCTATGTTTATGTTTTCAGAGTAACTGTGAGATGTGTGTTATGACTCAGTTTTGGCCATCTGTGTGGAACGCAGCCATTGATATGATCTGGAGCACTGCAGTGACAATCTCATTGGTGCCTCCATCACTTCTGTGAAGAGGAGGGGAGGGGGGGGGGGGGGGGGGGTTGAAGGGGATTATGGGGGAGTGTCATTTAGTATTTTTCACACTTCACAGAGCTCCTGTCAAAACAATCTCTCTTTGTATCCATGCAAAATCAGGGCTGACTGTTCTCATTGCCATCTCTGTCTCTCCAACTACTGCAGCTCTCTCAGATTCACCCAGATTACCACATTTTTCCTGGTACAGTACTTGTGCTGCACTAGGCTTGGCATCTTCAGCATGGGAGCACCCAAAGCCCCCTTGCCTACACCAGAGTGCTCCACAATAGGCCATTGACAAACAATTTTGGAAGAGCTGCTGGACCCCAACCCGGTCCAAATCATGACAGTGTGGGCTTTAGCTGTGCACTCCGTAATGGGATGTCATGCAACGCTGAACTTGCCTATGGGCAATGACACATCAACTGCCTCTTCTAATCAATGCTAAGTCGCTTTGGTTTTTGACAATACCTTTTAGTGTCTAACAAGTATCGAGGCACCAAATGCATAGACCAACAAGATGGGAGAACAGAGGGAGCAAAACCTTGACGTTCATACTGTGAAATATGGATGTTTGCTTCCCAAAATTACCTTTTTTGGTATTGTGGCAATATTCATGAGAGCTACTGAATACTGAATCAATCCTGGGAATCTGACTGGTGTTAGAGGGGTATAGATATGCAGACTGTGAGTTATCCCTTATGTCCCTTCTTATTTTATAACCAATTACTCCCACCATATGTTTGCCATTGTGCTCTTCGGAAAAAGGTCTGCGGCTCACATTTTGCTCCAAAGACACGAGACATGGTTTGATAAACTACTTTTTTCATCTGGATGACAAATGTCTTGATTGTTAACTTGATATCTATTTGTAATCACAGCTACTGTGACTTTATGTACTTTCTTATTGATCTCGATAGTTTTATTATAGCACAGTATACATCTGAATGTTTCTCAATTCTTATTTCTTTCCTCCTGCTGTGAAACTACTTCACATCCTCGATTTTATTACGGGCAAGGTAGACCAGATCAAAGTGGTGTTCAAACTGAGACGTTTTATCACCCTCAACTTTCTTTGTTCACCCGTTTTCCACAGATGGATGCTGTCCTGCATCTGTTTCCTTCAATGCCTCTTTCTTGGCAGCGACACCGAGCAGCATTTTAAACAAGAATATCCATAAAGCGAGAGAACTTATCAAAGTTGTTCTGCTCCAACCGGCAATAAATTGGCGGTGACACTTTGAGTACACTTCTTCAGCTATATGGCCAGCTCATCAATATTGTTTTTTTTTTCTCTCTCTTGAGACACCTCCAGTACAAGCAGAGTGCGTATACATTCATTTTTTGGACTCAGTAGGAGTTCATTTGTTTGCGTTTGGAGAGACACAGAAAATTAAGGAATTGAGACATTGAGACAAGGAAGAACGAATCTCACTGACTGGCAATAACTGGTGATGTCGGATCAAATTACACCTACAGCCTTGGCATAGAGGCATTATTTGTGTTCATATTATGAGATTTCATGCTCATCGGGTGCATGTTCATTAAGTTTTATAAAAGCACAAATAAATTAATACAACAGTTGTAGATACAGTTACTGTGTTTACTGCGTCTAATTGTTTGCCTGAGTAAGACGCCTTGTTTTTGAGAGGCAATAGGCAAAGCCATAGGCTGAACTTACGCCTTGGGTTTCATACAGCGTCCTATCGTTGGAATGGAGCATAACTAGGAGGAAATACCAGGAGATATAGCGCAACCATGGCACACCAATCGGGTCCACTTACATGCAGGTAGTCAAGTGTCAAAATGGCTGCCTTTGGTATAACTTCTGCTACAGCTGAGGCCACTTTTCATCAGCTACTTCTGCTCCTCTCCACCATCGGTTGCTCACATGGAACACATTAAGTTATCGCTGCTTTCTAGAGCCAGGCTCTAGAAACACAGAAGAAAAGGTGAGTCTGAATTGATGTACCTTTTCTCCCAGATCACCTTTCAGCCCATCCTCGCCCATGTCGCCCTGCAAGAGAACAGCAGAGGAGTTATATACTGAGCATTTCTAAGCAGCTTATGCCTACTTTTCAAATGCATAAAACTCTGGAAGGTGTTTGGCAATCCTTAAAAAGTAGCAGTATAAAAACAGTAATCAGAAGAAAATGAAAACATGAAAGCAGCAATAAACAACAGTCAGGGCTCAACAGCTAAATCTGGGGTATTATTTTGTGCATGTTGGCTTCCATAGTTTTCTTTATAGTACTGTCAAAACTCACTTGATGCTGACCTTGATTCTGGACAAGCAAACGCTTAATTGGATAGACTGATCTTCAAGGGTATCCCCTCGCTGAGTGGTAGTGGGAAAGAGCCACGTTCCTCAGAGTCACACTAAGCATTCTGCGATTGTGGACGATGATGCCAGTAAGTTAAGTTAAGTTGAGTCATCATGTTCCACTCCTGCCTCCTGCCTTAACCCAGGGGACTGGGTGAATGTTCTCACCTCTCACCCGCGCCCAGCCAGCAATAGCAAATAAAACCAATTAGATTGGGGAGGGACTGAGTGGGAACATTTGTTTCGTCAGCGTCACGGCTCTATAGCTTCCTAATCTAGACTGATTAGGCTTTCCAGTCTCCACCGAGGCCTTACTAAAGAGATCTGGTCCCGTGAGGACTCAACATCATTGTCATTGACTTAACTGATGTACAGAACATCGGAGTGATTTGTAATAATTGTAATTATTGTATTGTAATTGTATTGTATTGTATTGTAATTGTAATTCTAAGTGCCCTTTTGTCTCACAAAACAGAACCACAACATATAACTGAGGATGAGAATGGGGAGCAATGATGATTAAAATCAAGATTTTACCTTTTCACCTCGCTCTCCCAACTCCCCCTGTTGGCAAAGAAAGCATAGAGTGTCAAACACACAAAGCTCTGGGAATGTTGGGTTTGGGGGAATTATGGCAGCCAGTTCAGGGCTGATTGTATCAGGAGTTAAATTCACATTAGATTATAAGGTCTTGTGTTTCAGCGGCCTCGTCCTCAGACAAAGATGTTCTCTAAACGTCCAGCATTTTCAAATAAACTCTCTCATTTCCAGACAAGGTATTACACCCAACCGACAACACAGATAGATATTTCCACCTGATTATATTGTTGTTTTACCAATACCCTAAAATGAAAAGATGTAGTTGAAAAGATGAAATAACACTGAACATGCTATCAAGCCCCCCAAGTAGAAATATCCTTCTCCATTATTTGAGTACATTTACATTAATTTGATTAAGGCATCTGAAGACGTGGTGACGTGGTTGATTGTCATGAAAATGTTCAGCTCTGTAAATGGAACTCATGACTCAAACAATGACATTTAGCTGATAACATTTAGCTGAATGTCAACATAAATGGTTGCAGGAGGATGGCGGATGAATCAAGGTGAAAAGGTACTGAGCATGTTTATGGGAATAAACAAGTCTCCAAACAAATGTCGTGAACGCCATGAGTTGAGCAATAAGAGCACACATGACAATGTGCCACAAACCTTGACTCCAGGAATTCCATCAATTCCAGACGAACCCACCTCCCCCTATAGACAACAAAACACGACACACACACAGTGGCTTATTCAAGTCATATGAACACTGAGAGAGGTCATGAGGTCAAAAGGAAGCTAAAGGTTACAAATGTAAGCCAAAGTTATTTGAAGATAGATGAGGGAGACCCCTCACTATGGTCCTCCCCGCAACAGTAAGTCCACTACTGTGTTCAGCTTTCCTGGCACATGAGTGGTCCTGAGGGCCAACTGATGTTCACTGCTCCACATCAACAAACTCTGTGACACTGACAGGAGTTGGAGAGAGTGTGTTCTTCCTTGGAGATTGATGTAGTGCAACTGTGGATGTATTGTCCGTTCTGATTAGGACATGATGTCCCTGCAGGAATGGGAGAAAGTGCTTGAGTGCCAGAAACACGGTGTAGAGCTTGAGCATGTTTATGTGACTTATGTACAACCTGTCGCTCATGGATGATTCCCGGAATCGGAGGGACAGGGTCTCTGGAGACTCATCATTGCCAATGGCGAGATGGAACCAGATGGAATGAGGACACTCACCATTGGAAGTCTTGCATGTGGAGGAGGCTAAGCTGAACAAACTCAGTTGAGGCCAAGCCTCAGGCACATATGGTATGAAACCCATGTAGCTGGACAGAACACCTGCAGACACCTGTTCAATGCTGTGTCTGACTGGGGTGGAGGAAACTCTGAACAAGACTGAGTAACATGGTAAGACCTAAGAATGTCACTGTTTGGCTGGGAATGAGCACGCATTTGGCACAATTTCAGCTAGAAGCCTAGATAAAGCAGATGATAGTAGTATCGTTGTGTGCTCTGCAGCGTGCGCCTCAGAGTCCGCATAAGCCTGTCGTCATTCCGAAAAGGGGGCAATGGGGCTGTTGAGGCACCATAGTTCCAGTATGAGGCGTGCACCCACTCCCACCTACTTTCTTTGGAACCACAAAGTACTGGCTGTAGAACCCCAGTTGGGATTCTGCTTCGGGAACCACACATGCCTTTGACCAACAGAGACAATATTATTTCCTCCTGAAAAATGTTGGTTGGCGTCCTGTTGTGAAACTGATTCTCCCTAGAGAGAAACAACTTGCCCACACCGAAGCTACACTAAATTGTAGAAGAAACCAACTGGTTGCGTTGCTATTTTGTGCTAGCTCTGTTCTCATGAAACATAGTATCAACTGTTAGATTAGCCAGATCTGCTCAAGTTGTAATGACAAAGAATGTGCTAGCTAGCCAACTATCCCAGTATTTAGCTGAAGGTTTGTTACACAAGGTAATTAGTTAGGAATTATGTTGAATTTGTAGGTGCTCAGTAGTCCTGGAACTATGAACACAAGCTAGCCAACCCTCCTGTGAACAGGGCATTAAGATTTCGCACACAAGGTGAGAAAAAATTGGCTTGGCAAAGCTAGCTAAGTGCTCAGCTGTCCGGAGACAATGATTCACTTAGTTAACCAACCGTCCAAGTGATAGCCGTAGCCTACACTCAGGACCTAGCAAGTCATAATAATAACTTGAGGAATTATCACAGAGCTAGAAAGGAATAACAAATTAAAATAATTGCAAGCTCACAGGCTAGCTACCTTCTTGTTAATAGGTGCACAAATCATCTAACTTGGCTGGACCAAATTCTTTGAAAATCTCTGCAGGATCATCGGATTCTCAGTAGAACAGATAAGTTAAGTTGTAGCTAGCTGCAAGAATACAACTACAGTACACTTTGGACAATCAGCGAGTGTAGAGTGGAAAGGATGAAATGGTAGGCTTTATGTGTATCCTTTATTTTAACGTTGGCAGGTTATCACTTGCAAGCGTCACCAGCTTGTACCAGGCATGATTGATTAGGGGTCTTCAGCGAACGTTACAGAAGAGTGTGTGACCCATAGTGAGGGGTTGAGAAAATTAGGTTTTCTCTCCAGATACCGATAACCTTATGGGAGGGTGCCATCTGAGCGGAGCATTGTTATGATTTATAGGATTCAGGATAGTTGTCTGCCTGATTGACCTCCTGGAGCAAATGGGGTCTAATTGAGAAACAAGCCTGACTCCATCTGCTACTAGAAACAATTAACCCCATGCCCCCTAGGCCCATCACAACATTAACCTTCTACACAAGCAGACACTTAAAACCTCACAGAGGACACTGAAATTGGAGAATCATTTGGTTGTCCAATACAATTCTGAACAGTTCAAGTATTACAATGTTCACATGAAACAGCTATACAGTATTTAAGGATATAGGGAGTACCCCTGCTTTGCTAATAAAACACATACATCATCTATCGGCCCAGATACTGTATGGTAGTAATTGACATAACAATGATTAAATATGTTCATAATGAAGATGGAATTTGATCAGAATTCCCATCTGATAAGGTTCATATTATAAATGGGCCTATCTATCTCAGATCAATGAGGTGCCTGCCATTCAACCTGTTGCTGACTAGAAGACGGAGGTGGAAGGTCTTTGTGAACTAGCTCGTTCAGCTGTGAACCTTCAGCATGAGCTGTGCTTACACACCATAGCTGATCTGTGTTGTAACAGCACTGCACAGCATAAGAGATCTATTTCATGCAGGCCTGGCATCTCCAGTCCCCACATGAGCAAGGAATTAGGACTTGACTTTCCAAAGTTAGTAAGGCTTCTACTACAAAAAAAAGAGGCTTCTTTCTGGTTCCTATTAACGGTATCCATGCGTGGTATCCATGCGTGCTGCTCCTTTCATATATTTCTAAATGCTCACAGAGATTACAAAGATGGTGCCTTTCAGAGAGGTTCCTCATTCTTTCCGTAATTTTCCATTTTACTCTTGAATCTTTGTACTGGGTAAATTTGTTCTACAGTTTCAACAATACCTGTATTTACTTTTTTGTGTGAGAGAAAGTGAACTCTCAAATATAATTTCAAAAAAGAAACTTCTGTGCAAGATGATTCAAATAAAATTCCTTCCCTTTCCATTTTACTCTTGAATCTTTGTACTGGGGAAATGTGTTCTACAGTTTTTTGTGTGTTCAACAATACCTGTATTTACTTTTTTGTGTGTAAATACAAACTCTAAAATATAATTTCAAAAAAGAAACTTGGGTGCAAAGATTATAACACTTCACTTTGTGATTATGGTTATACGATGCAGCTCAGGGGATTTCTCATAATTAATATTATTATTATTATTATTACATTCTGTTAACGTAATAACCAACAAATAATATTTGAAGAGCAGGGTTTTGGGGAGGAGTGATATACAGTATATTATTGGAGTAACTTTAACCTTCTCTTATGTACCAGGTGTGTAGTATATAGTCCTTCTCTCTCATAATGATCTTACCTTCAATCCATCAACACCTGAATCGCCAGGGGAGCCAAGTGAACCCTGAGAAAGGAACAGAGAATTATGATTTACAATAACCAGATTCACTGCATAACACAACATTGCATGTGTGCTGGGGAAAGAGCAAGGAGGTGTAGACATAACAAATTCAGTATGTATATGGGCCTTTCTATGCTGTCATCTGTTTTATCACAATTTAGTGGGAAGCGACTGTTTGTTGTAAAGTGACATCATTACTAATACTTAGACTGATGCCTCAAGATTTTTTGAGACTACACTGGAGTCGTGAAGATTTGGATCTGTCACTAAAACCCAGGGAGCGCCACTCTAGTGTTCTGTGGCTGGCCTTCGTATCTGCTCGACAAATGCCTAAACCCTGATCCCACTGGCCTTCTGGCCCCGCGGGAGATAGGTCTGAGTCAGGGCGTGAAAACCACCGCTGCCCGCCTTCACGAGACACGGCAGCGCCAAACCGTCAGGGATAAAACCGGAGGCAAACATGGAGAGACAGCCTTTGATATCCCATGCTACCTCTCCGGGAGCTGAGAATGTTTGATGACCTTACAAGACCGGTCCAGGGTAAACAGCGTATGCCATATTTTAAGACTTGTGAGATTAGGGATGACATAAGCAGCGAGGGAACTTGGGAAAAGCACCACTGAGATGGGGAGCCGACGGGAGTAAAAAGGGGGGGAAAAAAAGAAAAAAGAAAAGGAGACAGACTTCTGTTATGTTTGCATATTCTCCTTGTTCTTGTCTAGACGAGATGATTTAGACTCTGGAGAAGTTACAAGTGGGCTTTAATGAGCTCCCACTCTTTACATGGCGGTTAACATGTGTGTGTTGTGTGTGCTTCTCCGTAGCAGCTCACCTTAAAGCCAGGGGCTTAGCATAGGCTTGGTCAATTCTAAAACTACCATGTTAGGTCAGAATTGGTGGACTCATAGCTCTCCCTGATCTAAGAGGTTTACATGGTCTTCGTATTGATTCAACTAAATTAATTTGGGTCACATCAGTCATCGATGACACACAGCCTCAGTTCAGCATAAGGGTAACACCAAACCAGGGCTAGGCTAATGAAGGGGTCCCTGGCTTATGAGTCATTAACACAGCAGTGTGTCATCAAGCCCCAGGGGCAACACGAGGCCTGTCATCAGATGACAGCGCAGACAGGAAGTGTCTGATTGGGTTACGTTGAGAAAACACTGGCTAGCTACCTGATGGCTGGATGGAGCACATCTGCTGTTCACATCAGCACAGTGTGCACCACTGGGAACCTGCATTGGTGCTCTCTCACCTTGTTCGCTGGCTTGTTCGTTCTCTCTCCCCCTCCTCTCAATCTGTCTCTTTCAAATACTCAATTATTACTATAGATTTGTTCTTCTAAGCCAAGCCTGAATTTCAAAATAGCAGTAATTATTTTACCATGTACGTTGACAGAACAAGGTCAACGAGGTTAGAAATTACCTGGGGAGCCAATTGAAAGCAAGGGATGATCATGATAGTATAAGGACACATTTGGAATTTAGCCAGGGCACCAGCATTACCATGACTACTCTTGCGATAAGTGCTATGGGATATTTCAGCACCACAGAGAGGACCTTGGTTAAACGTATTATATGAAGGACGGCATCCTCTGCTGTGCCCCAATCACTAGAGGGAGAGTGACCACGCCACTTCCAACAGGCTGTTTTGGTCCCCATCCAAGGATCAATCGAAGCATACTACTAAGCTTCCCAGACAAACCAGCAGAGGGATGCAGGGGGGTGTGGCAGCTGTTTCTTTTCAGTGTTTGACATTTTCGGAGAAAATGACTCATGACGACTCATGTTCTAATTCAGCAAAGTCAGAAACATTAACGAGATAATAATAGTTAGTTCTTTCTTTTATAGAAATCAGTGCAACTCTTACCTTAGGTCCTGAAGGCCCTTCAGGTCCCTAGAAAGAGAGAGAGAGAAAAAATAAGTCATAATATTAAAATAAATAATACAATTCCCTCTGCCAATGCAGTCACAAGGGAGTGACTCGCCCGGCCTGTTGTAGGGCTTCAGCGAACACAAACCCTTAAGGCAGAAGAGAATTACAATTGATCCCTTGTTTTATTTTTCAAATAATTACACACTGCTTTCTTTCTGTTGAGCTAGATCATGAATAATAATCTTTTGTGATGGCAGAATAAAGAAAGCTTTTGTGATTATATCTTATTTTTTATTTATTTTCTAATTTATTTCCTTCGATTTCTGTGGCAAATCAAATTGTTTTCCTTTTATGAATTTCAGCAGGCATGTGGGAAAAGAGACTGAGAGAAAAGATTTGTAAATACATGTCATGGTGAAATTAGTACTTGGTAAAAGTAGTGACTATGTTGTTTTATGGCTCTGTGGGCCAACAGGGGAGGGTGAGCCAGAATGTTGCAATAATAGCATTGAGATCCTACTCAATGATTACAGTGTCAGCTCCCTCTAGCCAGACAGTTTCTATTAGCTAGTCAGATTGACTGCTGGTGACACTGGAACTAGGAGCCATTTTGGATCTGCCAGATGGAGGTCTACTAGACATGAAAAAAACCTTCTCTGAGCAACAGGGGGGAACAACTCAGACACAGAGGCACATGTACGGACCTGTCTTCAATATAGTTTGGTCGCAGATTTAGCCTATAGACATGAGAACCCATCAACAAACTGTTGATGGGCGACATCAGTCCATCAACACTTCTTGTTCGGCTGCGGAGAAACTGAAATTCTTGTGCCATCGGTTGAGGTTAACTATAAGATGCAATTGGGCTCATCACTGTCTGCCCTCCTCATTGGGTGTGAGCCAGGGAGCTCTGCAGATCATCAGTCAACCTGGACAAAACCAGTGCATGGAATGGAGCTGAAACACCAACAACTCTTCTGACTGATCTGGTTATGCTCTCTAATTGACAAAATCTCCAGCCTGTAGTCTTTCTTGACACACATTACAGTACATATCTTCTCTATTCCAAATGTCCCAAAACAGGCCTTCAAACGCTTTGCTTGCATGTTTAAGGAAGCTGGCCTGTAAAAGTCCAAGTGGTTACAGGTTCTCACACTATAATGGCCCTCAGTTGCAGCAACTTTACTCTGCGTACCTTCTGTTCTCATTAGAAAACCTCATTAATGAACAACTTTCCCCCTACATTCCACCAGAAATGTCTTTTTCCCCCTTGTAGTTGTCTGAAAAAGCCTTTGTTAGCAATCCTAACAGGATAGGGTAAACATCTTTATGACCCACCAGGTATGCACAAGCATGGGCCTCCTGCTAAAGAGCTAATTAGCCTAGCAGCAGCTGAGAGCACTCAGCGCCTCTGACTGTCAAGGAAATTCTCCAGGAAAATCCAGAGGCCCACTGTGGCCTGTGCACTGCTCCTCTGTGTTCAGCTTTGGATATGACACTGAGATGACACTCATTTGTAAACCAGAAGTGTCCATTACTGTGTTTTAAGAACCGTCTTTCATGTAGAATCTTGTGTTTGTGTTAACTATAGATATCATCCACAAACACTCAGCCACATGGAGACGTTGAAAAGAGTAAAGTGCAGCTCTCATTGCCGGGTTGAAAAAGAACTGTGCATCATCAAAAGGCACACAACAGGCACTCTTTAAGGCTCACAAAGATGTGCAAGGAGCTGCTTCTCTTGAAGAAAAGGCTCAGAGGGGCCAAGATGTACTGTACATTTGCTGCTTCAAATCATTTTCTTGTGTCCTGTTTCCAGTCAGGGTCACTCCGGGCCTAATAAGCGAATTCTACAAATCAGCAACGATCCTTTAAGAATGAAAAAACGTTCATGCCAACATCCGGCATAACAAGAATACATGTTTGAGAGTCCTTCAAGCGTGTATTTTGCTATTAACTCACACATCTTGCCGCCTCATGTTTGGCTTGGAGATGAAAGGAAATGTAATATCAAGGATACCAAAATTGAAAAGTATCTTCTCATTACAAAGGAGAGTTACCCCCACATGCATGCACTGCATTTCAGAAATGTCTACAGTGAGAGTGCCCATCTATATGCAAAGAGTATCCTTAGAATAAATAGGTTGAGGGGTAAAGCCTAGCTAACCCTTCAGAATGATGGACTATAACACCATGAAGCGAGGGAAAGACATTGTTTCGGTTAGGCATAGAACACCATGTACAATTCCCACTGATGTTCCATATTTAGCCTTCTGAAACAAATTCAACCCCCAAATGAAAAAACTGTGTGCACGGCTGCAAACCACCTTTGGAAAGCAGAAGACCCCCTAATTTCCCCCAGAAAGACCTTATGGCACTGATGATTTCGAATTGATTCCGGAGAATATTTCCCTTTTTTTCCCCCCTCCTCTTTTCTGCTCCACAAGAGCTTAATCCTTCTAACCAGCTCCACATGTTCTGGATGGCGTTTGGAAAACTGTGGAATTCACTTTTGCCTCTTTAACAACAGCATCTACATCAAAACACTGAGCTTTGTCAAGTGGGCACTGGCCACTGGGAGGCAGTCCTAAAGTACCAAAGTGGTACTGTAAGCCCCTGTGCAGAAACAACTCCTAACCCCAACTGCAGGCATTCCTGCTGATCTACATGTAAGGGAAAAGGGTAAAGTGGAACCACTACTCCACAATATTTCTTATAGTGTATCTACCGAATTCAGATTTTCATGAAGTGCATATAGGGGGTTAGAAGTTGTTTCTAGACAGTGTGTCTTCATACAAAAATTCAGCTACCCAAAACCTTATTTACCTCTTCAAAGACTCAACATTCTACCACATTTCTGTGGAATAGCCTGTCTGGCCTTGTTAGAAGGTCAGCAACAGTTACCACTTTTGTAAAACTAAGACCCAAGACTCAAGACCAACCTTTTAAACCTGCATAAGCTTGCCTCCCCTTCTCCACTGCCTTTCCCCATTGCCCATGTCAAAATGATTGTCTACCCATTATGCTTTTATTTATCTTATGTCTTTTATTAATGTAGTTGGTTTGTATATGATGTACTGTATTGTGTATTGAGAGGTGAAAATGCACTTTAAAACTAAATAAAGTAAAAAATGTAATTTCTTAGTTTTGGATTTATATCTCCACAATTGAGTAATTCTGAACCGAGGGGGGGTGACAAGGGAAACATTAGCCAAATGTCTCAAGACACCTGACAACCTGCAGAATGCTACCCAATGAGTTTGAGTATGGCTATTGGGTGACCAAAATGTGTATATTTGTCTCATGTTGCTTTAAAGGCAGATGGATTCCCAATAATGGCATTCTTCCTGGTTGAAAGAACATTAGTGTCACAGTTTGTAGAAACTGCTGAAACATTAAGCCTTGAATCATTAATTAAAAGTGTGCAGGGTATATTTTTCACCCAAAGAGCTATGAAAAGTCTTGTGGGACTTGTGGGACAATTGACTTACAATGGATGTGCATCTCCCTCCCTCTCTCTACCTCCCTTTCTTTCTATTTCTTCAGTCTCTGACCCTTTCTTTCCACTCTAACAAAAAGCCAGTGATGATGGAATCAAAAAGAATAGCACCTCTCTGTGCTTCTCTGGCACCACCCTGAACTTTTGAAAGTTCATATCGCCCAGTGTGTTTGTTTGTCCCGTTTTCGGTCCTCACGTCCTTGGCATTAGAAGATATGGGCCGGGTTGACATATTCTATGCATCTTTATGAGGGAATTTTCATTAAATGCCTTATTTGCTAAACACCAAACGCCGTTTCCAATTGCTGTTAATTGGAACAGTTTGCTTAATGGATTTCATGTGTGAAAATAAACATTTTTAACAAGGTTTCATAAAATATGCCATTGGGTTTCACTATGGTTACAATAAAGATTGTACATTCCCGTAAACCACTAGTGCATAATGCAAGTATAATATTCTACATGAGAGACAGCTGATTTCAGCATTTGTTCCTGAAATTACTCTGACAAAATACTTTGTATTGCTTGATTATTGAATGAGAGAAAAAAAGTCAATTAAAATAGGCTTATGTCTATTTAAAGAGACACCACAGTTGGATGGTTTGCCAGTTACATTAATACATCCAAGTAGAGAAAAACGTGACAAGTCATAATTTTCCCAAGACTCAACATAACATGTGGTCTGAGTATAATTTCCTGAAGTAATCAAGTCAGTTCTGCTCTTCATTCTCAATATGTTCTATTGCAGAAAAAGAACTCTAACCGGGATATCAACATAATCCTTTAGCAATTATCACAAAAACCCCTTCCTGTGGTAACACTAACTTTGGAGTGCTTTTTGTGTCCCTGGATTCATTTGACATAATCAGTCAGTCAACTGTCTGATTCTGAGTCAGTTCTGTTACCACAGAACAAAGACATTTCAATCTGACTACCTAAAGCCAAACAACAATGTGTTACTTACATACAGTAGAGTATGGTATTTTTCATCCATATTCAAGCACAGTAAGGGTCCTCTATATGCCATTTACCATCATCTGTATATTGTGATCCAAATTCAGACATGGTGAAACTTAATCTTCTCAAACAAGTGTGCTGCCTTATGATTATACAGTTCTGCATCAGTGACCACATCCACAAAAAAACAAGAGGTGGTTATAAGTAAAACTGATTGAAGAAAGAAAAAAATCTTTGAAGATACAGTACATCCCAAAGTGTATACTGTATAGCATAACATAATGAAGTGCTTACCATTGGACCGAACTCTCCTGTGGTGCCTGGATCTCCCTGCAACAAATATAAAATGCCCAATTAATGGAACAGCAATGACATAATCCACTTTGAACGTTTGAGAGCATAGTTGGCAGTAATAAAAAGATTGGACTCCACAACCATTCAATCATTACTATTTCAGAACAAGAAGAAACGCTGTAGCTGTTGTCTTCTTAAGTAGACTTCAATCTGTGAACATCAGACTAGAAAAGGTTTGAGTTCGTAACAGTTGGACATCAGCATTCAACACTCAGTTCATCAGTTCATCAGTTCATCAGTGACAGTATATTCCACATCCTAAATATGTTTTTTGGACAGTGTTGATGGTTGATTCCTAAGAACCGCTCTGTACATTTGCTGCACTTCCATGTTGTAATTTAGCCATTGTAAAGATGGTTATCACACAGCTCCACCTGTATCTGTCACTGTCACTGCTCAATTATGTCATTATACAAAGCATCATTAGAATCGAGAGAAGAACAATATGATTGTGTATGTTAGCGTATTTGTCAGGCTAGGACAGGCCATTCAAGACTAATTTGTTAATTTCCAAACTGCTCCGCTGAAGCCAAGCAGAGAAATGACTGTATTGTTTGCTGTTCACGTTGTGACTCACATTTGTATGATAATGTCTTCCTCCCTCTCTCAGAATGATTCATACGAGCAGTTATTTAAATTGTGACTGAGAGCTGCAGCAAGAGAAGTTTAATCTCTTGGAAAAACGGAACAACCATAACAACCCAGCTTCAATTGCTGAAATGAGCAACTGGGAAGGGTTGAAAAACAATAATGATCCTAACTTGGAGCAAAACAGATAAACAACACTTAATATTTTTGCACTCCCACTGTGCATTGAGCCAAAAGAACAAAGATCAGTTGGAGCCCTGTGAGGGTTTTATGACAGAACATAATTGACAGGCTTTCATACTTTTCTTTCTTTTTTTCACAGGCAGAATGTACATAAATTAGCACAATGCCATTGACAGGCTCGAACACATGGAAGAAGTTACGTTTAATGGAAAGCAACAGAGTAATCATAAATCGAACGATTTATGAAAGATTCTTGGAAACCGGGTGTTTTTTTTGCTAAAGATATAAGGGCAATCGGTTACAGTTGCAGTTTGCCTTGTAGTCATTAAAAGGGTTACCTCTCTTTGCCATTCTCTAGGCCAAGGACAGTGATGGGCTGTACCAGTAGAAACACCGTCCTCATATTGGGCTCAACCCTCACTTGAGATCCGCGCACATGACTCAGAGGTGGGGGGGTTTTTGTGCAAATTTGAGTAATACATAGTACATAGTACATACGGATCTCAAGTAAGTGTTCTGCCCACTGTACTCACCGCCAGACCTGGCACACCCCGGGGCCCGTCCTTGCCTGTGTCCCCTGGTGGCCCCCTGGGGCCAGGAGGTCCTGGGGGCCCTGGAGGACCCGGTGGGCCCGCCTGACCCTGATCTCCCTGCCAGGAAAAGTTATTTCATTAATGTATATCAAATTGGCTCCAGCAACATAGACAAAGACCAGTAGAGCAACAGAGAAGTGGAGATACTAATGATTGATTGTGCATGGGAACTGGGAATCCTTCATATGGAACATGATGGAGATGTTAAGTCAATAACACCGATGTAAGACTGAAAACATGATGCACATGTTAAGTATTATGTGATTTAGTGAAATATTGTGTAGGATCACTTCTGCTGTGAAAATTCCCAATTGGAATTTCCAATGGGTTTAATAAAGCAAATGCTAAGTGCTAAATGACTAAGACATTATTTAGTCTCATTTTGTCAACAACACTAAGCTTTAACAGTGACAAATACAAATTATGGGTGTCAGATTTGTAGTCCAATATAAAACATTTCATTTCAGTAGCTAGCTTTTTAGCAACACATGACAATGTGTGATTATAATAAATGTTACCTTAAAACATTTTTTTATTTTTATTTAAAGAAATACTTTTAAGGGCCGGTTTCACAGACAAGGCTTAAGCCTAATCCTAGACTAAAAAACATCTTCAATGGAGATTTTACATTGAAAGTGTGATTTAGTCCAGGACTAGGCTTAAGCCTTGTCTCTGAAACCGGCCCTATAGACTTTCCTCTAAGATGACAGAAGGAGTATCTAAAGGCTGGCATGCAAACAGAGGAATGAACAGATAAAAGTTGTCAGGTGAGAGGCCTCTTTGGTAGCAGAGAGAAGGACGAGCAAGATCAGCCACTACCTTAATGAGACGCCGCTTTATGAGCTGCTGGTCAGCGGAAAGAAAGCCATGATTGATCTTAGGGAAGACCATCTGAGCAGGTGTGTGAAGAGGTCAAGAGGTCGAAGTTCAGAGGTGAGAGAGGTTGGAGGAGGATGAAGTCCCAGAAGAAGAGGAGGAAGGAAGCAAAGGGCAAAAAAATGTTTTCAATTAGCAGAGTTGCGTCACGAGACCCAACACAACGCCTTCACGGATAGGTGGAGAAATCCAAATTTTTCCACTGTGGAGAAGGGCATCGGAAGTCTCTGCTTCATTTTTGGAGCCAGAGCCCCATAATTACCACCTCAGTGGTGCTGGGACACCACACTGGGCTCGCAGACCTGGGAAAAATGGGAACTTCTCTGTGAAGGCGCTGTCATCACAGTAGAGCTTAGTGCCAAGTCAGACCCTGGGAGCTGCACACACTGAGACGAGCTGCTTGACCTTCTGAAATACGGTCCATTTGTAACCCTGTACTTGTAACCCTATAGCAACCTCCCTGTCAGTGTCCATCAGTATTACCTGGAAGGATGCATCTCAAGAAAGATTATGGGAGTTGAATTTGTTTGATGGAAATATGATTCATATATGAATGAATGAATGAATGGTCTTTATTGTAATATATATGATTCATAATCCATGATATATATTTTGCACTAAATAGCCCATTGAAAATAGTTCTCTGAATTGAGAGATTTGCGGTGAATCATGGGCATGGGCTTTAAAAACATTTTGCCACTTTGGTTTATCGTTTAATGTGCCTTTTGGAGTTCCTTCCATTTATTTTATCATCAATGGACATTAGCCAGACCATGTCTTGGTTAGAAAATGTCAATTCTGGTCCTAATCAACTACACACTACTGGGTTATAAAAAGCTGCCTTGCTTTCAATGGAGCCTTGGCATCTTGAATGGAAAGGACACCCCCTCGAGTGAGAGATTGTTGGTAGCAGTGGGGGATACAGTAATGATTGATTGGCTGTGATTAATTAGATAGGTTTCTGTCTGGCACTGATCTGTCATCAGGCATGCAGTAAGCTTTCAGATGCATTCCCTCCCAATGTGTGTCGTCCAGGGGCCTGACCAGGCAGCTAAGCTACACCAACAAACCTTGACAGTCAGGATCTGATTGCTGTGCAAAGCAGCCAGTGTAGGCAGACCAGGCAATCCCTATAGGGACAGACAGCACAAGATGGCACAACACACAACACACAATAGACAGAGCTCCAGACACAACACAATCCAAAGTTATGAAAACAGTTACGCCAAGGGGAGAAGTCAAGCTTTCTGCTTCAGATTACACTAAATTGAATGTGAGCGCCATGAAGAGACAAAAGCTACTGGTTTCATTGTTTAGTCTCCTCACAATTCCTTGCTAGCAATGGACTCAACATTTTGGTTTAACTCATCTGCAAGGCAAGGGAAGCAGTTCTGAGGGGAAATCTGAATTTTACATGCCAACAACATCAAACTTTACTCTGAAGCAGTTAGCTTGGATGGTTCTCTTTATTGTGTGCCACACTTGTCAATGCAAACCATTTGTCATTTATTTGTATTCCCTGATTTTGAAAATGCCCTTGAATTCCCCCTAAATATTGTTACATTTTCACCATACTTTTTCTACATTTACCATTTAATTAAATCCAGGTTTGGTTGCATGGCTTGAATGCAAGTTGTATGATCTCTCTCTCTCTCTCTCTCTCTCTCTCTCTCTCTCTCTCTCTCTCTCTCTCTCTCTCTCTCTCTCTCTCTCTCTCTCTCTCTCTCTCTCTCTCTCTCTCTCTCTCTCTCTCTGGAAGTTCAATCAAATTGACAAAAATAATTTGCTCCTCAAAACATATTTATGACAGCTGTGATATAATCTTGAAAAGTGAACAATGGATAATTGACATGCCTCACTTGTAAGGAGGAGACAATAGTCTACAGTTGACCACTGACTTTAGTCATGAATCGACCTGATACCATCAAGGGGCTTACATGTTTCATTGAGTTAAATTCCAGGGTTTTCATATTGTATGTCAGCTTGACCATCATGGTTCAGTATTCATGCTTTTTAGGGTTACTTGGATGATACAAATACATTTTGAGACATTGAGATTCCAGTTTCCATATACTATGTTGGTGTGCTTTTTGCATGCCAAATGCAATAGAAACATATTATCTTAAAACAGCAAGGAGTGAATGACACTTTATGTATGTTTATTATTCTGTTAGAATGTTGATTTATAGAGTAGGTTCATTGAAACATGGATTGGTAGGGGTGGGGGGGTTGAAGTAAACAGAGAGCCAGTGTGGGTTCAGACATTCGTTCCAACCAACGCAATAACACACCTGATACAACATATTAAAATATTGATTAAGGACTAGTTTATTACTGCTTGGCTGGACACAGATGATATTCATCATCCCGGGATACCAACTTTAAATACAACCTGTCTTTTTAAACAGAATTGTTATGCCATCCCACACTGCCTATCCAGAGAGTGAAGATAATTCAAAACGTATGGCTCATTGAGTAGATGGGATCTGAGACAGAGCTCACTTCTGTTTCTGTTCATGGGTGAAGAGACGGATACACTTACACTACAGATAATAGCTACGCCGTATGTAACTGGGATAGACGCGCAAATATTTCCCATTGAGTTATTTACAACCGCGACACATCTTGAAGACAGAAATGGAACTGGGCACACGAGCGCTGGATTAGTAAGGCGGTGACTAAACAAAGAGTCTGGGCAGAGAGGCTGCCGCTCCGCCTGGCACTGGGACGCTGCTCTGGGCTTGACTTTATTAGTTATTAAGAACGGTTCGATTCATTTTGCTGGGAGACAGTGGGACTTAGCATTGATCCCCAATGCTTTTACGAGATGCCAGTGGTCTGGATAAGCTCATTTTATACACAACAATGGCTTGGCCACAACATCCGAGCACTGTCAAACCTCACTGACACACTGCCTATGTGGTAAAGTCATGTCTGAGCAGTGGGAAACAATTAATTATCATCTGACCTATAGGAACCAGCCAAAAAAGTGTTGCCCCGCCTCCAGAAAAGAAAGAGAGCTTTGGGGTACATCAAACCCACACCTCTAGGTGTGAGTTAGTGTATTTGCCGCAGCAGGGACGCGGGAAGGGGGGTGCTGAGGGTGCTGCAGCACCCCCTAGCGGCAGGCAGAAGGAGCTCCTCCTGCCTGAATTTAAAAAATAAAAATATTATTCAAACAATAATTTAAAACAATATAATAACTATTGTTGCTTTTGGGAATAAAAATAAATGTGTTTTTTGTAATAAATGTAAAAATGTGTTTGTTAGTTTTAATGTTAGTGATCACATGGTCATATCTTGCTAGGGAATCTCTGAGTTCTTTAGCAAAAATGCTAAATCAGCCAGAACAATTGAAGTGGAGTTGGAAGAAGATGCTGAGCTTAACAACACTCCCATTAATGCTCTACTGTCGGACGTTGTTGAGAAAGAGCAACAGACGGCCAGAAACGTATTAGAACTGATATTCAGATCCATCCGATTCTTCGGCAGCGAAGGGCTTCCGTTAAGAGGCAATAACAATCGACATGGAGTGCTGTCTGTAATAATGGTCAACATCATGTTTGTGGACATTGTGGGACACTGTGAGCTGAGTGGAAATTACTGTAAATTCCAACACATTGTTGGTAAAATATTTAACGTTATGTCTTTGTAGTGTGTGGGTGCGTGCGTGCTTAACTATTATTGCCCGTGCATTGGGGCCCGTCATTATGCCACTGTGTGCGTGTGAGCGAACGAGCAATCAGCGAGAGGGAGGGAGAGAAATCGTTATAATTTTTTCCCTGGCAATTTTTTTCCCTGTAGCGTATATAGACAGCACCTCAGCACCCCCAGTCAAAATACCTTCCCGCGTGCCTGTGCCGCAGTGTCGCTGCATTCATGGATATGGGTGAGAATGGTTATGATGACATGGTGGTTGACTGAGAATCCCAACAATTTACAAATCCCTTTGTTCTGTTTTTCCGTCTGATTAGGATGCTGGATATTCGGTAGATTTTATTGGTGTGTCTATGCCTGCTGCAGGATGATTGTAATTGTACACCCACCCACCAACCCACCCACTCGCACGCACGCACGCACGCACGCACGCACGCACGCACGCACGCACGCACGCACGCACGCACGCACACACACACACACACACACACACACACACACACACACACACACACACACACACTCACACTCACAAACCACTACCACCACCACCACCAATGCAATGTGCTATTGTCCCAAAGAAATATATGTGGTGTTGATTATGAGTCCTATGTGCAGATGGATTCAATGAATTAAGAAATGTACTGCACATTCATATAAACCCTCAGGCTTGTTATCAATTTTGCATCTCATCAGACTTATCTTAATTTCAGGGCTTCTGATTTTTAGGCAAGCAACAGAATGCGAAACCCCTTTGATCGTGGAAGAAAATTGAAATCTTGGAAATTGAATAATGTCCTCAACATTGTTAGAGAAGATTGTAAATTATTGGTTGAATTCCAAGATCGAAACTCTGAAATACAATGACTGTTTAATGACAGGAAGCCAAAGCACTAGACAAAAGAGGACATTCAGAAGTACTGACAACCCTAAAATCAGACTCTTCTCTTGAAGACCTCACATGAGTCTGCATGTGGGCTTATACTTGACAGCTGTAGTTGGCATCATCATTTAAAGGAGACCACACACCTTGCTCAAGGACAGCCATGGCCATTAACTCAAGCTAAATGTCATGCCTGGCAGTAGCCTGAACAGTGGCTACACTGCTTTTGTTTGTGTAAACTAGCTGATATTTTATTTTCCGCTTGCATAGCCTTTGACCTTTTGGCCCTGCCCTCAACGCCTAGAGCCAGCAGACTGGTGACCCTCACATATGGGGAACAGGGGACGGAAGTCACCGTCTGTAAACCCCCTGGAGGAATGGTGGCCATGTGGCGACTCTCATGCTTACTACGGTCGGCAGGTCCTCTAAGAGCTCTTGGTTTGACCCCCACACACAGTGGAGCACAATGTCTATAAGGACATACTTGGAACACATTTCTGTGAAATGGGGATACAGTTCACAACTCTTTGCGATTTCTAATTTGCTATTATTTTAAAACGACTAGGGTTGTCATATTGCACATAGTTTTCATATTTATAAGCATTTTTGTTTTCTCTTAAATTTAAATATCAGACATTTCCCATATGAACAACCCGATAAGATCATCAGTGTTTAATTAAGACTATGAATCTATACTGCTGCTTTTCTTAAGTGTGGCATAACTCACTCTTCAGCACTGGAAAGTCAAGGACAAGAACCACTTCTCCTATTACGGCTTCACTCATTTAGACAATGTTGATAATATGGTTCCACTACATTAACCTACTAATCTAATGTACAAAGTCAATATGTCATCTTTGTGGGTAATTAGATTGGTTTATGACCTAGTCTGGCTTCATGCCCCTATAGTCCTTCACATGCATGTGACTGTGTTTGTGTGTGTGTGTGTGTGTGTGTGTGTGTGTGTGTGTGTATATGTGTGTGTGCGTGTGTCTGTGTGTGTGTGTTTGCATATACTGTACAGTATGATGGAGTGAGTAAGTGTAGGGTTAGGGATTTCATTATTGCAAGTTAAAGAAACCATTGCATTGTGACTGCAACACATTTATTTATACGAGAGTACGAGGGCATGGAGATTCCTGGGACTACTCTTTCGACTGCTCTCTGGTGCCCGAAAAAATAAATGGTTTTACATCATGGCAGATGACTTCTATTTCCTAGGTTAAAAGGGTACAAATTAATAGGCTAACCCAAGAAATTCTATCTGGAAGGAAAAGTGTGCTTCTTAACCTAATAAAATCTAGAATGCTTGCCTGGTGGGCAATGGTCTTTCTTTTTACTCTCAAAGAGAACTGCCTGTGAGGTTTCACCTGATCAGGCAATCAACTGTGTCTACCATTCATGGTATAAATGTAAATGCGACTGAAACATTATTAGAATGTTTGGAATTCATCTGAAGGTTTGGGTTAACAGTTGTCATGAGGATTATTTATGTGTCTGCATTGGTATGAAACCAAAGGCGCTGTCTTATTGCTTTGAGATCGCAAATCAAATTTGGAGGAAAAAGAATGGTCCCCAGAACAGTGATGCAATAAATCAGGACTTTGAGAGTTTGAGAGTAACATCAGCTTCTGATGTTAGTGTGGGCAGGCGCCATCGTAGGACTGGCATTGGATAATTAGGAAGACTGCTGGTGGTCTGACAGCAATACAAAACCTACAGTCTTAGTTCCTCCTTATTTTTAACCTCTGTGTGTTCTCTGGCCTCAGGGAAATCAATTAAAGGCACTTTAAGTGACTATGACCCTGCGCAATCTACCCATGACGATGACGGATAGAACATAAATGCACTAAGGAACCTGGGGAGACCGGACCCAGTTAATGCAACAACAAACAAAACTGCACAGTCTGATAGTCTGTATTTTGGGGAAAGCTAGTTTTTCAGCCTTTAGTTGAGAAAAGTGAGTGCTTCAAATGAAACAACTCACTCACTGCTGGTAGGTATTGGACTAAAGTAATACATTTCAGAGCTTGTCAAGCGAGGCACAGCACTCACATTATCATCATTTAGATGGTGCGTTTTATTGAAATGTCAAACAACTGAGCTGGAAATAATTATAGTCTTGAATGTGATTTCTCGATGTGAAATGAGTCATGAGTAATTACAGAGAAGGAGATAATAGCATATATATATATATATATATATATATATACATGATAAATAGGCTCTGAGTATACAATTCTGCAGATATCTTATGCACATCAACTCCATGACTCAGCTGCATGACTCCTGCGTTCCAGCTGCAGTTAAGATGTCTGATTAGCAACTTGAAATAACAATAGGCAAGTCAAATGTGTTTTTTGTTTTGTTCTCAAAAGTATGATTTCATGCAGTTCTTTCCTTGAGTATTTGCACTTCTGGCCGAGCCATCTCTGATTTAGATATTAAAAAGAAGTATTAAAACTCTCGATACAAAAGTAATACTACAGTATCCCTGGAATTTCATGCATTTCAAACCTTTTACCCACAATCTTTTTCCACAATTCTGGCGAGGGTGACAGATAGTAACACCAAGCCACACTCATCAGGCAATCAGGAAAGGACAAGCCGGAGCAAATCACATACCCGCGGTCCCTGGTCGCCTTGATCCCCCTGCAAGAGAAGACATTGGGATGAAATGCAAGTATAGACCAGACACATGATGCACACACACACACACACACACACACACACACACACACACGCGCACTGTACTCTACCCACACATATATGTGCACACACCCATGCACATACACCCACACACTATCACATACAGAAAGAAGAAAATCGTTGAGGCGTAATTCAAAACACATTGATGAGGAAAAATAATACAGGCGACCTCAAATATTCAATATGCGGTTGAGAGTAAAATCACTTATGATAACACAGACTGACGTGAATAGAGGAAAGGGGGGAGAAGTGAAAGGAGGGGGAGAGGGCCAGTGGTGGGGGAGAGGGCCCGTGGCGTGGGGGAGAGGGCCAGTGGTGGGGGAGAGGGCCAGTGGTGGGGGAGAGGGCCAGTGGTGGGGGAGAGGGCCAGTGGTGGGGGAGAGGGCCAGTGGAGGGGGAGAGGGCCAGTGGTGGGGGAGAGGGCCAGTGGAGGGGGAGAGGGCCAGTGGAGGGGGAGAGGGCCAGTGGAGGGGCAGAGGGCCAGTGGAGGGGCAGAGGGCCAGTGGAGGGGCAGAGGGCCAGTGGTGGGGGAGAGGGCCAGTGGTCGGGGAGAGGGCCAGTGGAGGGGGAGAGGGCCAGTGGTGGGGGAGAGGGCCAGTGGTGGGGGAGAGGGCCAGTGGTGGGGGAGAGGGCCAGTGGAGGGGGAGAGGGCCAGTGGAGGGGGAGAGGGCCAGTGGAGAGGGAGAGGGCCAGTGGTGGGGGAGAGGGCCAGTGGCGTGGGGTTGGGGTGAGGCATGCTGTCTGTTATTGAGGAGGGGAGACCCCAGTGATCTCTCTCCTGGATCGTTGCCTGTGGGTTCATCACTGTGGATAGAGAACTACCTGAGGGGTAGTTGAGGGGGTAAAAAAGTATCAAGAGACTCTGTTTTAACTGTTTTAACACACGTGTCTGTGTGTGCGTGAGTGTGTGTGTATTTGAATGGGGGGCATGTTTCTACCACAAAAGGTTGGGAGTGAAAAGTCAGTAGATTTCTGTTCAAAATGATCGTGGAAGGGAACACATTTTGGGCACTGGACCCTTTTTAACCCCAGTGTGTGTGCATGTGCGTCCGTGTGTGTGTGTGTGTGTGTGTGTGTGTGTGTGTGTGTGTGTGTGCTGCTCTGAGGCCCCCCAGTCAGGCTTATGATAGTATTGAAAAGAGCATCAACGTTTCAAAGGAAGGTAATTGCTGAACAAAGTTCAATAAAACTCTTTTTCATGATTATGAGTTTTTTTCAGATGAGTCAATTTGCTGGTGTAATTTTTGACTTAGCCAACGTTAATGAGAAAACCTTCATGAACTACCAGTGGACTGGCACAATTTCAGAGTGTGCTTTCTTCAACTTTGGGCGGGAGATTGAATAGTTGTTCCAACATCAAAACACAGCTGCTGGGGTTGAATGACGGGGCAAACGGATGCAATAGCGGTCAGTTACCTTGTGTGGACAGTCAAATAAACCCACATGTTTGTGTCGTGCTGAGAAGGATTTGTTTATGTGTTAATATGTCTGGGGAAGGTAAGGAGGGTTCATTGATTGATTTTGAGGGATCTGACAGAACAACAGCGATTGACAACAAACTGAATTGACCCAACAAAAATACCAACAGCTATCAGGTGTCTCTCTCAAAGAAATGGAGACAGGAAATAATTCCACGGCTGTATACAGAAACTCTGTACGCTCATAAAGAGCTACTGGGTCTGCAGGCTTTCCTTCCAGCCTAGCACCAACCACGCTGCATCCAATTTCTTGTTGTCAGGACTGACGACTGATGATCAGTTGGTATGTGCTGGGCTGGAGCAAAAGTCTGCACGGCTAGTGTTGGAGCCCTGTTTTGGAGAGATGTATATGTTACGGTACATGTGGGAATACGGTACATGTGGGAAAACTAGGGTTAGGGTTAGGTGCTAGGGTGACTTGGTACATGCTGGCATGTCTAACCCTAACCCTAACCTTAACCCTAACCCTAACCCTACCCCTAATCCTAACCCTCACCCTAACCGTAGCACCCTAGCACCTAACCCTAACCCTAGTTTTCCCACATGTACCGTATTCCCACATGTACCGTAACATATATAATTTGCCATGCCTGGACTAGCATTGCTCAAGACAAGGGCAGCTTATGTAGCTCGTGTGTGAATCCCGGGGACCTCAGACATGGTTTTAATCTTCCCAAGCAAAAGCACATGGGTGCAGATTGGTCCCCAAGTCCTTCAGACTTATAAAGAGACAGTGTGGTTATTTCTTATGCTCAGCTGCCATTTGATGGAGGGATGCTCAGTGAAGCGTTTAAGCACTCCGGCTCAGGCCCTCGTGTAAAGCCATTAATGTAGTGTGCCACGGATTTGTGAACGACGTGAGGATTTAAATATTCAGAACTAAGACTTGAGGTTAAGGGTGACATGGCATTTTAAATGGGAATCACAGAATACCATGGCAAAACTACATTCTTCATGGACTTTATGGATACATTTAATTAGGGAATAAAATAAAAGCATGTGTTTAATGGTTTTGACCCTAGAAGTATAGTATGTGAAAGGGGAAAATACCAAGGAATTTGGATCTTGTCCCTCCAAAAGCCTTCTACTGTCGTCAAAGGCAAAACAATGCATAGAAAATAGAGATGATATTTTTCTACTTCTGTCCTGGGATTCCCCCAGGGTTGTGCAGGGTCTAGCCCAGTCCACCTGACTTAATTCCCCCAACTAATCATCAAGTCCTTGAAAAGTTGAACCAGGCATGTTAGCTCTGGGCTCGAGCAAAAATGTGCGATCTTGCAGATAAGCCCAGATAAGCCTAGGACTGGAGTTGAGGAACACTATCTCATAGGAACATTCAAATTAATGCACTAATGACTTTTGTTGTTATATATATATATATATATATATAGGCATTCATGTACTTACTTTGTCACCCTTTAGACCAGGAACACCCTATTGGGAGAAAAAAAGATGAGGTGAATACAGAAAATAAGTGCAGTAGTGTGCCATGCAGATGCAGTGCTACAACACAGTCTTATACAAACATAACTAAAGCCCAAAACAGAACACAAATCAACTCCATGTTTACTCATATGCATCAATCCAGCAATATCCAACCAACCAAAGTATTGGCAAACACAGTAGTGGGCTACAAATTATGCCTTCTCCGAGGGACCACTTATTTTTTAACTTTTTACATAACAGTTTTTCTGAGGTAATTGGATGTGCTACATTCCAACGTCTGTCAATCAATGAGCAAAGGCTCCTGGGTGGGCCGGCCCTGTAAAAGGTCATGGGTGAACAAGAGTATTTGAAGGCAGGATGCAGCAGTCAGTATGCACAGTAATAGTCCTAATGAGTTCCTTCTAGCCCAACGTTTCCACCTTTTCTGTACCAGGGAGGGACCAGTATACTGGGGATTTCCCCCTTCGAAACATTGTTCCTGGGGCCATAATACTGAACTGTATAATATGAAGGGTGCATGCTGTAATCTGTTTTAAGGGCACTGAGTCAATGTTTTTGTTTGGTGTTTGTGGCCTGTAGAGTACTGAACAATTCCAGATTACCACTACCCCCCTAGGTCAGATTAAGTAAACAACTCCGCCCTGGGCTCTTGAGAATCCAACAGGCAGCATAGAAAAATCACAGGTGAGATGCTTGGGAATGCTGCGAGTTTATTATCCTCCAAGTTGCCTGTTCAGACAGATTGAACATTTCAGATTGAACAGATTTTGCTCAGGCATTGGTAAACCCTGCTGCCTTGCACAAACCTCAGAGAAAACATGGCTGGTTGTGCACTGAATAATCTGTAGATTGATAGCCTAAAAATGAGGCTGGTGTTTATGTTGTTCTCAGTACAAGAGACCACTGACCCAGAATAGCATGGTTGCAGACACAGACTGTGGTACAGTACATTGGCACACCGTGCAACGAATGGAAGGGCTCCAAAGGTATTCCAGCCCTTCTCCTCAGCCAAGTTTCACAACACTGTGCTGAAGTAATAGTGCTCCAACTGGGTGTTCAACCTTTCAACCCTTCATCTGTCTCGAGTGTTCAGGTCCCAGTCCTAATGGGATCACCCAATCATGTTGGGATGAGTGGCAGCTGTTTGATTGCCAGACGTCTGATTGATCCCATTACCTGTGATAGGGCCTGGGAGTACCAGCTCATGGGAACTGTAATTGTCCTCCTGGAACCCTTGTTATGATCTATCTTCACTTCTGAAGGCAGAGGATGGTGTTTCCATGGCTGGCCTCCCTATGAAACCCTCAATAATGTCGAACATACTGCTCACTAGAGAGCCTGCCATAAGGACCATTACAATGGGAACATGTTTATTTTCCTTTGGAACAGTGTATCACAAAACAGGATAACTCGTTTTGCCAGCTGACTTCAATAAATATTGAGCTCTTGATTTTCTGGTTCATAAAGAGAGCTAAAGTTGTGATAGATCGTGGTGATTATCACGTTAGTTATACCATGCCTATTTCAAGTCTATTTTTCTCTATGAAAGAAGAAATATTAAGTTGTTTCTGAATGTTTAAGATTTGATTTGACACACTATTTTACCTGCTTAAGACACACTAGGGCTACGTTCACACTGCAGGTCTTGATGCTCAATTCCGATTTTTTTACACAGATCCGATTTTGGGGTTTTAAAATGTGACCTATATTTGACCTAGGCCTACATTGACTCCAGAGTAAACATTCCACGGCCCTGAACAGACCCGCATGTGCAGAAGGACTGTGCACTGTTTACAATAATAATAATAATAATAATAATAATACATTAGTGTAGTGCCGGAGGAAAAAGGAAAGACGTAGGCAACGTAATGATAACTGTTTAATCAAAATAACAACTTGTACTCTCCGTACAGGACCAGGAAATCGATCACCAAAACTCTTGTGTCTAAACAGGAAGTTGCAACGTTAATAATCCTCCCCTCTGCCCCTAGTGCCAGAACTGGTTCCCTCCCACTACACAACCAACAGTAAGAGGAGAACATGAACCCATAATGTAGTCACTACACCAGCCCCCCCAGTGTTCACCTCAATATTGGAAATCCTCACGGCGAGGAGGGCGTATGGCCCGGCCCCTACGATCGTAGGTAAAGTCAGGAGGTGCGGGAGGAGGTGTGACATCGCCCATCACGTCCTCCTGCAGGGAAGGACGGGGGGCAGTGACGACCGGGGGCTCGCGAGCTGCGGGGGGTTGTCGGGGTCGGAGGGGGGAATGGCCAGGGCGCTGCAGGGGAGGTAGGACTGGAGGCCGGCCTCTGCGCGGTGGCAGGGCCAAGTCCAGGGGCAGTTCAAGGTCCAAGTGGGCCGGTTTGAGGCGATCAACGGACACACACTCAGGCCTACCCCCCATGTCAACCATGAAGTTCTTGGCTCCGGCCTCGATGACACGGAAAGGCCCGTCATAAGGAGGACGTAGTGGAGTCCTGTGGCCATCATGACGAATGAAAACGAACCTCGCTGAGTGCAGCTCCGGGGGCACCCTCGAAGTAGGGACACCATGCTGCGTAGTCGGGACCGGGACGAAGGTCCTGGCGCTGTCCAGCAGGGAGGCGCGCTGAGCGGCGGCGGACCAGGGCTCCGTTGACTTGGGAATGAAGTCACCGGGGACCCGCAGCGGCTGTCCAAACACCAGCTCAGCGGACGACGACTGGAGGTCCTCCTTAGGCGCTGTCCTGAGCCCCAGCATGACCCACGGCAGCTTGTCAAGCCAGTTGCTGTCCGTGAGGCTGGCTCGAAGGGCGGCCTTCATGGATCGATGGAAACGCTCACAGAGCCCGTTCGCCTGCGGGTGATAGGCGGTTGTGCGGTGGAGCTTGACCCCCAGATTCTCCGCCACCGCTGCCCACAGCTCTGAAGTAAACTGTGAGCCACGGTCAGAGGAGAGATCAGCAGGGGTGCCGTAGCGGGAGACCCACACCGCGATGAACGCCCGGGCCAGGTCGGGGGCTGTCGTTGCGGAGAGCGGAACTGCCTCCGGCCAGCGAGTCGTCCTGTCCACCATGGTAAAGAGATAGGTGTATCCGTGCGAGGGGGGCAGCGGCCCTACCAGGTCCACGTTTACATGATCGAACCTCCGCCCAGGCACAGAGAACTGCTCCAGGGGGGCCTTGACGTGTCGATGCACCTTGGCGCGCTGGCAGGCGATGCACGTGTCTACCCAGGCCCTCACATCCCTCTTGAGCCCATGCCAGACGAATTTCTCTGACACCAGCCGTGAGGACGGTTTCCTACCAGGGTGAGACAAGCCGTGTATCGCCTCGAAGGCGGGGCGCCTCCAGTTGGCGGGGACCACCGGTCGTGGCTGACCCATGGAGACGTCGCACAGGAGCGTGGCCCCTGCGTCACCGAAAACCACCTCTTCTAGGCGCAGTCCTGTGTCCGACAACTTGAGAGCCTGGACGGCGGGGTCGGCGGCCTGGTCTGCAGCCATGCGCGCGTAGTCCAAACCCAGTTGGACCGCACCAACCACCGCCCTGGAGAGACAATCCGCGACCTGGTTGGACTTCCCAGCAACGTGCTGGATGTCTGTGGTGAACTCGGATATGTAGGCGAGCTGGCGCTGTTGGCGGTCGGACCACGGCTCCGCCACCTTGGACATGGCGTGCGTGAGTGGCTTGTGGTCCACGTAGGCCGTAAACTCGCGGCCCTCCAGTAAAAAACGGAAGTGTCTGACAGCAAGCCACAGCCCGAGGAGCTCCCTGTCGAATGTGCTGTACCTTTGCTCTCTGGGAGACAGCTGGCGGCTGAAGAATGCAAGAGGCTGCCAGGCGTCCCCAACCCACTGTTCGTACACCGCTCCCACAGCAAAGTCAGAGGCGTCCGTGGTGAGAGCAGTGGGTGCCGAGGGCGAGGGGTGGGCCAACATGGCAGCGCGGGCCAGGGCCGCCTTGGTGTCCTGAAAGGCTTTGACACGCTCCGCCGTCCAGTCCACCGGCTGCTTCAGAGTCTTGCCCTTCTGGGCATCGTACAGAGGCCGCAGGATGTGAGCGATGTGGTGGAGGAAGCGATAGTAGAAGGTTACCATCCCGATGAACCCCTTGAGCTCGCTGATTGTGCTGGGGCGCGGGAAAGCAGCGACAGCTTCCACCTTCGAGGGGAGGGGGGTCACCCCCTCTGCGGAGACCCGGTGCCCGAGAAAGTCGATGGTGTTCCGTCCGAACTCACACTTCGCCGGATTGACAATCAGCCCATGTTGGCTGAGCCGTGTGAAAAGGGCCCGGAGGTGGGACAGGTGCTCCTCCTCCGTGGTGCTTGCGACGAGGATGTCATCCAAGTAGACGAAGAGGAATGGTAGGTCCCGGAGCACCGAGTGCATGAGGCGTTGGAAGGTCTGCGCCGCGTTCTTCAGGCCGAACGGCATCCGCAGAAACTCGAAGAGTCCAAATGGCGTGATTACGGCCGTCTTAGGGACATCCTCGGGGTGCACCGGCACCTGATGGTACCCCCGTACCAGGTCCACTTTGGAGAAGAAGCGTTTGCCTGCCAGGTTCGCTGAAAAGTCCTGGACATGTGGGACCGGGTAGCGGTCAGGCTTGGACGCGTCGTTGAGGCGGCGGTAGTCCCCACATGGGCGCCACCCGCCGTCTGACTTAGGGACGATGTGCAGGGGAGACGCCCAGGGGCTGCTCGAGCGCCGAACGATGCCCACCTGCTCCATATGCGCAAACTCCGCCCTGGCGATGGCCAGCTTCTCCGGGTTGAGGCGCCTGGCCCTGGCGTGGAGGGGAGGCCCCTCGGTCTCGATGTGGTGCTCCACTCCGTGTTTCACCGTGGGCGCGGAGAAGGTGGGCTTGGTAAGGTCGGGGAATTCGGCGAGCAGCCGAAGGTACTGGTCACTTTCGGCGAGCGTATTGGACCACCCGCTGTAGACCGCCTCCCCCTGCGTACAGGCGAAGGAAGCGAAAGTCTGTGAGTTGACCAGGCGCCTGTTCCCCACGTCCACCAACAGGTTGTGGGCGCACAGAAAATCCGCACCAAGGAGGGGAAATGTGACAGCCGCTATGACAAAATCCCACGAAAAGCATTGTCCTCCGAAGCACACGTCCACCGCCCTAGTGCCATAAGAGCAGATAGGTGTGCCGTCCGCGCCTGCCAACTGCGGACCACGCTCCTCCTTCGCCACATCCGATCTCTCTGCCGGAATGATGCTCCACTGGGCACCTGTGTCACAAAGAAAACTGCGACCAGAGGCGGTGTCTTGTATGAAGAGCAGCCTGTTGGTGACGCCAGCGCTCAGGGCCACTACTGAGTGCCGGCCCCGCCGTTTCCCGTCGGTCCGAAGGTGCAGGGTGAGCGGCACCGTTTGGCCTTGGCGCCAAAAGTGGCGTGGTAGAAACAATGGCCCGCAGCGTTACCCTGCTGGCCAGAAGGTCTGGCGTCATCCTTCGCTCTCCTGCGACGGTCGGGTGGCGGGGCGGCCGCGGGAGCGAGCAGGTCGGGGGACCGTTGAGGCATGGCCAAGACGAACCGGTCCGCCTCCCTGGCCAGGGCGCGGGGCTCCATGATGGCGGTGTTGGCCAGCGCCATCCTAACTTGAGCTGGCAATGTGCGCATGAACAGCTCTGCGAAGAGGATCATGGGGTCTTCTGTACCGAGCAGGTTTAGCATCCTCTCCATGCGCGCAGAAGGCCTCTCGTCACCCAAGTCCGACATGGCAAATAGGCGACGCACCCTCTCCGCAGTGGACAGTTCAAATGTCTCTAGAAGCAGGGCCTTGAGGCGCTCATATTTGTTCGTCGTCGGGGGAGCAGACAAAAAACCTACCACTCGAGCTGCGGTGGAGCTGCCCAACATTGCCACAGCATGGTTGTACCGGTCGTCGTCGTCATCGATGTCACTTTTGTTAAAATGTGCCTCTACAATAGCAAACCATGCAGCAGGCGTTGAGTCCCAGAACTCTGGTAGCTTGAGAGTGGGAGTGTGCGCACCACGCGTTACCCTGACAGGGGATGGTGATGGCTGCCGCTGGTTTGAACGTCTTCCTCGCCCGGACATTTTGCAGGATTGTAATGTTCGCTCGCTGGTTTTTGTACACAATTACGTTAACAAAAATCCACGTCGGGGGTCACCAGTGTAGTGCCGGAGGAAAAAGGAAAGACGTAGGCAACGTAATGATAACTGTTTAATCAAAATAACAACTTGTACTCTCCGTACAGGACCAGGAAATCGATCACCAAAACTCTTGTGTCTAAACAGGAAGTTGCAACGTTAATAATCCTCCCCTCTGCCCCTAGTGCCAGAACTGGTTCCCTCCCACTACACAACCAACAGTAAGAGGAGAACATGAACCCATAATGTAGTCACTACATTAGACTAATTAGCGCTTTTCTAGATACTCAAAGACGCTTTACAAACTGAAAAGATCGAGTAGTCAAATAAAAAGAAACAAAAAAAGAAATAAAAGAAAGTATAGGGGTCTAATTAATTTGTAGATTACTAAATCTAAATCTAAGTGTCTTTGTAGGATACAGGTCTACTCTGTATACTGTCTGCAAGTATATCTAGATTTATGATATATAATATATATGATAACATGATAACATATATAGGATAACATGATAACGTTACAACCGGATTCATTTTCAAGTTTTTGTGTATTCATAAATCAGACCTGAGTCGCGTGTCGGCAAAAAAAACGGATTTGGGTCACATTTCACTGCAGTGTGAACGTAGCCTAAGGCACCCCTGTACTATGTACTAGTATTACAATTTGGGAAACACCTGTGTAGACTTGGAAGACAGACATACTGCACTAGTAGAGCTACTGTAAAATATGTATTCATTGGACAAAGTGGGGGATTTTAATAAAATTGACGAACATGTTTCTATTGCGTTTCTGTTGTAGGTATACAACAGAATTACTCAACAACATCACTTTTTTGTTGCACAGGAAAATTGCCTTTGGGCAACTATAGGAACCATTCACAAGCTGTTGCCACAAACGTATAAAATGCTGGACTGAAACATGACGACCAATTGCAGCTTTAATGCCTGTCTCACAGATTTTTCTGGCACACTCAAACACAGTGTTCATTTCTGTTAACAGAGCAGTTGGTTCACAAGCCTGCTGTACACATTAGTTAACAACTTCTGGGCACCAACAGTTAGTGGAAAGACATGAAACTCAACTCGCTTTATATGACTTAACATTTCATTAAAGTGGGATTGTTTTATAATAACTGTGGAAACATAATGGAAATGGCTTCTAGGGTGGACCACCTTTCTCTAGTAGAAAAAAACCCATATTGAATTCACTTAAAGGTGTTGAACTTATTTTTGTGCGCACAAAGGGGTGAAAATTATAATTCCCCTTTTTCTTGTCATGGGAAAGGAAGCAAGGAAGGTGGACCTCTAAAATGGGACCCTGCTTCAGTGTTACAGTATAACTAGTGCAGCTCTATATAAGCTTGGTGTAACATCACTGGCGGACTCAGGGGGGGGCAGGGGGGGCGACCGTCCCTCCTGGTGCCCCCACGGTTGAAAAACGTCTCGCTTAAGTGCCCTTTTGAGTGGCAAAAATGCCATTTTGAGTGGCGAAAATTAGAGGAAGTGTCCTATTGGTGCCCCTCCAATGGTCTAAACTTGACCATGTGCCCTTTTGAGTGGCAAAATTAGAGGATGTGCCCTATTGGCTGCCCTTCCAATGGTCTAAACTTGACCATGTGCACTGATGGGGTCCCATGTTGTGCAGTAGGTGCCCTTTTTTTCTTTTCGCCCCTGCCCTTCAAACAGCCTGAGTCCGCCACTGTGTAACATACATAGAGGCGGTCAGATCTGCCAGGTTTAGCGGGGGTCAACTCAGTTTCACCTCATTGCGGTTAAGGGATTGGATTTGATATGCAATTATTCTTATTATCATTAAAGGCAAATCAATGTAATACAAGAAAGAGGAAGAATACACTTCATCTCTACTTGTAATGCCAATGTATTTAGTTGTAGCAGTAATTATACTGTGTATCCCAAATATAAGAATACATTCACCTTTGTTACAACAATGGGCCTTTTGCATGTAGGTGTATCATCAAAAGTTTCCCATTCATCAATGTACATTCATGTACAACCTTTCATGGTGATCCCTGCCACACATTTGCCCTCACAAGCTCAAAATGTGTTGGTGTCCATTTGGCAGCATTGTGTGGCGGAAATGATTTCACCGACACAATTACACACCTGCTCGTTATGCTGGTTTTGCGCATCACTTGGACAGGCAGACGTCCACTGGAGCAGCTCCAGCGAGTAAGTACAGTGAAGGCCTTTCATTGAGCTCCATAAAGTGGTTCTCTCCAGCAAAGATGATGTTAGTGGTAAGGCAGGAGTGCTGTGTGTGTCTCTCGGTTTAGCAATAACTCAATACCCGCATGGTCTGACTGTGCCTTCAAGCTTCAAGAGTTCTACTGTACTTCAATGCATCACATATGTACTTCAAAACCCCCACTGAGATGTATATGTTACATCCATTCTGAAATAAATAAGAATGAAACATTGTCTTCTAAATTCTATTTGCAATGTCTGTAATGCAACATCCATAATGAACTGCAGGATACATTTACTGCCTCTGTCCAAATGCCGTACATGTAAAAAGAAACGTCTTCCTACTACGAGTGGCCTATGGGATTGTTTTTAAAAGAGGAAACCCCTGGCACCCCTGAGAGAAAAAGGGGGGGGAGAAACATGAACGTGCCTTCGAGGAACATGAAAAGGCCTGGGGGAACAGAGCCAAAACCACAGGGAACCTGGGGAACCATTGGCCCCAACTCCAATCTGATAATGTAACTTTCCCCACTTAATATCAATATAAAACAATAAAAAAACAATGTTAAATAAAACATCTTGGCTCTCTTTGGTTACTCTTCATATGTGGCCCTTGCACTTTAGAGTGGCTGCAGAGTGAAATATGGAGTGGCGTACAATCAAACCGTTCCAGTACACAGCCTGTGTTTGTCTGGTTGGCTTGAGTACAGTTGGAGAGACTTTTTCAAATCAAACTGATAAGTTCGGAAAAGTTTGACCGTAATAACCTTTTGGTACCCTACGACCAAATACTTTACTTGAAACGTCCTTCACAGACATTTTTGCCCAAACGTCTCGGTATAGTTTGATTGGACAATTATCTGTCTCTTCTCCCCCTTGATATTCAAGAAAAAACGGAAGGTTTTATTCTCATTAGCATTGAGTGAAACAGCTTTCCTTAGACGGAGGCCTGTAATCAACCAAGCACGAGGGCCTAGCCTGCTATTATCACTTTGTATAAAAATCCAGGCAGTGGATCGACTCACATGCTGGAAAAAAGACCTAGAGGGTTCTGTCCTGTCAGCCCTGTTTCAAATGCTTAAAGGAGAGGTCAGGCCACTGAATATCCATATTTCACTCGGTTATTCTGCTATAATTTTCCCGAAACATGATGGATGAGAGTTTGACAGCACTCGCCTCCGTCTGGAGCACGAGAGCTGGACCGCTTCCACGTCTTTCACTGTTGGTGACACGAGCGAAAACCATTCTCGTGGGTTTGGCGCATGATACTAGTTAAAAATAAATAAAAGTAAGCAATCCACCTAATCCAGAGGGATGGATAAAGTCGGGGATGGGGATCTTTGCACTATGTCTGTTTGGTATTGGTTTTCGTTGGTGGGGCTTGTTAACTGTGTTGAGATCCAGCAAATCAATCAATCAAACTGAGCTTACGTCCATGTAAAGAGAAACACTGCCAACTGCATTGGCTGATGGACACTGTTGGCCACATGGAACACATTATTCCATCCTGAGGCACTGGCATCTTGAAGCACACAAGCTAATGACTACCACTTTTACAACCTCTTTCTTTACAGCCATCTACTCTTTTTTTAAGCAACAACACAATATAAACGAACATTGTCCGTGTGGGACACACAACAACACAGCCCTCATAGGAACACAGGGGTAAGGACAATAGTGTTGAACCGAAGCCAAAACAGGGCCCTTGGAGGAAAGATTTGTAAAAGTCGGGAAAAAATTGTAGTTAGGAGACTCCAGCATGACTTGTGTCGACCCTCAATCAGGTCCAACCCTCTGTCCTTGCAGTCTGTCAAACTCTCCCAACTCTCCAATGGGGCCCATATGCTTGCAGCAATACGCCTGGCACGCTTCATCGACAAAGAATACCTGCTTCAAAGGAGGGACTTCGAGCTGGAGGCACTTATGGTGTCGTTGCCCCCCCCCACCCCCCCCTCTTATAGGAGAAAGAATATGTACGACATCCATGGCAGATCATAACTTATTCGTCACTAATAAAACTGGGGTGGCAATTGTTGTAAAACATGGCCGTAAAAAAAAAAGCTGTAATTTGAACTGGCTGCCACCTTAATGAAAATGGAGTTGGCTAGTAAAAAGGTTATATTGTATTGTGGTCCATCATCCACAAGGGTCACAGAAATTGGACCACAATGGACCCAAATGGGAAAAGCTCTTAGGAATTTTGAACGTTTGATATCCTCAAATTACACTTTATGGTTTATTGAAATAGGAAATTGATTCAGATCGTATATCATGCATATACCTGTATGAACCACAATGTTTAAATTCAAGCTTAAAAGTTAAAGGAAAACAATCTGCAACAAAACTTCAGGAATGTACATTTACACATTTGCATGGAGTTTAATCCAAATATGCCGATCATTTACGCTAAGCCTGTAAGCATTCCTTGTAAGCTCTCTTCCCCACAAACTGTCTCATGAGAGCTCTCTGGATAAACAAACCGATTATGTCAATAGTTAGAAGAGGTGGTGGTAATTGCAAAAGTCCATTTAGCCATTTCCAGACAGAGGACGTGATGGGGTTATCATTGCGAGCAATACTTTGGGCGCATTTTAAACAACACGCACAGGCCCGAATAAAATCCACCTCACATCCATCTGTTAGTTCTGTATGGGAACCCTCAATCATATTACTGTGGGCCCCGGGGAACTTTTTGGGGGTGGGAAGTTAATGGGGGACAGGGATGTGAGTAATCAGAGCAGAATGGGCAGGAGCGGACGACCACAAGTGGCTGGTGTTTGTCGGAGGAATCTGGATCCAGAGGTTAGGCAGGGATAGGAAAACCACACTGGAAAACTGACTTGGGAATGGCATCTGGTTCCTATATCCACAGTGTATCACAATTAGCCTGCATAAAATGGCTTTAATGTCTGTGTGTATGCATATGTATGTGTGTGTGTGTGTGTGTGTGTGTGTGTGTGTGTGTGTGCGCGTGTGTGTGTGTGCGTGTGTGTGTGCGTGTGTGTGTGTGTGTGTGCATTCATGTGTATGCTTGTGTGTATTTATGCATGAGCAAAAAAGTAAGCCCTGTTATTGTGTCATAAAACTCCTCCAGGCCCTGCTCTGTGCCAGCTGAGCTAATTAGCAAGGTCACCTTGGTACTGTAGAGCTGGGGAGGCCAGTCTGTCCTCATGACTTAGACCTGGGCAGGGTCAGCCTGAAGGGGATGAGGCCAGTGACAAGAACAGCTCGTTCCTGCATCTCCTTATCCACGTATCCCAGTCTGATCCCCGTCATTAGTAATAGCCTCTAAATGGTATCCACAGCATGGGGATATAGAGAATGTGAGGAGAAGAGTGGAAGGGGTAATGTGGGGGGGGTTCTCTGTTTAGCTGGAGTCCGGTTTATGAGGGCTGATCATTTCACTGTGAGACGAGGGAGGGACCACCAGAGGCGTGTCACCTCATTAAACCAATAGAAAAAGCTGTTGCCTATGCTTCTGGCCGATGCTTACATCACCGAGACAGAAAGCCTTGTTTTCAGCCACCATGATGAGGTCTACCCAACTAGCACTGCTGTTATCATTGATCTGACTACACACATGTTAAGCCTTTTTAAGGGGTGATCCCTGAAATATGGGATCAATCCAATTTCTACAGTTTCTACGGGACATGCACCAGTTCTGTACTTCAAACACTAATGATGTACCAAAAAAAAAAAAAAAGACTTGACATCAAACTCTTAATGTTGTCACATGGGTCTGGGGGGGGTGTCTGCCGTTACTGCCCTGAAGGACACACGTTTGAGTAAGCTTCCTCGGAGCAAAAGTGATCAAAGTCCAGCTGGAGTATGTTTTATTAACAGGTGCAGCACTGCAGTGCATTATGGATGATGGCAAGGGGGCTCTGACTCCCGCGTGTCACCCCCGTGCCTCTAATCCCGCCGCCACAGCTGCATAATTCATACGCCGTGACGGATCACTCTCTACTCTCGGTGTAAAAAATCACTGATGTTCTCTGAACAAAAAAAGGGTCTGCAAAGACACTCGCCACATCTGTCTGTACATGCACGGAAGCACGAAGAGCACTCAGAGTTCAGGTAGATGTTTTAGTAGGCTTATAGTCTGTGTGGATATTGTTCATGTGTGGATTATGGAATACTGTGTTAAAATGTAAATTAGGGCGTGGTGTCGTGGCTTTGCCACAAAGGCAAAGGCTACACATGAGCAGAAATTAAACATGTCGTTTTTGTAAGTGATTTCTGATTGAAGAGAGCCAATTGAGATCACAGGTCTGTGTCTATTTATTAGTGCTAAGTGACAGTAAAGCCTGGTAGAGAAGTCTGCAATGAGAGCACCAGGGTCCGTTCAGTTACAGAACACTGGGTATAAATTAACTAATGTTCCGAGAGAGCCCCATCGAATATGCATGGAGATGTCTTCTCCTGGGGTGGGCATAATGAATAACAAACCACATGAGATCACTTATTGGATCCTTTTTTTTTTATTTATTTTTTTACTGTCATTGGCCTTGTATTCAATGGAAGACACAATGCAATTTGCAGAAATCTATAAGTAGAGGGAAACAATATTCAGTCCTTTTATTTAAAAACAAGATTTTCATTTGGATTCTTGGATTAGATTTGGGGTTTCTGGAAATTGAAGTATTCTATGGAAATCAGACCCTGGTCTTCTAACCAGTCGTGAACTGCCAGAACACAGGGTTGCCAGGGTATCCCTCTGCTCTTCACATCGCCCTTTAAACTAGGACCTACAGCACAAAAGCTGCTTGCAGACTGTACATCAGGCCAGGGGATACAAGACCTGCCAGAGGGGAGTTGAGAGGACAGGGAGACCACCTGCATTCACTTACCCCTCAGACCCCCAGGAGCAGACGGCGCGGAGCGGCGGAAGAGGATTAACTTACAGTACGACTTTTACCACTTGGTTGGCACATACAGTGCTATTCAATCGCGCTTGCCTCTCAACTCCATAAATTCTTTTAACAGAGCACACACACGGCCCGCTTGACCCTGTTACCACTACTGTCAGAACCCCTGGTGGTTATATATAGGTTTGCCTTCATCCTCTGAAAACATAGTTTTCCATCTGTGGAGTCAAGTGATCCTGTGATCGCAAGACACGTAATGAAGTGAGACGTTCTTTTTGGGTGCAGGGGCTGGCAGGGAATAGGCTTGGTACCAGGGTTATTGCAAACCAAACCATATTGGCCCAAATGAGAGAGAAAGGTCCACTATTAGGGGAAGGCATGGATGAAAATATTATTTTAATCATATAGTCAGATTACATGCGGCAACCGAAAGGTTTTATACAGCACACACAAAGGGTTTATATTTGTGGTTGGATTTGCCGGATTTGCCATTGAGTGGGTGCAAAACAAAATAGTTCTAAATAAAAACTATTTTAACAAGCGATTTGCTCAAATATGGTGTTGTTGCTCGAATCCGCTACATTCCCAACATTCCCATGAGGATTATGAGGTGTTTTACGAGGTGATGGAAACGTCACTATTGTAGATCTGCTTCCCTTGGATCCAGTGTATTTGTATTTGTTGTAGGTTTTACCTTTGACCATGGCTCATGCTGACACTAAGAGAAGGCTGCAAGGTCTGGGATACTTACGGAAGATCCTGGAAAAGAAGAGACACAAAAAGCGAAAGTTAGTACACCTTCTAATAGGTCAGAAATCAACAACACATTCATACTGAACTCCTTATCCGTTCAGGAAGCCATGGAACCGCACAAGTGAAAACCTCCACCGCCAGCCAGTTTAAATATACACATTCACTTATGTATAGTACAGCATACCAGCAGGGGAGAGGAAACGAGTAGACAGACAGAAGCGACCGGAAGCTCTACCGGAAACACGGGTCTCAATACCCACTACATCCCATTTCCACATAACTGCAAAATCACACCTTTATTTATACACTGTGGCATTTAGCGCTGGCAAGCGCGACAGAACGCTCATCCCTGGTATCTGCTTTCCACACTGTTTGGGCCAACAATGACAGTGAACTCGGATTGGTCAGATGACTAATTCTTTTTGGAGGTACTGTAGCTCTGATTTCACTGCAACACAGGGTTGCAAGGCTTGTTAAAAATGTGCCCCTTTTTTTGCGAGGTGATACTTCAGTCCTTTCCCCCAATTACTCCCGCTCAAAGGGATCTGCACCGTGGTACTTCAGGGCTCACTTCAGAGCCCCTGCAAATCATTCTGGGTCTTTGGGTTCTTATTAGGGAAGTCCAGCTGCTCCACCTAAAAAGGCGGTGGGATTTATTTTACAAGACAAATTTCGCTGTACTGGTCTTCCTCGTGACAGAAGGTAAAGTGCAAATTGCTCCTGCAGCTGCAGCACTTGAAGGAGACCTCGTTTGAGGCAGCACTTAGGTGCTGCTGTTTTTACAGTTCGTCGAGTCAGGCTACTTACTACTACTTTGTAAGCAGGTAGTGTGTTGTTGACTTGTTCCTGTGTTGTGCACAAGGGTGTGAGTTAGGGACACACACACACACACACACACACATGAAGTGAGGTCTAAACATTTACCTTCATATCAGCACACACACACAAGCTAGCACTGAGTCTGAAGAAGTTGGGACATTTGGCTAGGAACTGAGGCTAAGATCTGAGGTTATAAAGTGGTATCCTAAAACTGCACCACAGCGTCTCACAGATTAAGGACAAGAAGCCTTAAAGCCCAGCATCAATGTTCCAAGGAGGCCGCAGATCCAGCATGCAATTTCATTTGATTGCCTTTCAGTGACCATCCACAATCACACTAGACCTGTCTGCCACTGAACATCGATGAAAAGTCTATCAGACGCATGTCAAATGATATGGGCTATAATGGCATGTTGAACAATCCATCATCAAAGCCATTCAATGCAGCCTTGTTAGCGCCAGCTGCTATCTCCACACTGGCGGTACTTGTCATTCTCCTCCTATGTGTTCGCTATCCTGTTATTGACAACATGAAGTCACCATGGAAAGATGTAAGGTTGGGGACCTTGTTGGGCAGTATGGTGCATTATGTCTGCTCACGTGACAGGACAAGTCGTTGTCACCCTCAGAGTGACACAGAGGTTATGCTGGGGTATTTTGCAGCGACAGCTGCGCTGGGAACGCCTGCTTTTTCCTACAAAATGATTTTCCATTATGGGATATCTAGATACGTTAATTGAAACTAAAATATAGGTATAGTTCCATGGACGTCAAAAACGTAATGACAGTCAATAACCTTAAATGATTATCAATATATCTCCTACATTAAGTTCAAGTAAAGCTGTACAGTAAGAGTCTAAACTGTGACCATCCTGTGGGGGCAGGTATCATACATGAAAGTGTGCCACAAAGAGCTGTTCAAGTTTCACAGGAAAACAGGAAACTCCTGAGGCCGTCCAACACTGAGCACCCGCTCAGAAACAACCACAGACTCACACTGTGGTACATAGCCACATCACCAACGACCTCATCTGGGATGAACACACCAACCAAGTGGTGAAAAAAAAAGCGCAACGCTGCCTCTTCCATCTCAGTAGGCTGAAAAAGTTTGGTGTAGGGCCCAAGATTACGGGAGCCTTCTTCAGAGGCACAACAGAGAGCATCACTGCCTGGTACGGGAATTGCACTGCCCAAAACCGCAATGCGCTGCAGAGGGTAGTGCAGACAGACGAAAAGATCAGCGGCTGTGTGTTACCCCCCCATCCAGAACATCTACGGTGATCGGTGTGTCAGCAAGGCCCTAAGGATTATCAAGGACCCCAGTCACCAAAACAGGAAATTGTTCGAACTACTGCCGTCAGGGGAAACGGTACCGTAGCCTCGGGGCAAAAACCCAGAGGATGTCGAAAAGCTATTTCCCACAAACAATCAAACAGACTCCTAGGGAAACGCACTGACACAAGGCAACCCCCCACTGTACTAACAATACATTATGACTACCTGACTACTTGGTCACTACCTACCTGAATTCTAGACTACTCCACTTTTACACCATATTGCACACTGTATGACAGTGTTACATCACACTGCAACCTGCACAGCATTTATGCACAACCTGATACTTGAATCTGAACTTTTAATGTTGTTTACATTAAGAATGTTGATATGCTGATTCGCATTCTGCAATTCTCAAGTGGCGCAAATGCTTCTTTTAATTATTAAAAAAAAATCATATTACGAAAGCTTAAGTGTTGAAGAGCCAACTCAATATAACAAACAACAGTTTTAGGATAAATAAATACTTAATTATTAACAAATTCTCTGTATTGTCTGTATTGTCGTAGGCTACTGGGTAAGTGATACATGGCTTGTAAACAAACTTACGTTTTAGGATGTGCTCAAAAGCAAGGACTGTGTGATCATCTAATTATGTGTAGTTTTTACCATGTTGATGTTCTATCAGCATGTTGTGATGTGCTAAACATGCAGTTAGATGTTCATAGCGATGTTCTTTCTTAGATGTTAGCTAGCTACCAATGGGATGGTACCAAATGCATCTGTTTTGATTCAGAGCAATTTTCTCTAGTATTCGGTTTGAGGTTTACCACCATTCAAATAAGCATATCTTCTTCAACTATTTTCAATGTATGACACATCATTTGAAAGCTTACAATCTGCACTTTCATAACCTGTAAAAAACTGAAAATGCCCTTGCCCTACTTGGGGACTTTTTCACCAGACCCTGTCACATATTCTCATAAATCATACATCCATGAGTATTCTTTCTTTATTGTGAGATTCAAAGAGGAAAACGTGCATTTGCGAATATAAGATTCATATACACATTGCATAGACTTTGACAGGGCAGAAGAAATAGATTTTGAGTCACCTGAGTGAGTATAAATGAGTAATGAGTGAGTATGAGAGAGTATGAGAGTAATGCCTCATTAATGTTTATTTTTTCACAGAGAGGGTGGAGCTTAACATTGGATGGCTATAATGCACAAGAGTAGCTCACTGACCTTAGTGCCTAGCCCTAAACTAATGCTCCTCAAAGGCGTTTTCATTGATTTACTTGGACCTTAGTAATATACTATATGATAAGAGTTCCTGAGCACTGCAACCAGTAGTAAATAATAAATAAGCAAATGCAATACCCTACTATATAAAGGGTGCCAATAAAGCTTATAACACATTTGCACTAGATTTAAGGACCTGTTACAATATACCCCCCTTTTATGGTATGACATTTGATGATGACATGATTTATCAAGGATCTATTTGGGTTTATAAAGGGTTTCTGAAGCATCCATTAGGCCTTTATAAGTATTACTTTTGTTGAAGTGTGACTATTGCACCCTGACGCTGATCACTATCCAGACGTCTGTGAGGATCAAATGGATGACAGAGGAGAATGACAGACGCGGCGAGTTCAAATGAAACACGTTCTCTCTCTGGCCTTGCCTTAGTTGACCCTAACACAGTGACTCACGTGAAGTGCAGTGGACTTGGCACGCGTCCCCTGGCCCACAAAACGCTTGCCCATGCAGTGGTGGGATAAGGCTATTATCCATAACAGAATGAGGCGGATTGTCGTCTTATGTTTTCCATTGTCTGCTCTTAATAGACCACTGCGCCGCTCAGGACATCATGCGGTACACTTGTTTGCTTGTTTCCGGTCGATTTGTTGAGAGGAAGTTATTTAGATTCTCAGCAGTTGTCTGAGCTGATGACAGGGAACAAATTGTTGGTGTGCTGCTTTCACACCAGAGTGCCATTTGAAATTATCTGGCATGATGAGTGTTTTTCGGGGAAGTAAAGGGTTGCATAAGCAACACTGAAGTATCTCAGAAATGCAGTCAAGTGGAACATTGAACCGTCGTCTACTGTATCTGTCAAATCCATTTTTTCTCTCCTCTCTGGCTTTCGAGTCATACACTGGAATATTATGTAAATAATGAAAGCATAGGCTGAGAGCCACATCATGTTGATCCATGTCTTTCGACCGAGACTGAAAACACAGAACCCAATGCCACTTACACGATTTTGAAATTAATTTGGTAAGAGAGGGAATCAAGGACTTTAAATTCAAACAACAGAGACTGTTTGAAATACGGCCCCGATGCTGATTAACTTTCATTCGACTTTAAAGCAGTCAATGGAATTAGCGGTTATACCCAGTCAAAATGATCTGTTTCTTATATCAGGGGCTGCCTCATTTCTTTGGCTGCAACCTAACCACTACCTTATGACTATATCTCACTGAAAACAGGGACCTGGCTTTGGCCTGTCATACTCATTTGTTTTTATGAGAGCAATACCTTTGGTCCAGCAGATTGGCCCTCTTCTATGGCTATGAAGTCTCAACATAGCAGCGCCGCAAGGCTCCAATGTCCATTATCGCTCACCATTAGCCCTGTGGTGTGGACGTACTCGCCTGCCATTTATATGTTCCCCCTGCTAATTCTATTTAGTAGCGTTTTCAGCACTCCCTATCTGTGGGACTGTCGCCACAAACACGTCCCCTCCCAAAGGAGCTGGGCCTGGCCTGATGAGTCAGCTTAGGAGAGAGACTGAGAGAGAGAGAGAGAGAGAGAGAGAGAGAGAGAGAGAGAGAGAGAGAGAGAGAGAGAGAGAGAGAGAGAGAGAGAGAGAGTCTCACTTGGAGGTCCCAGTGAACCAGTGAACTGGGAATGGACATAATACAGAACCAAAATGTTTAATTGCAAATGAGATGGCAAATCACCCAGCCTGAACCACCATATGAACGGGAAATAATTTTTTCCTACTTTCACCAAGTGTGCACACAGAATCATTGTTAATGTTGAGAGTAGCTGCTCTATTGAGAACAGAGTATCTGCAATTAGGCATATCTGACAAATGGGTTTTCCCAAGTGAGTTTTAGGAGGGTATATGGCCAGCCATTCAATTAATTACTGAATTACATTCATTACTGTTGCTATGGCGAATAAACAAGACACTGCCTTTGTGAATACTAGGAATAAAAAATCTGACTGACAACTGAATGCTCCAAGGTCATGATGTTGTATATGTGTGCCGTTAGGAATGAAATACTGGTCTTTTACACTAACAGGTATACACAGGTATACACATGCACACACACACACACACACACACACACACACACACACACACGCAGACGCACACGTACACACACACGTACACACACACACACACACACACACACACACACACACAGAGACACACACACACACACATACACGCACGCACACACACACACACACACACACACACACACACACACACAGACACAGTCACAGTCACAGACACGCACACACACACACATAGACACACACACACACACACACACACACACACACACACACACACACACACACACACATACCAGGTTCTCCATCTCGGCCTCTCCTTCCCCGCTTTCCTGGTGGACCTGCATTGAGAGAAGCACAAAAAAATGTTTGGTTAACACTTTTTCATTTCTTATTATATTCTCTAATTTAGGTTTTGCATTTCACTGTCCTTGGGATCAACAGAGGAGAAGGAAGAACCAGTGTCAAAATATTGCCTTTAGATTTTCTATGCACCTCAAAGTTCCTAAGGTTCATGAAGTATTTAGGCACAATTTAGGCACAAACCCATGTGGAAACAGGGCACGTACTCTGTTGCCGCAAGAGTGATCCTCTTGGTTTCATCTCTCTCTTTTTTCTTGGTGTTATTCTTTTCAGCTTGGATGCCTTGATTTCTAATTTGTTTTTATAACAGTCATGTTCAGTTTGCCTCTCCCCCTGTGCTTCCATGAACGGCATCAATCTGCTAATGCTCAGCCAGAGGAGTAAAACAATTACACGCATTGTTAAGTTTAACATGCTGGAAACTTGACTGCATTGTACGTGGGTAGTCTTCAGCGCTGTCCGGATGACCTCTGGAGAACTTAAGCGCTGCTTGCCCAAAACTGAGTTTCCTCATGGGGGAAATGCTTTGCTATGGGTGACTGATGCTGGAAACGAAGGTTTGGTGGGTGTCAGAGAATCTGTGTGGTGTGTGTGGTATTATGGTGTGTAAAAACAAAAAAATACGTAAGTTACCTTATAAAAGAATGTGAGGATTATTATTTAACTATCATTAAAGCGGAAGTATTAGCCCACCTTTGTTGGTCCCAAAATATGATTATGTTTCACAATAGACACAGTGATAGATATCCTAACAGCAAGCTTAGATTTACTTCCTGGAATAGTCTCATGGTGATGTGTTTTCACAGATACTGTTACGCATCACTATGGGACTACTCCAGGAAGTAAATCTGAGCTCACAACTAGGATATCTATAAGGTGTGTATGCACAAAGTAATTGTATTTTGGGACCATATCAATGGTGGGCTGATGAGAATATTCATATATTTTAAATATTTTTTTTAAATGTAAAATTCTGCTTTGAGTCCATTATGGTCTGTATACTGTATTTGTGTATGTAACTCTTGCAACTTGACTTTTCACAACTTTAGCTCAGAGTGTAACTAAGGTAAGCATACACCCCAGAACGAGCCTGCCATGTACAAGTCCATTATCATCACCAGCTTGGAAGAGAGGTCTTATCCAAACCAACCAAGCGAGACAGACCTAACTGCATGGTTTTTTCACCACACATAATTATCCAGATCTAGTTTAAGATAGCAACAGTGTGAACAAGTATCACGTAAGCCATTGTGTAGGCCCGATCCCAATTCACCCCTACGGCTCCGTTTTGAGCATTCATGTTGAGGGTAGGGGTGTCCCAATTCATGTTTTCATTGAGGGCTAGGGGGAAGGGGGAGGGCTATCCGCGGCTCCGTTTGGAGATTTTTTGGGACCACGTTCGATTCGGAGCCATAACCCTACCTCCCAGGATGCATTGCGAATCATATACAGAAATGTATACAGAAATGTACTGATTTCGCTCTAGGCAATGCGGAAGACAACCACAAATGTCATTACCTTTTCTGTAATTACTTGTTAATAAAGATTAGAAAAATTATGATAACCATCTTATTATCTTAGTTTAATGTAATTTCAATGTATTATAGACCTTTTCTTTATAACAAGCATAACCCAAAAAATCGCTATTATGCCGATGTGCTGTGTCTAACGTTACAGGCTGATTTGTGCATGACAGTCGCGCATATTGACATATTTCCATGTCTGATGGCACCTACTAATGTCATTTCAATTCATTATAGACCTTTTCTTTACAACAAGCATTCCATTCCATTCCAAAGTCCAGTGCGCTTCAGCCAAGTTTAAGATCCGAGGGTTTTGGTGCTCAGCAGTAGAGGACAATAATAGCAAAACTATTACCTGGGCACTTCCATTAGACTACCAAAGCAAGACACCGGAGCACTCATATCTGCGTGTTTGTTACAGGGTGACAGTCACCCTGTTCCTCTGCAACAAACATCAAGCACAGCCTCCCCATAGAAATATACACCATGTCATCGGAGCGCGATTCACATTTCCAAGATGTACAATTTTCGAATGTACAAATTTCGAAATAAATTCTTACATGTGGCGTTTCACAGCAGATGATGGTAGACATATTTAATGTAAAGTTATCTATCTATCATTAGGCTGATTTGTGCATGATAGTCGTGCGTTTTGACCGATTTCCATGCTGTATTTTCCCCCTTTGATGGCATATGACACTATAACTATGGCAGTTATTAAACCAAAACACACAATCTAATCTGAGCAGTTGTTACTATGTAATATTATTGATGGGTTATATCATGTAGCTGACTAACGCCGTGGATAGCGTCTGTTTCTCCAGTCTTCCTGTCACATCGGATTTCAGAACGGATTTAAAAATAAATCTGCGATCCGTGTCTAATGTTATCTATCTAACTTTTACAGGCTGATCTGTGCATGATACTGGCGCATTTTGACATATTTCATGTCGCATTTCCCCCCTTTGATGGCATATGACGCCCGATATCAGTGCAGACTGGCAGGGTAGGAGCACAGGTTGATAGCCTACAGAGCACCGTAATTCTGTCATGGTCTGATATTGAAGCATTGTTCTTTTTTATTTGATGACTTGTTTGATCGATTGATAGCGTAAAACTTAAGTTGCGAATGAATCGCGAGTGTCAATGCTTTTATATGACACTACTGATGACGTATCAGGGTCTTGAAGTTGTCCCATTTAATCGGGAAAGATTTCAAACCACTACGCCTTGTGGCACTGTTCAGAGGCCTTGGCTCCAAAGTGAGTGGCACTCCAAAACGAGCCGTAGGGGTAGGGAAGGGAATCGGGATTGGGCCGTAAACTCATTTTACCACTGCTCTGCCAACAAATGGTGTTTTATTATTTTTGCAAAGTTCAACATAATTAAGGAGGAATGAGAGGGTTGCAAAGTGGTGGCTTGCACAAGGAGGTTTAGATGCTTAAGTCCAGCATTAATGTGCCATGGTGTCATGTTCTGAACTGCAGCACACTGCCTCCAAGGGATGACTCCTTCACTCTGGGCTAGGATCAGCAGCTGTAAAAGCAGTCAGAAGCTTGGGTAGGCTAAAATGCTATAGCACCATGGTAATTGCTAATCCAAAACCACTGCCCCCCCCCCCCCCCCCCTTTTTTTTGTTTGGATGTGTCAGCCGCTTTGCCTAATCAGCTTTCCATGCTGTATGTGCCGACTGTATGCAGTCTCCTTGCTTGTGTACGGTACATCCTTGCGAGCAAGAACTAAAGAGAAATTCAAAGCTGAAAGAGAGAGAGAGAGAGAGATCCACTTTTACTCAATAGTTGGAGATTTACGACGTCCCAGATGTAATAGACTAGAGTGTAAAATGCTGGCTCATGTTGCACCACTGTATGACGTTTGGTTCCCAACATGTTCCCACTGTTTGGAGCCGGCCCAAGCGCAGACTCAGATTTAGATTCTGCTCGCTTGGGTGACGTCCAGCACAATAGAAAACCCTGCCAACAAAGGCCCCAGCCAGGGCTTAGGCTACGAGGCTGCAGGTGTGGAAGTTTGCTTCAAATCTTTTAGCACAACCGCTATGTCTTTGTACACTGTAAACGTCAGAAATCCAGGTGTCTTTTTTTTGTTTGTTTTTTGTAATTATTTATTTTCTGTCCATTTCTTTTGGTCAGTCCATCACGCTCTGACATAAACAGCTCAACTATGAGACCAAGATCAAGATCTTTAAGGATAACATGGCATTGACTGAACTCAATCTCATGCAATGCCAGAGAGTAAACAAAACAGTGGCTGTCATATTCAGGTCTATACAATGAATTGCCATGAGGGACATACTGTTAGTTCCATAAGAAAGCCATTGCATCCATTTCTGTGACAGTAATACTGTGACAGAGACTTCAGTGACTTTGCTGTCACAACAGCATGAAGCCGTCAACAGCCATTGCAAGGTCTCAGATCCTTCGGAATGAGCTGACTGGTATTCACACATTTACTGCCTTTTCAAGTAAGTGAATGGTTAGAAAATATGTATGTTCGATGAACCAAAGAATGCAATTTGTCCAAACATTGATAGTTGTGGCAGTCTTTAACAGTTACCAAACCCACAAAGACCATAGTCCTGTGCTGTTGGCAGGGATCCCAATCAGATCGTTCCACATCCATTATTCTGACTTGGTTGAAGATGAGAGTCCTGAACTTATTGTAAAGTATGCACAGAACTTTTGCTTTATGTATTGCTTTCCACAACAAGAGAATTTACTACTTTGTATTTTCAACTTTTGCAAAATACAATCTGTTAAGTGTGGATAAATGCCCTCAGAAATGAATGCTAGAAGACTATAAACTTCAAAACCTCTTTGGCAACAATGGGGGTGGGGACTACAACATGTAGCAATCATTAATTATTCTTCCAATAATATAATATCTATCATAAAACCTAAAATGTCGCCATTGTCCATTTCCCCATATGATACCAGATCATCCTAAATTCAACAGTGTTCAATTTCAGTCCTCTTCTCTTTTTTCGCAGTCCCAAGTCAATCAGTTTGATGTAGCCCGAGCCCAGCCTCTACATCAACAAAACAAGCATTGTTTCTGAGCATGATACCAAGTCCTTAATCAAATAATTTAAAGCTTCAACTTGTGAAGGCTGCGCCAAAAGGAACAAATTGGATACACGATCCAATCTCCAGAGTAAATCAAGTTTGAAGAGAACTGGCTCGTGGTCCTATGAGACAGACTATGAGTGGCAAATTGCACCTCCCTGCATTATAGCATGTACATGAAATGATGATTACAGAATATAACACACAGTTTATATTGTCCCAGACGCATCAGACCAAGTTGACAAGCGAACAGTGATGTCAAGACATGATTAGTTTTGCCTCTCAATAAGGGCACTGTGCCTTGATACAGCTTATTTCTTTAACTCTTGAAACTTCATACTGTAGACTACTGTCTAGATATTGTGCTGGTATCATACCTACTGTACTGTTGCCCAGATTGATCCTGTTCAAATGAATCACAAACATTATCATTGGTATGATGTTTCCGAATGTCAATGGAAAAGGGATCATACACGTTCAATCTGCTAAAAGTCAACTATATTCCTAGAATTCATTCTGTTGTTAATAACCAGGCTGTCACCCATGTTACGTCAACAGGAGAACTACATGAGCAGCCGTTTTTAACTGAGGCCTTTTGGTGGTGTGGAGGAGCATTGCACAACAGACTGGCATTGTGAGGAAGTAGGCTGACCGATTGGTTTTCAGATAGAGATAAAGGTATAATCCATTGTCTTACAGACAGAAACACACGCACACACACACACACACACACACACACACACACACACACACACACACTCCACACTGAGAGTTCAGTGAAGTTAATGCAAAGCAGCGTCGGCCTAGAATGACGATACCTGAAGTAAGACGACGGATATAATCATGTAACAGTTCAAGAAAGGCCAATGTACTGTAACTGTTCTCATGATGTTCTCAGCCTGCCTCTGTCTGTGTTGTTGCCGTGATGACTTAAACGTCTGATGATGAAAATTGGTATGATATCAACACACACACACACACACACACACACACACACACACACACACACACACACACACACACACACACATTCTTCATGGGAAACGGACTGTGCTTCTAAAAGGTCCAAAATAGGTAATAGATCAATACCGAAAATAAATCAATACCAGCCACATAAGGATACACATATGCTGCTGCTTTCATCCATATATGTGATGTTGCCTGAGAATTACACATTTTCCCAAGGGTTAGTTTGAGGTTATTTTTACTTTGCAGTCAGATTCAATTAATGTAACCGATCACCCCATTTCATGGATACTAAAAGGGCTGGAGGCTGACCTTATTGTTTACAAATGATTATATAAGACATTATGCGGCATGAATGTTTGGGGGAAATGCAATGGCAACACCATGCATCCATTGCCAATGTATGTGAACATTGACATGCAATTGTTTGGTGAGTGCTATTTCGAGCCGTTTCGAGTCATTGTCGAGTACAGTGTAGTAACAATGCCCACCTATTCCCATAGAGGTCTATGTGCCATTGAAACTTATGTAATGGAGAAAAGTATTTTGCTAAAACAGCTAATATGGGAGACAATGATCCCTTCCAATGATTAATCGTTGTGTTTTAAACTGGTGATATATTACGGAAGCTTTAAAGTCATGTGTTTCTGTGACCAGTAGCTAACACCGCTGCTCAATGGCCAGGAGCCTCATCACCAAACTAGAGAGATGCTGTGACCATGTGCATGAGGCTGGCAACCTGACAACATGTCAACCTACTGAACCTCTGGCTCAACTCTATAAGATGTCTCTCAATTGCAAACCGAAGACCTTGTTTATGCTTTTCATAGACGAGGTTCAGGGTTTACTGAGTGAAATATTCACTAGCCTGAGAGTAGGGGGGGCGGCTTTCCATAGACAATATGGGACGCATTAAAAAGCCATCCTGCTCAACCCTTCATTGAACAGTATCTTGGCAAGTGCCTTGCAAAGACAGGAGGGGAAAAACCAGAAGAACAAGGATGCGGCATCTGAGCAGTCCACTCGTGCGCATCTCTCTATGTATGGTGTCATCGGGAGCAACTTCTCTAATGTCTTTGACATAGGGAATCTTGGATGACATCCAAATAATTGCCTAAGAGGGTAAATGCAAGTTTTAAATTGAATTTTTAGGGACCAGTGGATTTTCTAAATAGACTCCATTACATTCCACTTAACCCATCAACATGACCTGGCTGAATCATCAGCAGTTACGATGTCTGGTACAGAACAGGGTTTACTGTATATACCATGAGCTGGCTTTAAAAAAAATCACATATTACTTTGGACTTCATGAAGTTTGGCAAATTGGGAGCATTTCATTTGATTCATGGTCCTTGTTACTCTGCATGACAATGAATAAATCAATACATACAATGGTATTTTTCTGAGCATGGGGTCCACTTGTCTTGGAGACAAATGTAAATTAGACCACTTTATAATCAGCATTGTCTGCGAATACTGATGTATTTCAGACAGTATTTATTTGTATAATTTTTGGTGGGATGAGGGAAGTGAGTGTTGGGATGCATATTGTGTAAAAGAATATGAATGAATATGAATGAATATGAATTTGAGCGACAAAACAGATGGGAATGAGGGGGTACTCTGCCTCTACGATTAAAATCAGTAATTACCTTCCTGAGCACAATGAACGCTCGCAACAACAACATGCATAAACACACACAGAACATCAGCATTTCAGCATTGCTAAAACAATACGTTTCCTGTCTGTCCGGAATACAGCCTAATGAATTGCCAGACCCCATGGTCAGAAAACTGCCTTTCACTTTTCTTTTCTTTTTGTATGACAAACCCCACAGTTGTCTTTTAAACAACATCACTGAGAGCAGCTATTCAACTGTTATTGAACACTATCTGTTTTATTCAAAAGGCTGCATTGGTCAGTAGTACAGCAGATTTTCCATGTGGACTCTATTTAAAGAAACAGTGTCTGTTTGCTCACTATAACCTGCATTTGACCTGTTAGCAGAGGGCCTATTTAAACACATGGGAAGTCTAAAGTGAGGGGAAGGAGGACAGGACTGTGTCTCCACAGGTTCGCTTTAGGAATAGCATTATGCATGACAACCCCTGTGTTTTAACCTCAGGGAGAGAGATAAAGTGGGAGAGAGTGAGTGAGAGAGAGAGAGAGAGAGAGAGAGAGAGAGAGAGAGAGAGAGAGAGAGAGAGAGAGAGAGAAAGAGAGAATGAGAGACAATGCCGCAATATAACTCTAGAGTCACAAAGCTGCAATGTAATACCGTTTTTCACCCTGCATATCTGTGTGTTGGCTTATCATTAGCAAAGTACACTATCAGCGCTGTGTATTGGCATTTAATGGCTGTTAGATATTGTGAGGTCATCTGAAGGTTTTCAGGGTTGATGCAAGAGCTTTGTGGTCTGTGGTCAGGCATCATATGAACTCTTGACCCCCTGTGAGGAATTTCCTAAATTAACTGTGAGATACTATCTGTTGTTTGTAATATCGATCAACTAATGTCTTCTGTGTCATCAGAAATTCCCTCTATCAGATCATGGCTCCAACTCCCCTCCCCCCCACCCCCCTTCCAAAACAGCCAAGTATTGCAAAGTCACCATTAATACCATTTCCAATAACTTCCCTCATTATCAACCATTTTCTGAAAGATATTTCATTATGCAATAATCTATTATAACAATTTCCAACAACAGAAACATCATTATAACTATTTCCTGAACACGGATGACTATTATAGCCATTTCCTAAGTCATACTTCACCAATAAACCCATAGCCTGACGGTAACTTCACCTGTCAGTAGAATTGTGCTCATATTGTCTCCAGACTTGGACTGAACACACTGGAATCCAAGTCAAACTGGGGGAAAGTGTACAGATCCATAAAGGTCTAAAGGCTGGTCTCTGTGTGTATTTTGTTTGCCCTGTCTGGTGGCTCATTCGGTAAACAGGTCGCCTGTGACTCAGTCTAGCCAACCACGAAACACGCACATATACTGTAGTACAGTTCTTTACACACACACACACACGCACACACACACACACACACACACACACACGCGCACACACACACACACACACACACACGCACACACACACACACACACACACACACACACACACACACACACACACACACACACACATACCCCTTGGTCCGGAGCCATGGAAACCTAACATTGCAGTGCCATGTCTTTATGAATGACATGAATTACATTAGGCTAACTTTCCTGTAACTGTACGTTATCCTCAGTGGCAGAGTATGTTTCTTTTTATCAATGGTGCCTCTGTCCCTACTTTTAATAAATGTATTGTTATGACTGGTGAGACTGGTGTTTATACTGCTCAGGAGAGTATGATATCTGAGCTGGAAATGTGCGCTTCGATTTACATAACTGGAGTAATTCTCACTGATTAGGAGCAGAATTAAAACTAATGAACAATCATGAACAGTGACACTCCCTCCACATAAGCTCATAGCAGTAATCAAACTCACTTTTCGATGGCTTAATTTTTGACAATTAGTATCTGAAAATATTTCATTCTGACACACGAGTGGAATAGAGTGCAATGTTGTTGTTATTATTATCGTGTGAAACGCATTCATGTCACCAACATGACATTTTGTTTAATTTCGGCTGTTCCCAAGACATCACCGAACAAGAATCTCAAACTAATTATATCAAGTAGCATTAATTACTGCATGTGGAAGGCAGCAACTGATTGAAAAACAAACTAACGATGTGTGGTTTTTGCACGTTTCCCTGTGTGTACACTCAGCTATAGTCGGGGATGTTGTTACCCATATATAATGAATTCATGTTTGCCCTGATGGATTTGTTAATGTAAGTTGTAGCTTTTTTTGAGGGAGCTTGGGCCCAGGTCTGCATTTGTTCAGATGCCAGCTATCAGTTAATTAATCCTTGAGTTCCTCCATTAGTGTTCCAGGAACATGTCCATCATTCCTTGCCCCATTAGCTCTGTGTTGGGCAGATTGAAACTAGTATTAAAAATAAATCTCTCCTCTTTGAACTACTAGTGAGACCAAAATAGCCTCTTCCCTAAGTCACGCTAATTGCAGACGCTAAAACCCCCGTGTTCTGTCTCTCACACAAGAGTTCCTGGTTAAGAAGCGTTGTGTCTCACAAACTCTGGCATGGCTTTACGCACAAATCAGAAAAAGGTGATGTAATATTGCAGGGGCTGAAAAGCATTAGAGATAAAGAAGCAGTTCTTCTCAAAACCATACACACACACACACACACACACATACACACACACACACACACACACACACACACACACACACAGGAAGACAAATGACATGGATACGTCTATGGCCAACAGGCCCGCTTGGATCATCAGCGATCTTGCTACGGTTCAGTGTCGAAGCTGGAGCGCTCACGACGAGGAAGTGGGGCCTAAGAGAAGTCTTTTCATCACCTTTGGAGATCAATGTGTTTTCCTCTGGCAAGGACTGAGTGCTGAGAAACTTGAGTCCCACCCTGTGCACTCCGCGGTGCAATTATCCTCCCCGCAGTACTCTGCGGTCGCTCTGGCAGCAGAACACTTTCACTGATGGGGGAGGTCAATAATAAACGGATCGATCGGCCAAACCCCCGTTGTCATACAGCACAAGTTAAATTGGCACGAGCGACCGCTTTGACGGCTATATCGGAAGGCTCGGGGGCAGACTTGAACCCAAACTCGTGTGTGGCGCAGGAATATAAAGGGAGAATTTTCAATGAACAGATTTCATTGGAAAATTGTAATCGATTTACTGTAAATGGAATAGGGTAACTTTTTGCGATTGCTCCAACTTGGCTTAGCCTTGATGCTACACCACAATCCACAGAGAAATTGAATGGCCTCTTCTTTTGCGTTACCCATGTTTCAGCTTGGCATGTGCAACCTGTGTAAGCAAAGTTGGTACTTGGGAGATTCTCAAAATGATCCACATGAGAAAATAGTGAACAATGTGTTTTATTCGTACAGTGGCTTGTTCCTGATGCCAAAAAGGAGCAGTTTATTGTTGTATTGCCCTGAGACTGGGAGTGTGTGAAGATCAATCCATTAACACAAGTATCCACAGAGGGGATCCTACATGAGTTTGTCACATTAGCCAGAATTTCCAAGCACCCGTTGAAGAATCCTGTCAGCTACCTCCGACACAGAGGAAGGCAGAGGCCCTGCTTATCCTGATTACCCGTCACATCCATTACACCACTGACTGATTTACCTGGTGACCTACTACTCTAATCAATAACTCTATAAGACGTAAAATACTGAGATGCAACCGAGAACAGCATTGCACACTGTGCAAGCCGCAAAGGGCTGCTAAAGCAATAGGACGATGCTGGATTTGAAATGTTTGAATGTGAATCCATAGACCACTAGAGAGCTGAGTAAGAGCTTGGATTATACATTCAAAATAGTCCCTCAATGTAAGTGAGACATACAGACAAGGATATGGAAGTGTGGACACACAGATAGTTAGCAAAATGAGCATTTCCTGGGTCAGAAGCTGCTATTGAAGCTTACAAATTGGAACAGTTGGTGCATATTCCACTGAGGTTACCATTGGCGACACTATATGTCACACATACACCTGTATGTGTATCTGTTTGATGTTTGAGCATACATGTGTGTGTGTGTGTGTGTGTGTGTGTGTGTGTGTGTGTGTGTGTGTGTGTGTGTGTGCGTGTGTGTGTGTGCGTGTGTGCATGTGTGCATGTGTGCGTGTGCGCGTGTGAGTGTGTGAGTGATACACCAATCCAGGGAAGAATTGAGCCATAGAAATAGTTTCAAGACCATTTCTGGGCATTGAAAGTAACTGTCAA